>NC_086238.1:18421000-18725500 GCF_036321145.2 Pelmatolapia mariae | reverse complement strand
CTAACCACCGCACCACTGTACCGTTAACTGAGAAAATAGTTGCCATGAAGTGATTTCGAACATAAAAAATATATGTATGTTTTGTGTTTTCAAAATGCATTGCAAAAAAACCTTAAAGTTTTATTTGCCTCCACTGGACTTGATCCTGAATAGAAACTGTACATTTTAGAGTCTCTGCACAACAAAATACTGCAATACTTTATTTGATTTTTTGATTTAATCAAAAAGCCCACTTATTCAAATAGGTCTTATAAACCCACAACTAATGGTTTATGGCTCCATCTACCTGAACGTGGTTCTGCCTGATATTTCTTCCTGTCAAACGGGAGTTTTTCCTTCCCACAGTCACCAAGTGCTTGCTCACAGGGGGTTGTCTGACGGTTGGAGTTTTCTCTCTATTATTGTATGGTCTTTGCCTTACAATATAAAGCACTTTAGACAACTGTTGTTGTGATTTGGCACTATTTTAATAAAGTTTAATTGAATTCAACTGAACACAAAACTTTCCTGTCAAAAACAAAAAGCAGATTGAAAATATCTTAGAGACAGGAAATGATCAGAACCTTCTGAAGATGTGACTTTAAAATACTCAGTTTGACTTGATTAGACTGAAAGTTTTAATGGCTTCATTGTGCAGACAGTGATGCTCTTCAGTGTTCATATGTTAATATAAACCTACAGTGTGACTACAGTAAAGATTATGTGACAGATGTTTTCCTGTCTCACTGTAAATGCACAGCTGCCCTACTTTAATGACAAATGCTGTTAGAAAGTAGGAAGGCCCTTTTGTTCTTCAGACCTGCGTCTCAGATGGTGACAGTGGCACTTATAACCATTTGGGTTGTGGGAAGGTAACATGAAAAAGTGGCCACATTGCTCAATTCCCCGTGGGCGGTTTGCTCTGAGCCCTTCAGTCAGCGAGTCTTAGACGACACGCCAGGTGTCCGCTGGCTTCCTCCGTGTTGGTCCATGCTAATGTTCTCAGCTGAAACATATTCATCATCACCAAATTAATCAGAGGGTGCGGATGACTAACACCCCACATCTGGCTCCATGGGATAGGAGAAACGTGACCGCCATGTCAGGGACGTGGCATCGACAGCCACATCCCAGGCCTATTTGGTTACCCAAGGGCAAGTACGCGGACACACCGGGTGTTGGTGTTTATGTGGTATTTCTCATTAAAGAGATGAGTGAATAGGCTGTGGGGTCTGTACTTATTTCTGCCTCTTTCTTTCACAGGCGGGCAAAATTATAATTTTCTACAAAAAGATGAATATCCACATCCTGTGCCGATTCCTAGTGTGGACCGTCATCCTGGTACGTGGAGGTTTTAAGCAGAGCTGCTGTAGGAAATGAATATTAAGTCAGTTGTTAATTTAAAACCAAGACACCCAATAACTGTCCTGCTCCTGTGATTCACTCAGAGCCGAGCACTTTTATGGTCTCAGTGTTTCACTTCACCTTGCAGGTAAATTCTGCAACGTGTTTTCCAGCCTCTTGGGTATTAGTCATGCTGTAGCTTGCTGAAGTCATTCATTAGCAGGACTTAGCAGAGGACATGTGTGTGATCTCAGTACAATTAAACAACATCCATGTGTGGCTGTGTTTCCGGGCAGACATGGGTATCTGGCCCCTCAGGGGAATACACGCTGCGTCTCATTGCCTCTCTTTGCTTTACATGTGGTTTTGGATTGGAAGAGTTATGCATATTACTTACAGTCTGCTGCAAGCATAAAAGCATCTACCCTAAGAGTATGATCAGTTTAGGAAGCTGCAAGCGAGATCTCAACAAGCAAACCAAACACATGGCAGCTTTAAGAAAGGAATTATTAAAATGCATTCAAACCTAGGATAAAAAGGTAATGCCTGTCTGAAAAGCTTTTAAGGTCATATTTGTTTGAGATTTATGCTCATTCTGGGTGGTCTCAAAACACAAAAAGAGCCAGGCTGGCCTCCATTTCATTTAGAGGGGGAATGCGTCCCCCAGGGAGAAGCCAAGTGTTACAGGAGATGGCTTGTTTTGTATTTCTAAACCTGTGACAGGAGGCTGCTAGTCTGCTCTAGCAAGACTGACAGACAGACACGTAGGAAGGCTAGTCTCCGCTGAACTGTGCTTGCCACTGTTTTTATGTACGTGCAGCGTGATGCTCCAGAGATATAGCTCATTTGTGAAACGGGGTTAGGAGGAGCCTGTGTGCTGTGGAGGCAGACATCCTGAACCGGCAGCTCTGTGACCTGGAGCGATGATAGAGCTGGAAGAGCTGGCTGCATCACACGGCCTTTGAAATCAAGCTGCACAGGACGGAAAAACTATGCAGCGAAAGAAAAAAAACACAGAAGCAGGGAAAGACTTGTCTGAAGTTCTGTAGTTCCAGTATATTTGGGTGCCTTTTCTGTCCAGCTTTGGGTATCAGGTTCCTTCAGAGTGTTATGTGTATGACTGTAAGACATTTATTTATTTATTTGACACATGAGTTGAAACAGCATTGAAGGTTCTGGTGTTAAAGAAATTGTTTATTTTATTTACTATTATGTCATAAGGTTTTTCAGGTCAAATCTGTTTATTTTTGTAGTCTAATATGTCCAAAACAATATCTCAGTGAAGTTTTAAAGGTCTGTAACAGCAGCGTTTTTCCATCCAGACAGTATTTTCCAAAAGGACAGTAGGAAAAGGAAAAAAGTCTCCTGTGTAAGAAACTCAGCGACAGAGTCCTGCTCGTATATGTGAGAATCAATTGAAATTCTGTTGCGAGAATTTAACGTCATTAACCTCACTTCTTAAAGGACAAAGCTCCATTATGTCTCCAGGTGTTGAATCTTATTGACTATCATTGTGCGATGAGTGGCTGGAGGGAGGTGACATAAATTAGATCCATTTAGCTTCTCCCAGCGGCGCACAGTGACAAAGTAGCTCATGCTGTCATAAATAAACATTAGGCTTTAATGTTTTTTCCACTGTATCTCATTGTTTACCAGCTGATAGATGCTGCTCAAGATTACAGTGTTGGAGGTGAGATATTCTGGATCTTACAGTATTTAGATGTGGCTCAACAGAGTAGCTTAAATCCTGGTTAGCTGAAATAGAAAAATGCAATAAAATAGATTTTCTCACATTGCATCGGCTGGCAGTGAGAGCAGACCATCGTTATTGATTTTAGGAACAGACACAGGAATAAAGAATCAGCGCAGCATATATTTGTTTCACCATTTCTTCACGTGTATATTTGATTTGATTTTTTTAAATCTCAGCGGTTAAGTCTATTTTTGGTTGTATGTCTTACCAACACAGAAAGCAAAATTAGTTTTAGCGATTGGCCTGCTCTTGATATTGACTTTTCTAATAAGATTTCGGCTCAAAGGGGGAGGCAGGAAGCAGAGCCGAGCTGCCTTTTGTTTCAGACATGTGCTCTTAACATTAGCAGGTTTCCTCAGAGGAGGAGAAAACTTATTACTGCACGCACCCGACAACAGGGTCGGCGTTAAGCACAGGAAAACCAGAAAGTGTGGATACAGTAAACATCAGGCCATGGTTTATTGTTTTGTGATCTCTGTGGCAGGCTGATATTCACAGGCAGCCATGCGTCTTCCTCATAATAAACAGCAGCCCCTGTTAATTAAAGTCCAACGATCAGGCTCCAGAAGTGAGAGATTGAAATTGAGCGATTGCCCCACATACCAGCCCCATCCCACATCCTGCTGCCTGGATAGCCTGGAGACTCAATCCAGCCCCAGCTAGGCTATTTCCACACCATCGATTCTGTCATCTATACACATGATGGATATCCACCTAACGAGCATGTTTGGATCCTGATCCGCTGTCCTGGGTTTCTCTGTGCAGCACAAAATCTTTCTTCATGTATCTAAATCATACAGGGAGGGTGGGGGATAGTTAAGACTATAAAAGTGCTTACTGATGTAGAGTTGAGCAGGTCATCATGAGTAAATATGAACATGGAGTAAGCGGGGCCTCAGTGTTTTGGACTTTGTACATGCCTCTCGGTGGTGTTTAACCCACATTTTAATGTCTTTCAGCTCATTGTTTTGGTGTGTTTGCAGTCCTGTCTAGTGTTTTGTGTGTGTGTGTATAAGTTAATGGACCGTGTCCACGTAACTCTCTGATTGTCGGTTGATCTGCTGGACTCTGCTTGATACTGTTGCCTCACGTTTTAGCAGCCCAATACAGATTGCTTTATCGCCCTCCATCGATTTGAAATCTGTTTCATTTCCACCCTCAGGGAATCTCCGCAGCCATCCTTTCTAAGTGCACGCGAGACGGAGGATTTATACCTGTCAATAAAAACCTTTGGTAAGTGCTTCCTGACCCTCTAAATCCAGCCACTTTTCCTCACAAAAAAAGAAAGGATGGGATTTCCAACAGACACAAATCAAGGCTGCTAAAACACGCGTTTACTTACCTCTAACGACAGCTACGGCTGTAAATAATCACCCGGGCTGTTGGGAGTGTGAGGTGTTGCCGTTATACATCCTCCCAACATGATCACTCTTCCTTACGGCCAGCGAAATAAAGAATGCTTCATCCTCCCCCAGAAGCACTCACTCACTGTTTTACCAGCTCTGTGTGATGGAAAGAGCTCAGACTCTGGGAAATGTAACTGTATAACCACAACGCAGTCTTAACTGCTCCCAAACTATTAGAAGCCTTTTTAGAAAAACAAGGCACAGCACTTCGGTAAACGTTTGTAATGATTTTGCATGAAATGTGACACAGTTACCACCTCACACATCGGTTACTTTATGACTCGTGCATTTGTTTCCACTCCCACATTTCCCTTTATATGTGATGTGAATCATTCAAATGTTGTAGCAGGAAGAACGCCATTTCATCTGTGATGTGTAAGCAAATTCCTCATGATGTTCCACATGGGGCATCACTTGCCATTACCTACCTGGCTTTTATAGGCAGTTCATCATGCACAGGTTATTGAGCTCCTGGGTACAAGTCCTTGCCGGGATGTCTAAAAGTAATTAACTCCAAGCTAAGAGTCCTTTTTGGCTCGACTTCAGCTGAGATAAAGAAATAAAAAATAAATGCAGGGAGGCTCTAGAAAGGAGCCATTTTACATGCGATAATATTTCATCATGCATTCTTGCACTTAGGAACAGACAGAGACGTGGTTAGCTGGCACAGCTCCATGAGACATATGCCAAGGATCCATATGCTGATGCTATAGACAAGTCCAGCAAACTGCCTCACTGTTTGTAGGACAGACTCTGGGTGTTATTTATCTGCAGCAGAGGATTGATGGACTGAGTGTGTTTACACTGTTCTTCGCACCATTCTGCTCAGATTTTAGTGATGCCCAAATGTGCCGAGTAAAATGTTGCTGTTGTCGTAAAGTGTTGCCGATGGTTTGTTTCTTCAGGTCACTGTCCTATATCATGTGTATGGGCTGTTTGTCTTTCCTGCTGCTGGGAAGCATGTTCTTTGTCATCGATATCAAGGGCTGGTGGGGTGGACAGCCATTCATATACCCAGGTATGTTTATTCTTGTACTGACAGGCTGCTTTATAAAGGTGTATGTGCTTTGGTTGGAATAAAAACCTCACAAACGCTGGAACGTAAAATATTGACCACAATGACAATTGTGTTTGGCAGCTCATTAGCTGATCATGCAAAAACAAACATTTTTCCTAATATAACAAATGTCCTGAAAGCCTTTGTAGGGATTGTAGTCTAGGTTTTGGACTTGTGGTCCTCACTCTTTTCTTCCAGTAATTTTTTTGCATTATTGGCCAGACTCCCAGAGAAGAGTTTAAACTGATTAGCTCATTTGGAAAGCTTTTTGGAAAGCATCCCTGCAATAAAGCCTTTACTTTTTGCACATAACTTTAGTCATTCAGCTAAAGTTATGTGCAAAGCAGGGAAAAATCCTTTAAATTGTATAAATCCTGTTCAATAACTTGTCTTTTTTCCACCCCTCTTCCACAGGGATGAACTCCATCTTTGTGTATGTTGGCCACTCTCTCCTGGGCTTCTACTTCCCTTTCAGCTGGGAAATGCGCTTCCAGCAGAGCCACTGGGAGTGGCTCTTTCAAAGCCTGTGGGGGACTGCACTGTGGCTGCTCATCGCCTACCTGCTCTACAGGAAGAAATTCTTCCTCAAAATATAAGCAGGATAATCCATCCCACTTCTGTAGATTGTATTATTTTATATTTTCATTTAAAGGCAGCCTCTAAAGCTAATTTTAAACTTTTTTTTATTTTACTTTACTAGAGTATATTATAATCCTTATTTATGTTATACTGGAATTTAGTACAACCGTTCAATGGAGCCTTACTTTAACTTTCTTCTGATTGGCTGCTCTTTGTAAATAGTAGGTGTGGACAGCTGGTGGGCGGAGCTTCCGTGCTCACAGCCAGAGCTGTCTGTGTCTCTCTGACATCATGCAGAGCTGATAATGGAGAAAAACTATCAGAAGCTCAGAAACATTAGGAGCAGTCTGAAGCCTGGGCTTTTGGCTCAGGGATGACGTGTATATATGTTGACCTAATATAATATGAGCTACTAAAATTATTATGTTTTTCTTTTTAAAAGCACTCTTCTCTGTAAATTATAGATTATTAGAGCATCTGTGGGAGTTTAAAAGAGTTTTTAAAATGACCTGCTGGTCTAGGCTTAATTAGTTCAGTTTGCTTTTCTTAGATGCAAACTTACCACACACGTTTTTTATCAAAAGCGAGATGCAAAGCAGTGTAAAAAATGTGAAAATGCTGATCAGTGAAACCCATTAAAGCACTGTCCTGTTTCTAAAGAACATGTCTGACGAGCTGTCAGTGTGGGCAGCTAAGGATTCAATTGATAACACTTGTTTTATGCTCAGAATAGACTGATTAAATTAAATATATTGAGGTGGTACTTAACAAATTAGGCCAAGTGATTCCACTAAACACCAGGACAACCATTATGAGTCTGTTGCCATGGCCACTCCTCCTGTGTTCATGTGTGTCTCTGTGTATGTACCATCTGCTGTCCAAGTCACAGTACTATAATTGGGGTCAAGATGCACACAGAGGGGTGTCATCAATGGGGCCGTCACCTTTTGCACTTATTTCATTAGAAAAATCAGGGAAATTACACAAATCCATTTCATCAGACGAGCCCCTCTCAGAGACCCCGAGCCCTTTACATGTGTTCTAGTTTGCACGTTTCACACTCGAAGCCTCTTACTTAGTGAAATAGGGTTCATTCTCAGTAATAGATCAGAATATTTCCTCATGACTGACAAGCAGGTTGAGTGATTTATATCTGTATGTATAATGTATATGTGCCATTATTGAACGGGCTCAGGTCAGTGTCCCTCAGCATCAGGTCAGGTGGTGTACATCATGAAATGACCATCTAGTTAATGAAATGAAATGGCATCAAGCTGCTCTTCCTGAGTGAAATCCTATTACACACTCTCCAGAAGCAGTAATAACATTGTGTAATATGGTGTAGGGGTTTTGGTAATTGTCTTATGAGCACAAGTTATTTGAATCCCAGAAGGTGCATCTAGCCTTCCTGAACAAGACTCAAATCCTTAATTGCTTTCCAAACTATGGTGCCAGCAATGGAAATGCACTGCTGATTGGTCGAGAGATGAAAATGAAATCGATATACACTCACCACACAGGTCTAAAGATATCTTTTGTGTTTTGCATGCCATGAGAAAGCTTTGTGTTTTAATAGAAGCATTTAGCTGACTCATTCGGAGTAACATCACGAGGAGGTTAAAACCTATTTCGTATCGAAAGCTGCTGCTAATAAAGATCAAAAGGGTCAAAACAAGAACCTATGCTGCCTTTTTTTTTTTAACTTGCTTAAGGCACATAGAAAACCATTGTGGTTGCAGATGCCATGTCCACACCACCGTATTTCCTTCTCTTTATTGATTCTCGTTGAGCATAAGTCTCAGGATACCTATAGTCTGTCATATGGAAACATTATCCCAGATACAATACAATGTGCTCAGGCAGACTTCTTGGCTTCTTATATCACATAATGCCCCTTGGTACACCGAGTAGCATTACATTTGAATAAACTGCTTATCATGTTATTCAATTCAGTGTTATTTTATTTATATATTGCCAAATCACAATAACAGTTGCCTCAATGTGCTTTATGTTGCAAGATAAAGACCCTACAATAATACAGAGAAAACCCCAACAATCATATGACCCCCTTTAAGCAAGCGCTTTGGGAACAGTAGGACGGAAAAACTTCCCTCTAACAGGAAGAAACCTCCAGCAGAACCAAGTTCATGGTGGTGCAGGCGTCTGTTGTGACCAGTTAGAGATGAGTGGAGGAAGACAAGACAAAGACGTGCCATGTACGAGAGCCAGAGATGAATAATAACTCATGATTACATGCAGCGAGGTGTATAAAAACATAGTGAGTGAAAAAGAAACATTCAGTGCATGGTTGGATGCAGCGTCACCTGATCCAGCCCTAACTATATGCTTGACTACAAAAGAAAGTATTAACAATAACACCAATTTTACAGATTATACTTAAAGTTGATAGACTTTTACAATAGTACTTTACTTTTTATAGTTAAAACATGTCTAAGACCACTAAAGTAGATGTGGTTGGTTTTAACAACAGAGTCCAGAGCCATCTAGATGTAAGAATTAAAACTGCTCAAACGTACAGAAGCATACAACCTATCTAGCTTTGTTAAAATGTCATCTCTTTCTTTACAGCTTCACAGCTAATTTTCTCCTTTAACCTCGCTGTGATCACCAATTTAAGGGCACATTGTTTTTAAAGTCTTCTTTAAGAGACTGACGGCTCAGAGAGGGGAGGTGAAAATGTAAGCACTGTAAGTAGCAGCTATTATATTTTCTCCCAGTTGGTGAAAGTTAGTGAAGCTTCTGAGAAAGCCCCCTTTATCTTCTGTAGCCCAGTGAGCCTCAGTGTTTTTGCTCCATGCAGAGACATTGATTGGAAAGACACTGCTGAGAGAGTGACTGGTGTCCTGGCCCGAGGCTGCAGCAATGCATCACTCCACGCTATCTCCTCACTGTTCAGTCACACAGAGATCCCGCTCTTTAACACACCCTCAGCTTCTGACATACACGCACACACACTCAGACCTGAGAGAGGAACGGTCTCACATCATTTAACCCCCTGATTTCATTCTGGGACTTTGATCCAAAGACTGCAGAGGACTTCTACTCAGCTGGGGAGTGTTAATTATCCACATGGAGTACTTGGATGCAATAAAATGTCTAGGCAAAAAACCCCAACAACAACAACCTGCCCTGTCACTTCATTGGCAGGAGTTTCACTTAATTCTTGCCACCAACTGGAACATTGTGCTCAAAGTCTCCTTTTTATTCAGCCGAATTAAACAAACGAATTCATCGAAGCTACTTCAAGCTTAGCAAAATTAAACAAAAAGGCACAATTACAATTATCACACGGCTGTTATAATGAACCGGTTACTAAAACGAGCACACCTGATGCCCACCTTTAAAGAGCGCCTGTGCCTTTAAAGTGAACCATTACGCGCCCAGTTATAATTGTTAATAATTACGCCCCACCACCTCCCCCGCGCAGAGCCTTAATGAGATGACTGACCTGCTGTTAAATTATGCTCTTAAATTTCCTGTAGATGCTATGCCGCCCTGCTTCTGCGGAAGCAGCGGGGTAGTGAAGCAGTGAACCTCCCTCCCCCCCCCCCACCAGACCAGCCAGTCAGCCCAGCAGCAGCCTCTGTAGCCTCAACACAGCAGCCCGTCTATGGGACACTGAGGACTTCATCTGGACGCAGAGCGCGCACTGGTTTATACCCCCCATCTTTGTATATTTTATCGGTTTGATTATTGTTCTTGTTGTTCTTGTTATTATTTAATTTTCGCCCAGAGGAACTTTTTTGGATCGTCTTTTCATTCAGAAACTTTCACCTATGGTTCGCGAATATGAGGTCAAGTTGTGGTTTCTCTCGGGGAAACATCGTTGCGCTGTTTCTGCTGCTGCTGCTGGAAGGTAAGGTTCATCATGAGTTCTCCTGTCACTGGAAAAGGGTGAAGGAGCGCACGATGAAGTTGCAAACTAATGCTAAATGTTGCACTAGTGTGTTCGAACGTTTTTTAAAACAAAATAAATGCTCTGGTCTTAACTATTAATCCAGAGGAGACGATTTAATGTTCGCTTCTTATTTTAAACGCGTTCATCCTTGGTATTATAAATTATTCAGACAGCATTAGCTTTAGTCTTTGAGTTTTTATCTCCATCTCTTACTGACCTTTCTGCCAGAGAGACCGTTTAGCGCAGAAGGAATTAAAATATGTTTATTTAAAAAATTATATTTAGTATCTGCAAAGCTGGCCAAGGTGAAGAGAAATAGGTGCTGCCACAGAGCGAGCCAGTGAACATGAAGTCTAGATTGCAACTGACAAATACACAGGGCTGCTCAAGTGAAAAGCTAAATTGCAGCATTTTGGAAGCTGAGTGATTTTCAAGGCCTTTTTTCCCCTACGAAGTATCTGAAAGGGCACGAACACAACGCCAGCACTGTGCCACACAGCAGAAAAGTGATCCTTGCATTGTGCGCTGGCTATGCGTGGCATGACAACAATGAAACGTAGAGTAGAATGAATGCAGCCATATATCATAATATTATAATCCCGTCCACAATCCCACAGCCCAACTGCACTAACACTGCCCTCTCATGAAGTCTATATTTAAAGTGTCCCTCATAGTTCAGGACTGTGCCGCCAGTATGTCAGATGTAATGCTCGAACAAATACGGGGTTTTTTTGGACTACAGAGGTTACTATCAGTGCTTTTATATGGGGAGGCAAACAAACATTATGATCAAAGTCTTTGAGTGGATCTGGGATGTATAAAAAGATGTTCATTTCTACGTGTATGGAGCACTGCTGTTTTATTCCTGCAATAAACTACAGACCTACTTAATCACCCAGGGGAGCAGTTTTCTGCAGAGTAGTTAAAAAGATTAATGCAACTGTTAAGGTAGAACACTTTTATGCAGTGTCCTCTGATTATTTTTTCACTGTTACACATGCTGTTTAATCAGTCCAAAGTCCACACACAGTCAGTCACACGCATGCTGTTCTTACAGACCTTACATGCATCCACATGGCTTTTCTTGCTGGGCTCTGCTTGCACAGTCACCAAAGCAGGCGTTTCTCCTGATATTTATAGAAGAAAAGGGCTGGTCTCATTGCACTTCATGTGTCAAGGACATGTTGGTAATTAAATGGGTGCTGAAAGCTGCACCCTATGTGAATGTGGCGCCCATCACCTGCCTGTTTGTTGCAACAAAAGACCTACACTTGTTCAGGGAGAAGAAGAGGCGAGCCATGGGCAGGTGTGCAGCAGCTGCTCCTATCTCTGGGCAAACACTGGCTGTTTGTTTTCTTCAGGAAAATATCGTCTGTTATGCAAGCGGACGGGCCGCTTGGACTATGCCACAAAGTGACATAGTCCGATTTTACCAGATCGATGATTGTTTTTATTTTACCCCACTTTGTGAGGATGTTCCGCCTGTTGTGACTCCTTTAAAACATCTTAAATCACTAAATGGTTTTTACATATGAGTCATTTTCCAAGTAAATGAGTCATGTTGTGATGCACTTTTTGCATCACATTATGTCTAATGTGGATTTTTATTGCTGTTTGAGTCACTGATTGAATCTAAAGAATATTTTTGCTTTAAATTTCAGTGGTACTACTTTGGTAAGCTCTCTGCAGTTTTACCAGAAGGTGGTAGATGGTTTTGTGGTCTGGTGTGAACTTATCCAGCTCCAGCTTAGCATTGAGAAAGGAGTTAGCAGTGGCCTCGAAAAGATCAAGGACTCCGATCATTCTTGTATATTATATGAGGGATGGTGGAAATGAGGAGGGCAAATAACTAGGATAAAATGAAACTCTCTGTCCTGCCGAGGCCCTTTTCCTTTATTGTATGTAATACCATGATTTAGATATTTTTTGGAGTTCAAACTCAGAAGTCTCCCTCATTGCAGAGAGGAAGATACTGCCAAAATGTATCTTCAATACGGACAATATGTCCCACCCTGCACACTGTTCCGCTTGCCAGACAAAGACTAACTAAATGCGCCACTGGATGCCATAGGAGGTCTTTCCTTCCTGTGATCGTCCACTCATGAAGTTCCACATAAATATACATATGCATTTGTCAATTTAGTTTAACTTTAGTTTTTCTGATCTTCAATGTAATTGTACGAATGGCACAGTCATGAATGGCTATTACAAAGGAATTTCCCGGTGGGGTTTATATAACTCCTGCTCCAGGTTCCAGTTTACTGATTAGTTTAGTGTTTCTCGCTGAGATCATCAAACAAAGGAAATTGGCAATCAGTGCTCACTTTTGTAGCAATCAGCATTTTTAAATGTTCCTGAGACATTGCCCTGCACTTAAGACCAAAGTAAAGTAGTTCAAGACATAAGCTGGAGTGAACTGGGAGCTGGGACGCCTCTATTCATTGTTCTTTATGAGGATTCCCATTAGCTGCCACTAAGGTTGCAGCTGCTCTTCTGTCTCTGTGCTTGCGTCGTCAGAGATCGTGCAGTCACATGCACTTCTGTGTGAACATTTTAAGCAGTTGTTTAGAAAAAAAGCCAAAGAAAGGAATATCCGGCTCGTGGTGACTTTGTTTTTATTTACATTTTGAGGAAATCTTGAGAGCTTACTGAAACAACCCTTTATTAATTAGATTAGGCCTTCAGTATCAGCTGGCAGCTTTATAAACAAAGCGTTTGGAGTTGAAAATACATTTTGTGACGAAACCTGGTCAAAGCCAAAATCCACTCCCCCTTTTTAATACACACATTTGTGTAATCTCTTACACAAAAAAGTGCCACAGATGTTTTCACGTAAAAGCATTGATCTGTTTTGCTTCCACCGTGACCTTGTTACGGTATCTCTGACCCTTCCTCGCCCTCTGACCGGTGAAACCATAACATAGTGGTATAGTGCTCCTCCTTCCCTTTAACTCAAAGCGATCATTTTCATCAGCATCTTTTCCTCTGGAGAAGTACCAGACCAACAGATCTCATTTGATACGTGGTGCTATTGGATTTAGCCCCTTACAGCATGATATAATTAAGTAAAGCTTCTGTCTTGTGTTCCTCATGGATGCATGATAAATATTGTCAATTTTCCACGCTTGTTGTCACTGTGTTTATTTGAGTGTGAGTGGGAAACATCATTATGCAAGTAGATTAGATCTTTTTTACCGAGCTACGTCAACAGGAGTGCTTTTCTTTTTTGCAACTTAGAAAAAACATATTGTGATTCTTAAAACTTGCTATAGCAAAAAGTTTCTTTCTTTTTTTTTCCAAATGTGGCATACAACAGACTATATTATTGTGATTCAAAACCAGAGCTAGCTGGCATGTTCCCTCTTTTTTAAGCTTATGAGCGACAGTAAACATGCTGTCAGCCACAGATGCTCTGATACCTGTTGGAACAGCTGCAGCACTTTAGGCTGCTTTGTCTTTTCTACTAAAGCTCCCGATTTTCCCACTTTATCAGTCACAAGACTCTCATCCTTCGAGCTTCCCAGCCAAAGTGGACCCACGGTTTTTGAAATAACTTTCATCCAAATCACTGCTACTGCCTTGAGACTCCTGAGAGTCCCGACCTCTAATCCTAGGCTGCCATTTCTGCCGTCGCACGGATGCCGCTCCTACCTGTCAAACCCCTGTGTCTGATCCTCTAGTCAGTTCAGGGTCACACTTCGCTCTCATGCATGGGTAGAATCTAATTTGCTGTGGTGAAAGGACAAGGAGACATTGATTGAGATTTTACCCTCGGGGCATTTAGTCCTCTGGTTTCACATGGGTCTTGACAAGTTGTTTTCCAGTCGTGCAGCAGTGCACATCGTGTTTGACCCGTCATTACAACAATAAGTAAAACAAAGCACAGACCCTGCTTATCTGAGTCCACATGGTCTGTGTGACACTGCAGAAATGGGAGCGACTCTACTCCCATACTGGTGCCAGAATCAAATGTGTACATTTACTGCAATCTCTCTGAAGAGAGCAAACCATAATAGTGGAAAATGTCCTTAAATTAACATTTTCCATAAATGCTGCTGATTCACTCTTATGTTGCTGTTTTCCCCCATCCTCTTCCAGCTCCACATTGGCATCCATTTGTTTGGTCCTTTTTTTAACTGAAATGGGTAAACATGCTGGAAATCTTTTTTCCGTCCTCTGCAACCACCTGCCAATGCCAGAAACTCTGAAAGCTCCACTTCCCTTTGTGCTGGTAGTTCAGCGATCTCCACTCCCCGACATAAAGCAGCGACTCTCCCCTTGTTTCCATACTGCAATCCACCAGATTCACTCATGTTAGGACAGTTGTAACAAGCAGTCAGAGTCTAGCAGTGCGAATAGTGGCGACTCATCTTACCAGTGCCATTTAATGACGCTGGTGCATTGATGATTCCCACAATTAGGACATCTTATATATATTAATGCATTTTTGCTGTGTTTGCTTCTTTGAAACAACAAGACTCTTGATGCTTCCGATGCACAGTATGTGTAAGTGATACACGTGACTGTGTTCAGCCTTGTTAGTTTTTCTCTCACTGCAGTGTTGCTCTGTTGTTTTTGCCTACTCATTTTGCAGCCGACTAAAATAATCTAACAGCTACTTGATAGATCGCCTTGGAAGTGTGTACAGACATTCATGGCTCTGAGAAAATGAATCCCAATGATCTTAATGATCCCATGATTATTATTTTTTTGGTTGCTTTGTTGAGTACAATAATTAGGTCAAGATTTTAATTTGTCCAGTAACTGCACAACTAATGACATTTTCATCAATCTCAGACTGTATTTAGCGCTGATTAGAAGATGTTACAATACAAACACTGGCATTCTGACCATGATGCAGCGTTACTGATGTTAGCATTCAGAGTACAGAGTAATGCTAAATGTAGACGCCACAGACCTGACTGATAAATACAGTCTCAAAGAGCTGGTAGCATGAGTCTAGACTGCTTGGTGTAGTGTTAAAAAAAGCTGTAAAGCAATTCTTTCCCAAATCTGGTACTTTAAGCTAAACCCTTTATGAAACCTGTGACTGTGAGCTATTTATGCAAATATAAATAAGCTCTCTGTGTTTTGCCACAGGCATTTAGAGTATTTGCCTCCTTCTCTACATGTCAGTAAATCTGATGGCTTTTTACCACTGCTGTGGTGAGGGTAGATGATTTTATCAAAGCAACCTAATGACTGCTTCATCAAACTCAGTCTGGAGCTCCATGATGTACCACGTGTTCAATTTTTGATGCCACAGTCATCCCCAGTGGAATCCTTAAACTGAATTTGTACTTGCAGCTAACCCCTAAGGAGAGGTCCTATTAGATTTCTTGATGACTGATGAACATGGTTCATTGGATCTCAGCTCTTGTATTCTCTGGGGAATAATTGGATTACATTATGTGGTAATTGATTATTATGTTACGGTATGCATCATGGTAAACTGAGTAATCTACCTGGAGCCCGGCTGCCTTTTCCAAACTCAGATCAGCTATCTTATTAATCGGATGAAAACTTCGATGACTGTGTCATTATGACAGGAAATGACTTTCTTTCCTTATTACACGTGTTGTTTTGAAAGATCGAAAAGCATCAGAGTCATGCCTATATAAATCCAGGTTCTGAAACCAGTGTGATATGATGAAGCATTTGAGCATAATAGGACAGGAAACAGAGGAGGGGGAAAGATTTCAAAACATTATGATCAATATTAGCTTTCATAAGTGGAATTATAGTCGAATGTGCAGCTTTTTAGCTAATTGAATCTCTGAAGAAAACCATTCCAGTAGCAGCAACATCTCTGGAAGCAGAGCAATCACGATAGGTTTCCGAGTGATTATTATTTATGTCACCGTGATATAACTGGGTGAACTGCTCCTTAATGTGCCTGGCTATAGCTTCTTTGTAAAAGATGATGGATTCCTTGAAAATGTGGATATTGATGGGCTAAATTGTGGAGCAGGCTGTGAAATTACACGTGCACAGTAGAAGTAATATTTCAGTGTCCACGCACAAGATGCCTAAGCAACTCCAATATTATGTTCGGCAGACGTGATTGCACTTGTGCAGCTTTTCTCTCTGTCTGTGTCATCAGTGGAAAACAATCAGCATCACTGTTGATTAGTGTGGTTATTGATTGATATGCTGCCAGATACACTGCCTTCCCAATGGGTCGTTACCAGGGGCAGGCGCAGACCACATTGACCTTGGGAGAAAAAGGGGCACGAAGCTGAGCTCTTACTGTTGGAGGTCCAGACTAAGAGCGCAATTATAATGTCAAGTTATCACACAGCAGCAGCCGGGCAGGGTCACGTTTCCTCATCTGCCACGCTGCTGACAAGGATGCTCAGTGAGGACGTCTGAGTGGGAGATCCACATTTTGTTTCATTGAGTCTTGGAGGTAGATTAGTAAGCCAGTGGGTTACTCCAGCACATGAGCTCATAGCTGGTAAATCTATCAGGCGAAGCACGCATTGAGCTAATTGAGTTCCTGTCTTTGTCTGGGACGATGGAGGGCGTCCCACCCTATCAGCTCAGACCTGTCCCAGACATGCTGTGGTCTGTGGCTGACGGGGAGCGTGATTTCAGATTTTGTGATGAGCTTTTGTCCTTTTTGTTCTTTTGCAGTTATAATACGAGACAAAACAAACACACGCGCGCCCAGGCACAATTAACTCATGGAGACTGCGATCGTAAACGACAACCAGGAAGCGCAAACGTTTATAGAGACGTAAAAGGGTTTTCCACTGTTTCGTGTTCCTGTTTTTTGGCGTTGGATAAATTCAGTTTCACAATCCACTCGGCGGTACATGATATCTACTGTAAACATGGATTGCTACATGAATTGTCCTGTTCAAACACTCTCTGTTTGCAAAATTACTTTCAAAGGAATGACACTGTATGCAGAAGCTCAGCACGAGTTTTATAGGTGATCGAAGGCTGTAAAACATCTGCTTATGATGCTAATGTTTACACACTGTGAGCAATAACAGGCCAAGGCTGTTCCAAAACAGCCCACTAAAATCCGGAAAGAACGTTCTTTAGCGGCCCAGAGACAAAGCATGGAAATGAAGCCTCTGCAACGTCTTTTTAATCTTTTCGGTCATTATTTAGACATGAATATAATAGGTGAAAATGTCACCACCAGCTGTATTTCTGCCATTCTTGTGCATCATTTAGGGAAGGTAATGAGTCATGCCTTGGAAAAGCATCATCATGGCTTCACAGACCAAAGATGCCATTTGCTCGGATGGGCCTGCTTGATGCATTCAATTAATTAGTTTTGATATAAACTGCTTGCTTTCTGTTGGCTTCTGTCCTAGAAAGAAATTGAATTTTGAATGATATAAACGAATTGTGTTGCAGGGGGTCCGGCCACTGTGGCTTGCAGCCAATGCCTGCCTTCATAAATGTGTTCAGCTCCCGCTGGTTAACACGTTGGACCATGTAGCTTTATTTGCAGAGCTGCTGTCATCTGCTGTATTCAATTTGTGGCCGTCGTCTGTAAGATTTCTGTAGATTAATTAAATTGTCTGTATGCATCCGATGAGGGATTGTAGAGAGTAGTGGGAGTCTTTTCTGACCTGTCAAATAGAAACGAGTCCAATCTTTTAACATCTTATCCAAGCAGTAGAGACATTAGAGCAGTAATATATTATGATAATGATTAAGCTGCTTTTCGAGCCCGTGTCACTGTGATAACAGCTCCCTCTAATGGTTGTTTTGGGTATACAGTTGAAGCCCTGATGCTCAGATTACGCGTCTTTTAATGTGTTTCATACCTTTTAACTGTATAAACTGAGTATAATTACAACCTAAAATAATCTGTGGACAGTTCTTTACTTTTTTCTATTTTTTCCCTCAAATCTTTTGTACAATTTCTCAGAAATCTTTTATGCATCATGAAGCCAATTACCTATTTCAGACCTTTTCATGGTATGAAATAGTAAAAATCAGCTAAGATAGAATGGAAATATAATAAAATACAGTCAATAGTATGAGTGTGAATGACTGCATTTTGGCTGTAATAGATTTAGGGGATGGAAAAATCATCCCTAGTCATGAAACCGGCTCCCACCATCCCCACCAAGATTAACAAACATGAGCCCTGCTGTTTGTTTTGCCTCCGGAACACTTTTAATAAAAAGGTCTGCAGCCTCATTGAGCGTATCTCCATCCTTGAGGAAGGACGGCCACATTTTATCCATCTACTCAGCCTTCTGTCATCTAAGCCCTTCAAAATTAAATCAATGTCTGAAACCAGAGCCGAGGCTTCAACTGCACCAACAGAAATAGAAAATCTAGTTTTGCTGTCTGCTAATGACATTAGTTCGTTCCCTAAATGGTCGCCTACCGTCGTCAAAGAGGAACACAACAGGGATATAATTACAGAAGGAACACTCACATCTCCATTTTCCTGTAAAACACACACGCAGCCTGCTATTTTGCTTTATGGATTACTCGTCAACCCCCCAACACACACACACACGCACACACAGACTTGCAGGCAGTGATACATGTCTCCTCCGTATCATGTTATCCCTTGTAATTAAACTTTTCAAGGTGAACACAAGGAGAATCGGAAACCACATGGTATTGACCACATGAGAAATTCATTAAAGGAGCTGCATAAGTGTCATTTGAGCCCTGCTTTCAATTTCCGCTAACGTGGGAGAGAGATGAAAGATATATTAGAAGATAAAAAAAATTGGACCTGTCGTAGTCCATGTATGTGTTGATTTCCATTCAGTGCCCAGATGGCATTGTCAGTGGGTATTGTTGACTCAGTTAAACATCCAGAAAGTGATGTCTGATATGCTGTCATCAGCATCTGCAATGCAATCATGCCTTATTTTTCAGTTGTGGTAACATTTTCCTTAAAAACAATAATAATAACACTTTTCCCCTGTGATTCGTTTGGCTGCCAAATTTTAAACATCTGGTTATTTCATGTCCACTTGGTGCAGGAGCGACGTGTCTGTACTTCCCTCAGAAGGAGTACATTGAGACTGTATATGTTGGCCAGCAGGCCGGGACACCCATCCTCCAGGTCCACGCCATGCGGGACGATAAAACTGAGAAGCCACACTTCTACCTGTGCCCAACAAAGACTGCCACACCTCCACACTACAGCTCCTGGTTCTACATGAACATCAACACCGGGACACTATTCTTGAACAAAACCCTGGAGGAGAGCGACTTTGCCCAGCTATGTGAGTTGGATACAAGGCTTTTGATGGTAATGCACAGTCCTATTTCAGTGCCAGGTATTCGCTACACACAAGAGTAAATTAGTTTCTAGACATTTATGCTCTTCGCATACCAATAATGCTCTGGCTTCGAGTTCAGGATGATAATGTGATTGCATAAAAGCAAAGAAGAGCTGTGTCATCAAAAAAAGCACTGTCTGAGATTAAAATGCCTCTTGTTTTTGTTTTGGCTCTGTGTCCCATCAGATCAAAGGTCGTGGTCTGTGAGAAAGTTATTCCTGAATGCCATGGTGCGATCTGAATTCACCAACAAGCCCTTTTGCCTCATGCGGAAACCTGTGCAGATCATCTTGGACTTTGTCAATGCCACATTGCCTCAGTGTGCTCAGACAGATACGAAGGAACTCTGCTTCCCACACAGAGATACGTCCAACCCACACATCATGGAAAACAGGTTCCCAGGAGCCCTGCGGCAGCTACAGCGTCTCACCAGACTCAATGTCTGCCCCAACTACACCATCTCTTACAGTGTGGAATCAGGTTAGACACATCGGACCAAAAACATATTATCTTGTGAAAGGAAAAACATAGACGAGCCCTGAGGTACATTTTAGAAAAAACACAACAACAAAACAGAAGATTTCACTTTAGGTTGATGACAGAGTCAGCTTGATTGACCAACTACATATGTATGTATGTATGCATGTATGTATGTATGCATGTATGCACGCATGCGTACATGCATGTATACGTATGTATGTGTGTATTACCCACCAATATAGTCCATCATAGGATAATCAGAAGTAGGTTATTTTTACATTTTGGCTGATGCCGGCAGCATCCCGTGAAGGAGCGGGGGCCATTTTCAACCAAAATGCTCATTTTTTTACTTGTAATTTTTCTTATGTTTTAAATATCAACACTTACAATTTCAATTTCAACAAACTTTTTCAAATGAATGAAACTTTTGACCCTAGTTTAGCTCCATTGAGATGTTTTACGATGCTGCTTTCATGTCTTATTCAGTACGCCACCTGATTCATGTAGTGGTTGCGTCCACATGCAGGCTCGTTTGTTCGATTGTTTTGTTTAATTTTGTTCCTTTTTTCTGCAGACCCCCCGGGACCTTTTGCTGTAAACGACAACAAAGAGCTGGTGGTAAACGCTCAGCTGGACCGCGAGGAGAGCGAATGCTACAGACTCCTGCTGGTTTGTAACGTCCAGTCAGAAACCACCATCATCAAGGTGGAAACAACGCTGAATGTTTTTGTCGATGATGAGGATGATAACGCGCCATATGTGAACGGAACAGACTCGGCAGACATCGTCATCAGCTATAATCGGACGAAGGTGATTGTGTACAGATGCGGTGTTGGTTAAATTCATGTTTACATGAGGCCTGAAATTTCTCAATGTGACTTTTTTTTTCAGGGTGGAACTTTTGGCACCTTGTATGTCTTTGACAGAGATCTAACCCCGATCTTAGTCGACAACCACAATAAGTATGTGGGGACTTGGCTCAACACTGACCCATGGATAAAGGAAACATTTGACATAAAAAACTCCTTCACTGAAAAAAAAGCCAAAGGCATTCGAGAGACTGTGCACAACTACCGTAAGTACTCCAAGGCTTCGCGTGAGAGAATTAGTTACATTAGGAGATGAGGCTTTTCACGACTTCTCTTGATTTCAGAGCTGGTCCTGAAGAGGAACCTGCACGTGACAGAGAATCGCACCCTGCAACTCGACTACCTGGTCAATGACACCACCTATCCCGGTCTAGAGGGAACAGTGTTGCTGCACTTCAATGTCACCATCTTACCCGTCCAAATCCACTTCCCCAACGTCACACATATATTCACAGTCTCACGCAGAGCTTCTCCTTATGCACAGGTACTTATGACTGCATGACTGCTTATCATGAAAACCTTGAACTTTGTGTTTGGTCTGGATTATAATAACATATATTTTAATTTAAACTTTTAAGAGAGATGGGATAGGCTCCAGCCCGACCCAAGAATTGGAGGAGTAGAAGAAGATGGATGGATTAATGGACACACAAAAAAAATTATCTTTCCATCGTGATAGCATCACGGACAGTGACAAAGATATAGTCTGAATCTTTTTAATAATCTTATTCGTGACATAATTAACAAATGAATCACTGTTGACCTATGAAAGGGACCAGGGACAAAAGTCATAGGCAATATGAACCATCAGTGGCCTCATATCAGCTTCTTTATACTAAACTCTGACAGAGAGACTTCAAGAAATTGAATTGTAGGCACTTGCTCCATTATGATGCATTGGGAAATGCATTTGATTTGACTAACCCTGCTGTACACCGGCTTTATAAGCCATCACATTGCACATGCTTTAGTACACAGTAACTCACAACTACAGATCTCTCTGTATGTTTTACAAAATAAAGATATTCACCTGTGTCTTGCTTAAACCAAACCTGTTTACAGTCAGCAGAAGGTAAAACTTCTGGGAGGTTTAGTAGCTTTTATCCATTGATTATTGTTCAGTACTAATCCAGTGTAAGTGGCCATCAGTGCAATCCTTTGACATTATAATCTGTTACATTAAAATCCTGATGATGATGATGATGATGATGATGATGATGATGATAATAATAATAATACATTTTATTCATTAAATCTACAGAGAGACTGCCACCTGCTGGCAGTAAAAAAAATAACATCTCAAGTGTTTTCTGTTCATTTTCATACTTTGTAGCAAAAACAAAACTATTCTGGCTTTATAAAATGTACCACAATCAGTTTAAATGTAATTATTTGAATTAATGGCAGTTTTTTTTTTCAGATCATGTAGGAATGAACTAGTAATTTGCATTTCAAATTGTTGTATTCAGTTGTTTACAAAAGGCGTGTGCATTATCCCATCCTTACACTTGTATTCTCCAGTGTCATTCACATTTTCAATCTCTTGTCCCAACTCCTGTCAGGTTGGCAAAATCTGTGTGGAAAACTGCCAGCAGTTCGATGGCTTCAGTGTCATATACCGACTTGAGGTGCCAGATAAGAACATGTCTGCTGACTCACAAGCCTGCTACACAGCCATAAGCATCACCCAATCCCCAAACAGGAAGTGGGGACATCTGTATGTGAATGACTCTGAGGCACTGCGCAAACCCGAGTGCCAGGACTTGCAGTACCTTGTTGTTGCTCAGGAGGGAAACGAACAGCTGGAGGCGAGCACTCAGATCCACATCAAAATAGATGGCACAGGTAGGTACTACTTCACAGCAAGCACACATGCAGACTATTGTCAAGCATTTTACCCTGATCTCTAGTGTCCTTTAAAGATTTGCTAATGTGCTCTTTTGGCTTTGCTGTACGTAGCAATCAAAGCTGGTCAGAAGAGTCAGCAGGTCCTGTCCTGTGCAGAGAACAGGCAGCGAACAGATTGTGAGTCTACCCAAGGCCTGGGGGCAACAACCGGTAGATGCCAGTGGAGGCAGGGCACTGAGAAAGGTACTTTATATTTCATAAAGACAAACTTTTTTTCTCCTTAACTTGTAACTTTTTAACATTACTGAATGATTATGAGAACTTGGGGGAAGTTTACTAGAACCAGATGAGTACATGTTTTCTTCAGTGTCAGTAATGAAACAAATTAAAGGGCTAAAGGGCCGAATACTGCATGTGTATGCTTTTCAGTAAGATCATTTTGCTACAGGAAGTGGCAAAACATGGTCCTAATTTGGCTGAAAAACAAGTGTGACTAACACCCTACTGTTGCTAAAGCAAGCCAACACTGTGATGCAGGCTGCTGTTAAAACTGTTGCATCTTGCAGTGTTAAGGACAAACATGCAGTCAGGTTAAGACAACTTTTGAATGGGTTTTTGAATGCAAAGTACTTGCAGTTTGGTTACCAGTCTTGGCTGTTTTTCCCTTCGTTTCCTGCTGAGGTTTCTTTCTTTTCTTGTGTTCATATTCCAGGAATAACTGAAAATTATTCAACCTGCTCCCCTGACCTGCAGACATGCCCAGATAGTGTTTGTGATGCAGTGGAAAGTAAAGATCCTTCAATCTGCCCGCAAGACTGCACAAGTATGCTTTCCCTTTTAACACACATGCAGTGTATAACAGCGAGAATAAGACCATTCTGCTTTATGTAGACTGTGCTCACACTGGATTTGTCTCTGCAGAGGAGCCCGTTATTGGAGGCCATGAACGAGGCTTGAGTGGGAACGGGATTAAGGCCTGCTATGGAACCTGCTACTGCTTCACAGAAAGATGCTTCTGTGAGAAGGATGACATTGAGCGTGAGTTTCCTTAAACCACACAGAACTGCTGCTGATTAACGCACTCCATTTTAACTCTGAATCAGCAAAGCACTGAGTGCTTCTTTCTTTAAAACTGTGCAACGTACTCTCTTCCAGAGACGCTATGTGATGAAATGTGTAAGACCGTCATTGCCACGGCTCTTCTCCTCTCCTTCATCGTGTCCATCCTCCTGTCCTCATACTTCATCCGCCGATACCACAAGAACTCGCCAAAGCCCCCGATAGCATCTGCTGAGATGACTTTCCGTCGGCCAGCTCAAGCCTATCCCATTAGCTTCCCTGCCAACAATGTCCGCCGGGGCTCGCAGGAATCAATTGAGACCGAAACCTTTAAAATACCTGTAAGGTTCTTCCAGCACTTTCATCCCCTGTGTCTCATATGGATCTTTTGAGAAGTACAAACCGTCATTGCCTTGTCTCAACAGGAGGATCCAAAGTGGGAGTTTCCTCGTAAAAACCTTGTGCTTGGCAAGACGCTGGGAGAAGGAGAGTTTGGGAAAGTTGTCAAGGCAACAGCATTCAGGCTGAAAGGAAAAGCTGGATACACCACTGTGGCTGTGAAAATGCTTAAAGGTAAAAGTACCCAGGCAAAGGCCAGACAAGCCTAGCAGCACTTGTGATATATGAGGAGTGAATGTCTGAAGAGGTGAGTGGTTTCATCATTACGATCCCCCTCTTTTCCTCCGTGACAGAAAACGCCTCGCACAGCGAGCTGCGTGACCTGCTGTCAGAATTCACTCTGCTGAAGCAAGTCAACCACCCGCACGTCATAAAGATGTACGGAGCTTGCAGCCAGGACGGTAAGACCTCAGTCGTCCTGCCATACCATCCCAGAACATGTGTGTTGCACATTGAGTCTAAGAGCCCTGCTTCTCTGAATAGGTCCATTGTATCTCATCGTCGAGTATGCCAAGTATGGGTCACTCCGTAATTTCCTTCGTGAGAGTCGGAAAGTTGGCCCGAGCTATATGGGCAGGGATGCCAACCGAAACTCAAGCTACCTGGAGAACCCAGACGACAGGGCTCTCACCATGGGTGACCTGATCTCCTTTGCCTGGCAGATTTCCAGAGGCATGCAGTACCTGGCAGAAATGAAGGTATAAGGCCAAGCTGGTGTTTTTCTTTTTAAAATATTTGAACAATTCAGTGGAAGATTCATTGTAAGAAGCTTAAATGTCTGTTAAAGAAAAATGTGAGGCACTTTAAATGAGTGTGCTGGTCCAACAGCTCGTCCACAGGGACCTTGCAGCACGAAATGTCCTTGTTGCTGAAGGGCGGAAGATGAAGATCTCTGACTTTGGCCTGTCCAGAGACGTGTATGAAGAGGACTCCTATGTTAAAAGAAGCAAGGTAGAAAAAATAATAGAGAAGAGTAGTTATGATACAGGTACATATACTGATATAGTCACTCAGCAGCATCTCTCTGTATTTTTCAGGGCCGTATACCGGTTAAGTGGATGGCAATAGAGTCTTTGTTTGACCACATTTACACAACACAAAGTGACGTGTGAGTACAATCACGGCTTAAAGGAAATATTCTGACATTTTGGACAACAATAAGACAATAAAGCCCATGAATTAATCAGCATGCTTTTCTTTGGCAAGAACGCAAATAAGGGTGTTTTCCATTTGCAAAAATACCCAAGTCTCACTCTTATTTGTTCATAGAAATATTCTTAGGATCTTCTCTATTTTATTCCAGCTGGTCCTTCGGTGTGCTGCTGTGGGAGATTGTCACTCTGGGAGGAAATCCATACCCAGGTATCGCTCCCGAGCGCCTATTTAACCTCCTCAAGACTGGCTACAGGATGGAGAGACCAGAGAACTGCACGGAGGAAATGTGAGCTCTATTCTGTCACTCTATCATATATACTTTAGTATCTCCTCATTACCATTGAGTGTTATAACTCCCCTGCACCACATTCGGGGGAAAATGACTCAGCTGGGAGGATTAAATGATACTCACTCTATTTCACCCACTTGAAACGTGCTCCTCTTTTCCAGGTATAACCTCATGCTCCGATGCTGGAAGCAAGAACCGGACAAGAGGCCGACATTTGCAGACATCAGCAAAGAACTGGAGAAGATGATGGTGAAAAGTCGGGTATGTTGAAGCTATAAAATACCTTGTAGTGCTTTATTCGTTTTCCTCCCCGGCAAGGAAGCGGGGGAGCTATAAATCAGCCTCTTTCTGTGTGTTACTGGCGCGATTTTGACAACACTTCAGTGATGATCTGACAGATACAAGTTTGAGGGGTTTTATTTGTGCACTTTCCACTCCTTTCAGATTTGGAGCTAGTCTAAAATAAGCAGTGTATCATTTTTTAAGGACAGCATGTGCTTTGTCCAGCATACATACAGACACATGCTGTGTTATGCTGTATGAACTGTCACTCTCCCCAAAACTCCTAAGATACCATAATTAGTGTTTGAAGAGCAATCCTAAATGTGGCCTTGGGCAGTGTAATCACAGAGCATGCCAGTCAGGCTCCTGCTGCAGAAGTGAGGCTAAATATAGAGCGTTTGAGCAGATGGGAATGCAGGCGTCCTGTAACGCAGCGGGCTCGTTCTTCACTGTTATCAATACCAGATAATGAGCAAGACTCTGGATGCGGTAAAGAGAACAATTTGGCAGAAATGTCTGCTGGAGCTTGCAGTCAGTGCACGGGTCACTCGTCCGACCTTTGCATGCTACAATCCCCCTCCTCCTTAATCAGCCTAATCACACCCTCATCTGCTCTTGTCAGGATTACCTGGATCTGGCGGCGTCCACTCCAGCCGATGCCCTGCTGTACGACGACGCCCTCTCTGAAGAGGACACACCACTAGTGGACTGTAATAACGCCCCTCTCCCTCGAACCCTCCCCTCCACATGGATTGAAAACAAGCTCTATGGTAGAATCTCCCATGCATTTACTCGATTTTAGAAACAGGACACACTACACAAGCTCTCTTTTTTGGCAAGTTGTGATTGGCTTTTTTTTTCTTTTTTTTCCCCGTAGTCAAGTGTGTGTGACTGTGATCTAGGCATGCCTTTCGCTAATGCTGACATAGCTCCCATTTCATCGTAAATGAGAGGCTCAGCTAAAAAAAAAAAAAAAAAAAAAAAAAAAGCTCCTGTGTCTTGACTTTTTTTTGTTTTATTCGGACCTGCTTCTAATGTACACAAGCACTGACCAAAAATTGCTATATTTGTAAAAATTTAATATAAATACCCTTCATTCTTATTTATAATCCACTCCTCATACTCATGCTTCATCTGCATTTTTAATTTGTAAATAGTTTTGTTTTTTTCCCCCATTCATTTCCACATTGTCCTCATCTCGTCATTTATTTGCACTGGAGGAAACGGTGTGTAACATTTGAAACAGGTCCTCACTGATTCAATCACTCATTGTGGTTTGAATTCCAGATTGTGATAAATTTCCTGTCTTTCTAATGTACATTAGCTCTTAATCCATTATGATGAACAGAGAAACAGTAAGGCTTTTGAATGCAACTCTCAGTTGACACTGATTACAAGTAGACACCATGTTGCATATTGCCCCGAGCGAAATGTAGGGGCAGTAGTAACAATGCAGGCTTAATAAATGACAAAAAAAAAGGAAAATAATTAACGAATTATATTAACATTTATTCTGTGTCGCATATACAATACAAAGCCATAACTTTACACTTCTCAGAATCAGATCAGGATTTGTTTTGGAGAGTTTTGTTTGAGAACCTTACTGTCTGCACGCTGTTTTTCTTTCACTGAGTGCAGAAAAATGATGTGTTCTCGTTTTTAGGCATGTCATACCCCAACTGGCCCGAGACGAGCCCGGTACTGCTCAACAGACATGATGCCACTAATCCGGTCTTTACAAGATATGCCAATGATAGTGTTTATGCAAACTGGATGGCTTTGCCTTCACCCGCAAAAGCTGTGGACAAGCTTGATAGCTAAAGACAGACCGACCCTGTAGAAAAGACGACTAAGTGGTATAGATGTGTATATTTCTGTAAGACTGTACATAAACAATCTGATGCTAAAGTTGGTTCCCTTTTATTTCTGTTGCACGGGTAAGCAACCTTTCTGACTGGGGTCTTTTTGCTGCGAAACCGGCTGGACCAACATAGACCATGCTTCACTCAGCTCTTCAGTATGTTAATTATTATTACCTCACTGGTTATGTCGGCCAAACTGTATCACTGCATGACTATTGTACCAGATTGTATGTCAGTGTCAATGTCTTTTAAGTGCCTGTGCTGCTTCTACAATAGCTTCCAAATGTTCATATGTGACTTTGAAGTTTCAAGCCCAGGAATTAAAGGGGACACCTTTACCATCACCTGTTGTAGAAAGCTGGGATTGAGTGGACAAAAACAAAATGCTGAACTTATTCTGAAAATTAAAAAAAAAAAAAAAAAAAAAGTTTCTACTTTAGAGGATTGTGCTCCTCAAAATGTCAAAGACCCTTTATTTTGTGTTTCTCCCACGAGATGTCTTGAAACTGGTCTCACCAAAGAAAAGTAAAGCAGACATGTTCAGTGAATGGGTTTTTCTTACTTTTGCTCTTGTTTTTTCACATTGAAAACATCATCTTTTGAATGCCACTCCAGTGAAAGGACACGAGGATTAATGTAGACTTAATGTTATAGTTCACATTGTCCTTCACTGTAATGGCAGCCTTTGTGGAAAAATATGATTCTGTAAAC
Organism: Pelmatolapia mariae; assembly: GCF_036321145.2. NCBI lineage: Eukaryota > Metazoa > Chordata > Actinopteri > Cichliformes > Cichlidae > Pelmatolapia > Pelmatolapia mariae. Next base: position 18,697,231 of record NC_086238.1, on the reverse strand, counting down.
CAACTCGTGTCCTTGCTGTTATGTTGTTATTATTTGTTATGTTCCAGTTATTAATAAATATTTAAAAAATGTGCAATTTGTCTGTTCCCCTTATATTTCTAAAAAATAATTATTATATATAATAATAAATTATATATTAAACATTTAGGATCGCCTAGCAATGCAAGGATTCTCATACTTTATTTTCTTTGAATTTTAACACTGCTTCACGTTTCTTTTGACTGTAAGCAAATACAGTCACCTGCTACTTCATTAGCTACACCTGTTAAACTACTTGTTAGCCCATGTATCTAATCAACCAATCACATAACAGCAACTGAATCCATTTAAGCATGTAGACCCGGTCCAGATGACCTTCAGACAGAGCATCAGAAAGACGACTTTGTCAGTGATTTTGAAAATGGCTCGGTTAGTGGCTGGTCTGAGTACTTCAGAAACTAAGAAATTGAGTGGGATTTTCCCCACACAACCAACTCTGAGGTTTACAGAGAATGGTCTGAAAAGGAGAACATATCCAGTGAGCTGCAGTGGCCTGGGAAAAATGCTTTGAGCTGATGACTCGAAGCTGATAGGAAGACAACAGCAACTCAAATCACTATGCAGAAGAGCATTTCTGAACCCATTGGATGGTGGAAGATTGGATGGGTCTGGATGTGGTGGTGTAATAGTTTAAGGGATATTTGCTTGGGACACTTTGGGCCCCTTAGCACTAACTAAGCATTGTTTAAACACCACAGCCCACCAATTTATTGCTGCTGATCATGTCTATTCCTTTATGACCACAGTGTACACATTTACCAATTGCTGCTTCTAACAGGACAAATTAGCATAGGACAAAGCTCAAATCATCTCAAACTGGTTTGAACATGACAATGAGTTCACTGTACCCAAATGACTTTCACAGTCACCAAATGCCACTCCAATAGAGTACCTTTTGTATGTGGTGAAATGGAGAATTCACATCATGGATGTGCAGGGTGATGCTGTTATGTAACTGTGGACAACATCTCTGAGAAATCTTTATAAAAATTAAGAGTTAAGACGGCTCTGAACCCAAAAGGGAGTCCAAACCAGCCCAGTGAATGTATATGATACTGAAAAGCAAATTAAGGTTTTGGTGTTGGAGTTGAAGCACAAAACTAGATCTGTACTTTAAAAAAAAATCTATGATAGGTAAAGATACCCGATGTGTGTGTGTCTCTGTGTGTGTAACATTAAACCACCCCCTTTACTTCTCTTCCTTTTTCAGGGTTTCATTTTTACACCTACACATAATACTGACTGGTTAGACCCACGTTACAGAAATATCATGTGATTAAAACAGAAAAAAGAAGGAAACGGTTTGTTTATTAAAATAGTTTCTTAGACTAAGACTTTCCGCACTGATTCTGGGCTTTCAGATAACATCTGTCTTCTTCTCTCATAAATAAGAAAATGAAAATATAACGACTATAAACAGAATCCCACGAGAACATTTCCTGGCTGATTTTGTGCACCACATTGAGATCATATCACTTGTTTTCGAACACTAAACAAATTATGTTTCAGTGCTAATTCAATCCAGAGCTGTCAGCTAGTTCATCACCTGAGATAAGAGGTTTGCTTTCTCGGTCTGAACAGTGAAACGGGAAGAAAAGACAATAATCTCTTAGAGGGAAGGTTAAATATAGCTTTTTTAAAACAACAGATTAACGTTGTTACGTTATTGGAAGACCCGGTAGTGTGTATGAGAGTAAGAAAAATCACCGATGTGTTCTAATAATAACAATAATGCGTTTAGAGCTACAATATAATAATAACGTCGTTATTTTAATAAAAAATAAACAATATTATGAACCTGGAGGGTCGGCGTGCTTGATGACGACACTCGTTAGACACGCTCCGATTGGTTAGTTTTTAACCGGAAGTAGGTTACAACCCACTCTTTTCTCTTTGCTCCGTGGCATTTTGTAACACAACCTACCTACTGCTGCTAGTTTAACACAAAATGCGACAGCTGTAATGAGGGGCAGGAATGGACAAAGCCGGGATTAGGTGAGTGAACGTTTGGGGAGTACTATGAGTAAAAGAGAGGCTTTCTAACGGGTAAGAATAAAAACCCGAAAGCGAAGTGAAGCGCGGAACATCGCTAAGCTAGCAGCAGAACTGTAGCCATGTCCGGTTTGAATTTTTTCGAAATAAGGGGATGTGCTGCCTGTAATGTCGCAAATTTCAAAAGAATTGAAGGTGCTGAAATTTGCAAATATGCCTCAAGGGAAAAAATCCAATTATCAAAGGTTTTGGGCCAAGAGTTTTTTTTCTGGGAATATAGCCAACTTTTCTCTGTCGCCATACCAGAGATAGAGTTTGAAAGTCTCCCATCATTAGCATGACTTGGTTCTGTTGTTTTTCAGGCAGTCTTGTGTTACTTTGTCCTTGACTTAAACTATGTTAAAAGGCAGTTTCATGTCGACGGATGGTACTAAAGATATTTGTATGTGAGGAAAAACAAAAAGACACATGTTACCCCCCATACACACAAACACACACACACACACACACCCCAAACTGTTGAACAAGCACTCTTTAAAATCAGTTCCTCATTTTTGTGACACTTCACCAGCAGAACAGTTTTGCGTTAGACATTCTTTGTGTGAGTAGTTACAATCTGAAAAACTCATCTTAGTTGCATTTTGCCTTTTAGAATGTTAATAAGAATCATTAATATTTTATATTTCTGTGTTTGGTGTTAAACATTCAAGATCTCATTTTAGAAGAAAGCATTAAGGTTAAAAAAATAAATGTACAAAGAAGTATTTTGACAGCTACGGCTTTTAAAACATCACCACAAGCTCAGTTCCAGTTCTGGCTGGATTCAGAGCCCTGCTGATTTCATTATAGCTGTCTAGAGACTGATTTATATCTGGGTTGAGAGCCTGAAAACATGGTTACTTTGTAAGTGTAAGCTTGGAGCTGTGTGACCTTCAAGAACCTGCTGCACATGGTATCTGGTTGATACGATATTAGGCGTGGAAACTCCTGAAGGCTGCCTTTTTACCAGGGATTCTTGACTGGTGAGCCTTGTATGACTTATCACTTGTATCACTTGTTTTGTCCACTTTCATTCCAAGAAGGTACCTCTCAGAATCTGGAGTGTTTGGTCTTGCCGCCTTGCACAAAGGCTGTGCATTTATTTTGAAGAGAAAGAGCTACACCGGAAGTCAGTCTGTAGCTAGCTTGCTGTGAAGCTCGCCCACCAGTTTCCTTGTGTGCTGTTGTTTGGCTGAGAGCTAGCTGGCGTGTGTTAGCTGTCCAGGTGTAGCTAATCCCTGCTGTCCCTCCTTCCTCAGGTTTAAACGGAATCTTTGAAGTGAAGAAGTCGGATAAATGTTCAACAGAAACTTACTGACTGAAGGAAACTGTAGATAGCAGGTTGGTTTATTTAAAAGGTTGCTTAAAGGTAACACATTAAATGTCATTGTATGATTATCTGCTGTTTTATCATCAGTGCTTTTATCTAAAAGTCCCCGTATTGGGATCCTGGATTGTGGCTTTTTTTCTGATTGTGGATTTGTGTTTTTAACAGCTGATCATTTTGTGGATTTACACAGGACCTATGTGTGGAAATACTGATGCATTGGAGCCAAAGAACAAGATCTCTTTATTCCAAAATGACCTACACACCCATGTCTCTAAGATGATGTACAGAAACCTGTTTTAAGTAATGTGAGCAGTCCAGGGCGAAGGGAATGCAGGCTTGTCAGCTATAGCTTTTATGAGAACGTGATGCCCAGGCGGGGGTTGCCACTCCAGGGTCGGGTCCGCTGGCTCTTCCTGGGTCTTTTTCTGCTGCTGGTGTTGCTGCTGTTTGCATACCTGCTGGAGTGCACTCCACCAGCAGACGTCAGCCTGATCTTACCAGGCCCTGTAGGGGAGACCTATGGAAAAGAATACTACCAGGCCCTGCTCCAGGAACAGGAGGAGCGCCACCTGAACCGTGCTGCCAGTCTGAAGCGGCAAATTGCCCAGCTTAAGCAGGAATTACAGGAAATGAGCGAGAAGTTGAAAGTTCTCCAAGAGAAAAAAGAACTTCCAGGAGTTCCGGGTCTGGCCGATAAAGACCAAGAGCCTGGAGATTTGCTGGAGTACTTGCATTCTCAGATCGACAAGGCTGAGGTCAACACTGGAGCTCGACTTCCAAGCGAGTATGCCTTGGTGCCGTTTGAGAGCTTTACTTCTTCCAAGGTGTACCAGCTGGAAATGGGGCTGACGCGGCACCCAGAGGAGAAACCAGTCCGCAAGGACCGCAGGGATGAGCTGGTGGAGGTCATTGAGGCCGCACTAGACATCATCAACAACCCTGACGAGGAGGATGGTGTGGAGGATGATGTGCCGATGCAGAGGCAAACCTACACAGATGGTCACTTTACTGAAGGTGAGACTCTCATTTCAATTACAGACTAAGAGGTAATGGCTGTAACCAGTGTTTAAAATGAACCTTTTATTAACAGTTTCCACTCAGTGAAGAGACTCGTTGAAAGAAAATTCACCAGGAAAATCTATTTTTAACGATCCAGAATAATAAACTGAGCCTCTGGTTAGTACATTTTATTAAGACAAAGGAGCACTGGGCTGCACTGATATACACTATCTGACGAACACTGGCCAATATTGCCTATTGATTGATGTTGGCATATGACAGTTATCAGATTTAGTGAACAGTCTGTATTTAGTAATATAAATGTTGCACTGGTTAAATGTTCAAATTGTGTGAGCTGCAAGACTTTAACTCTTTACCCTCTGAAAGCCTTTGAAGCTCTTTTCTTGATGCTTTCTGTCATATTTCAGGCCCGCTTATAGAACAAAGTGACTGGGTGTGTATCAGAAGTTAGTGAGGATGGTCCCTGCCCTTGCAGCTACCTTTGGAAAAAACGAGTCAAAATTAAAGCACATCTTTTATTTTCTTTTAGAATATTTCTTTATTTTCCCCTTATTCCAGGAAAACAATAAACAACAAAACAAAATCAGCCAAATTGTTACTTTAAACATTGATATTGGGCCAAAATGTCACAATCGGCAAAGGTCCAATTCAAGTTCAGACAGAAAAAACTTGACCTGAAAAGTGATGCGTCAAACGTAAAATACATTTGAAAGTTCATAAGCTGCACTCTCAGCTGCAGTGACCCTCCATGACTCCTGCTCCTTGGCTAGTGTATATTGCTTGGTCAGCGTTGTGGTTAGGAGATTACATGAGATAGTTAAGGTTTGACAAAACTGCAGGGGTCAGAGCCAGTCAGATTAAGATTGTGGTGTGCCTTTGCATAGCAAGGATGGGGACAAAAGTTTATGCTACGTGTCTGTGTTTGCGCGTTAGTCATGCACAGCAGTAGTGCCAAACAGAAATTCTCCTTGAATTTGGCATTTAGTGCCACTTAGTGGATAACTGGTATGTTTTCTCAGCCCGTCTCAGTGTTTTTCAGATTGTCTTCTTTTGGCAGGGCTGTACCGGACAGAGCGAGACAAAGGGACACTTTACGAGCTCTTCTTTGCCAAAGAGGATTCCAGCAGTTTTCGCCACGTCACACTCTTCAGGCCTTTTGGCCCCTTAATGAAAGTCAGGAGCACATCTGTGGAAACATCAGGAATGATTATAAACATCATTGTGCCACTAGCGGGCAGAGTAGAAACTTTCTCACAGTTCTTGCAAAACTTCAGGTGAGAATGAATCTTAAATCCATCCCTCTGCACTAAACATGAGCCAGCACCCTTGGCCTTCATTAGACGTGTTGGCTTTTGTTTCCACCATTGTTGTGGAAAACACTGCAGCCTTGTGTGTCCTTGTAATCCATTTGAAAAATGCATGTGTTTTTAGGGAGGTGTGCATACAGCATGACAGAAGGGTACATCTCACGGTGGTTTATTTTGGGCAGGAAGGTCTACAGGAGGTGACGTCATCTCTGGAAAAAATGTCGAGGTGAGTCTATTGAACAGAAAGACCTTTTAATAGGCTTGTTAATATGTCGTATGAGGCATTTGTTAAAAATCAGCCGTTTTGTTTTACAGGGAGGAGAGCTTCTCCAACTACACTCTCATCCCTGTTGACGAGGAGTTTTCCCGGGGTCGAGGTTTGGATATCGGAGCTCACGCATGGAAGAAAGGCGACGTCTTAATGTTTTTTTGTGATGTGGACATCCATTTTACACTCGAGTTCCTTAACACCTGTCGTCTCCACGCTGCTCCAAGTAGGTTTAATTGGCTCACATTCATTATAGTCTTTCAGTGCTCTTGCTGTCAGCCAAAGGTTAATTTGCTTGTTCTGTTTTACAGACAAGAAAGTCTTCTATCCTGTCGTGTTTAGTTTGTACAATCCTGCCATTGTCTACGGAAATTTGGAGCTGGCTCCACCTGTTGAACTCCAGCTGGTAAGAAGTGTAAAGGTTCCCATTCTGACCAACGTGTTAGAAAGCTGGTTTGGTGGTGACCTGTGTGTCAGAGATGACTATCTGTTTTCAAATAGATTCATAAAAAGGATGCTGGATTCTGGAGAGACTTTGGATTTGGAATGACATGCCAGTATCGCTCCGACTTTCTAAATATCGGTAAGCACTGATCATTTGTTTTATTAGACGTGACAGTTGTGCGTAACATGTTTTAAATGGGTCGTATTCCCGCAGGTGGTTTTGATCTTGAAGTCAAAGGTTGGGGGGTGGAAGACGTCCACTTGTACAGGAAGTATCTGCGGAGTGACATGATAGTGATCCGCACGCCGGTGTCGGGTCTGTTCCACCTGTGGCACGAGAAGCAGTGCGCGGACGAGCTGACGCCGGAGCAGTACCGCATGTGCATCCAGTCCAAAGCGATGAACGAGGCCTCCCACTCTCACCTGGGGATGCTGGTTTTCCGCGAGGAGATCGAGGCTCACCTACGCAAGCAGGCCTTCAAGACACAGAGCAAAACAGAGGACTGAGCGAGCCTCTCCGTACCCAGCATCATTTCTACATTAAGACTGCATGGTGCTGATATCATTAAGGCACTACAGCGAAGACATGTTTACACGGATCCTTCTGCATTTCACCGCACAGCTGTAGACAAATGAATGTACAAAAATGAACGTTAGTCAATGTGAAAGTTCACAACGTGGCATGAGTCTTACTGAAGAGCTGACGCATAATTAGCAATACTTAACTTGCTGAGGGAAGAACGACAGGTACGTATCTCGTGGATTTAGGTTGACAATATGTTACATGAAATCAAATCAATAGGCATGCGCTTTCTAACTTTAAACTCGACAACTTCTCATTAAGCCATCCTGCCTGCTTCAAACACAGCACCTGACCTGCAGCAAGCCTCTTTAGCACCTTTTACAGCCAAATATGACTTCAGAAAGATTTCAGCTCATTCAGATGATTTCTGGCAGCTGTTGCGTGTTTGGACAGGCTTTTTAAATCAAACTAAAGACACATTAAAGGATAACAAGTTGTATAATTTATTGACAACTGTAAAGACGTTGCACTTTCTCATAGTGAACAAAAGAAGCCAAAAGTTTCAGCTGATCCTCAAACACTTTATAATCTTTCACTCAGTATTTTGGCAGTAGTATATGGAGCCATAATATTCTGTTACTATTAGAAGTTCTGTGAGAGGGGCAGTATGATTTTTATTTTTAAAAAAGGGAACTTGTGTTTTGTGACAGTCAGTCGCTGTTATCATTCGTTTATTGCTGATTGTTTCCAAGTAAAGAGTTCACCTGAAAAGCATGTTGATCAAATGGTTCAAGGACTTGGAGCAAAGATCTGCTTACTGCATGCAACGCTACAATATCAGGTGTATGTGGACCAGTATTATTGTATAGATAACAACGAGCGTCGTTCCCAGCACTACGATTCCCACTTCTTGACTGGGATTGAATGTTACAGTCATGCTTGTAAATATTTTTCTAATATTCCATTGTTTCATACATGTGAGTTAAATATGTGCCTACATGCAGACAGTACTATGATCCGTTTCTTCTGAACTTGTTTGGAGCCGTATTCACAGCTGCTGGTTTTTATTCCACATAATGTTACAGCTGAACAGTTCACATAGGTTAGAGGGGTAATTTTAATGAGGACAGCTGTCTAAAGATTACATAGTGCAGGCAAGAAGTGCTTTTTCTCCCTCACAGAGGAAGCAGGTCTCATCTGGTACTGTAATTATTTTATTATTAATGTTTTTGCAAATATTCCAGCTTTCTGTAGATAGTCTTCGAGTCTCTCCTTACCCTGCAGGAGAAAACATCAGCAGTACACAATTCAAACGAAACACTTGAGCAAGGTGATGATTTATTTTGAGTCTTGCCATGAAATAAAACTTACAGAAGGCTGCATTCGCTTCTGCTCCTTCCTTTCTGCTGTTAGTATTCGATCTGCTGATACATGTTCTTGGGAAACTTGACCCCTCCCCCCATTTCTATAATTTATACTATAAAAATGTAATATCAAACTTGTCAAGTTTCTTTGAATCAACAAGCTCATTTGTATGTTTCTTAATTTAAGACAAATGGCGTAATACAATTGTATTATTCATCTGTATATAATAAACTACATCAATAAAAAAAAAAAAGGAAAAATAATCAAAATCCCAGTGAAGAAGTAATACGTGAAACTAAATGGGACCAAAGCAGACGGGTGTACTCTGTGTATTAATGTGCCATCTGTTCTGGATGGATCCCCATGGTCTTGTAGATCTCTTTGAGAATGAGCAGAGCTGTGTCTTCAGATTGCCTACAAAACAACACAAGTGTTAATACACAGGTTTCAGACAGTCACTGAAGGACTTCAGACGTCACTCACCATCATTTAAATGTGCAGTTTTTAAACTGTGACTTTTCAGATGCCTCTTTGCCACTAGTACCTACTCGACTCAACTCGATTCTGTTGCGGTCGTTTTCCATTACAATTGAGTACCACCTCCACGTGGGTCATTAAAGCTTTTTGTCAGACTCTGGGACCACAGTGTTGTTTTTTCTGCGGCCATTTTTCTCGTTGCCAGGTTTCAAAATGGTGGTTTGGATTTTTGTGAAGGAGTCACTCTCTTGACTCATCGAGTGACACCATCGTCTGGCCTATTGGTGGCATGCAGTCTGATTCCACATTTTCGGATTAACTGTGATCAGTTGGAACCCCGGCCGAACACGTACTAAAGAAGGTAGCACCCAGTACCAGCTACTACCACCTAATGAAAAACTACCAAAACTAAGTTGAATCAAGTCGAGCTAAAAAAGTACTGATGGAAACGAGGTAAGAATGTACTGTGAGGAAAGGGCCTAAAAATCAGCAGTGAATAAAAAAAATCTATACTGGAGAAGAGTAAGTCTTTTTTTGTTTTTCATGAAACCAAAATAATATGAGGACTTTGTAAATTATTAAGGATCACATATTTGAGAGGCTGAAACCACCAAACCTGTTATTTTCGCACATGGTAAATATTTAAATTATTAATTGATACCAAAAAACACGGACTTAGTTTTCAGTCTGTGTCATTCGGCTGCTTAATACTCAAGTTTCCATTCAAATCGCAACTACAAATAGGTCTTTAATATGAGATTGCTTGTACCAGTAGCAGAGGTGACTCTGGAGGGCAAACAAATACTCGTTGAAACTCTCGATGGGCTTCTCCTGCAGGACGTAGTCGATGCGATTCCCTCCGTTTAACATCCCGATCTTCACCTGAGACTCGTCGTCTTCTTTTTGAAGCTCAGGGTTGTCTGGAATCTTATGCTCTGTGACAAACCAGATCAAAACGGTTGATCTAACACAGTACAGAAAATAGTCAAACGAAGACTCACAAGTGAGCCGCACTCACCCTCGTGCACTTGTTGCTTCTCCTCCTCTTCGATCTGATTGGCCACGATGGCCAGCTGGGCCTGAAGTTGGGCATTCGAGGTGTGAGCACGAGCAAAGTCGTTGAGGGTCTGCCAGGCAGTCCTCAGGGAGCTGATGAAACCCTGCTTCAGGTCAGAGCCCATCCTGGAGAGAGACTCCTTTAGCTCTGAAACACACAGAATCACACCTAAGCCCATTTCCACACAACCAATGAAACCTACATACATTAAAAAAAAAAAAAAAAAAAAAAAAACAACCACCACGAGAAACTTTATTTTGCTGTCACCTTAATGTTTTTCTGCACAGCCAAGGAAAAAACGAATCAGTTTTATTTGCCACTACGTTGCTTCATAGCAATTGAAGTGCAAGAATAGAGTCTTTGTGCTGTGTAACCGCAGATATTGGGGCACTCCACCCTTAAGCGGCAGAGAGGCCAAAAATACTGAACAGTTTAGTTTAGGCTCAGTAACTAACTCTGTATCTGTAACGGTCAGCATTCACAGTTAAAACCTGATTATTATTTTTTGTTCCTTTTGCTTGAAACTTAATCTCATATGTGACTACAACAATGACAGCTCTGCTCTGAGTGTTTGGGTCCATACCAAGATGAAGCCTCTTCCGTCCTTTGTGATGTGGGATCAAAACAGGCTTCAAGTCCTGGTCTGGCATTATCATGGGCTCAATCCTGTAAGCCACTGGGTCCAGCTGAAAGACATTATTAAAATTAGAGTCTGAACCACTAGTCTAGTGAATGAAATGCCCGTGCACACCAGAATAACGTACAAATCTGACCCAGAAATAATAAAACATGTTACAAATAGCTATAAATACACAAACACATACTGGATGATAAATATTGAAGAATCCCTTGCATGTGGGCAGCTGGTACGTCTCTTCGATCTTCTCAAGTCCTCGTACAGTCAGGAACATGCCGATTGGAGAACCCAAGGCAAAGAAATTCACAGGCTCAAAGTCCAGAGTGTGGTAGATGACAGACACCTGCAAAAAGTTGATTAAATGTCAGCTCTGCTTCAGAATAGCAGCTCATTGTTGCTGAAAGACAGATGTGTTTACCTGCCCCGTTCCAACTTCAAAGTAATTGTAGTCCACATGGACAGAGGAGACGGTGCTGCCCACTGGAAGCTTCTTCACAGTCGGATCAGAGGGAACTGCAGCTGCTGATGTTGCAGCTGCTGGTGGAGGTGCTGCAGTCTGAGTGACCTCTTTGACCTCTTTTTTGTTCTCCTGAGCTGCCTGGCGTGCGGCCTGTGAACATGAAACCATGAGGGGCGCGGCGGGGTCATAATCACAATTTTTGCAAGCCTCGCAGATACTCAGCAGACAAACTTACCTGCTTATTCACTCTTTCTTTGACAAATTTGGCAATTTTTTTTCTGGGACCAAGTGGGATGCCCATCTCCTTCAGGTCCTCAATTGTGCACATAAGCTAAGAGAATATAAAAGGGTCAGTCATGTTCTCAAATGACCTTATACAGTTTACATTTATAACTAGATTTCTTATACTTTTAAAACATATCTCGACTCCTAGCAGTCTGTAAAATAAAAGGTGGACTGTGTTCTTACAAAAGATTCAATGTCAATCTTCTCCTCATCAAAGGTACTCTTGTATTCAGACAGGCCCAGATGTTCCAGCATAGCAGCAAGATCCTCAAACTCCTCCCCGTCTTCTTTGGGTTGCTCCTCCACAGCTGGAGGCGTGACGGCACTATTTTCCTGTGCAACGGGGGCCGTCACCTGATATGAGGATAAAAAATTTACAACTACATACTGAACTTTTATTCTGAAAATATTCATCTCATTTACAAATAAACGGAAAAGAGCACAGTGTTTGTTTTATTTTTACAGTATATTGTAATTTATTTAAATTAGTCAGGGCGTGACCTGTTTGACTTCTCCGTTAGCAGTGGGCATGGTTGGCATGGCCCCTCCAGGTGAGGCATTCTTCTGATTTGAAAGCAGGTCAAAGAGAATCAAAGAGCCTGCAAGGAGAAACATGCAGAAAAATTAAGTGATGGTGGAAAAAAAAGAAAGGTTAGAAGCTGATTAAACATGTTTATTACCTAAGCTGTGTCCTGCCACGGACACTGCTCCTCTGAAGTCCGGGTTCCTCTCCATGAACAGGGCATAGAGTCGGTTAATCTCCTGAGCAACAGTGTCCATGATGGTCTGGCAGTAAGTGGGACTGTTGTAGAAAAGCACATCTAACAAGGTCTCGTTGGTAAAGTGACGTAAACGCCCGGTGCTGGGCAAAGTGATCTTCTTTATCCTCCTGCAAAGATGAACAAGAAATAAGTCTGTTAAGGTCCTGCAAGGATGTCTGGTGAACTGAGCCACCAATTGTCTCCGGCATATAATGACAGTGTCCAATAAATGTTCTGTTTACCCATCTCTGAGTAATGATGAAGGACTTACAGGTGACAAACAATGTCAATTTAAAATAAGAGAGGAAGTCCAGTGTTTCCATCCAGTCAGGAGCTATTTATAATATCACCACATCTGTGTCAGGCCTCTTTGGTGTTAAACCTTTGTCCCCCTCACCTGTCCACCCCTGTGGCATCTCCATGTAGAGCCGTGTGCCACTGCACAGGCAGAAACTCCACTCTGCTGATAGCGTGCTCATCCAGCGATTTCTTAAAATGGCTCTGCAGCAGCTTCAGCGACACATTACGGAAGTCGTCCACTGAAAGCGCGACAAAACAGCATTTTTAACGTTTCCTTCGTACACATTGTTACACGACTGCAGTGTGACTGCTCATTACTTCATTACTCACCACACTCAATCATGCTCCGAAATCTCAAGTCACACACGGGGCCAATTCCATGAACCATGAACACAAGATGATCCACCGTTGAGAGCTCACCTGGAAAGAGATGTCTCTAATCTTAAATATGTGCATAAAATGTGAACTGCAGTCAGAATGAAGCTGCATTATACTTCACCTAGCACCTAACCAGCTATCAAAAAGTCCTAAAAAACTGATTATGATCCTTCTAATGCCTCTGGAATACCTTATCATACTTTCCATTTCCTAAAATTACACTTAGCGGATGATACAAACTGTGTTTACACTTAGAGCAAATTATTTTGAGCACAGCGGAACTTGTCTACCATCAGGCACTTCATCGTGGTCATCATCGATCCCTCTCTTCACCACTCTGGGTCTGGTCTGCCCGTCCTGAGTTGTGCCCCACTCATCTGGTACGCAGGAGGGCTGAAATTGCACTATGACCTACAAAGGCAAACAGATCAATGCTCGTGAACTATAAAGCTAATTACAACATCAGACCGCTACAGCACATTAATCAAACAGGGGTTTACCTTCGGATTGTGCATCACAATAGTTTCCCCTGATGGGAACTCCAGCCTGCGGTGCCACTGGTTGGTAGACACAGCTTTCTTATATTCAGCCTAGAGATGATGCAATAATACAATATTATATTTTCCTTTTACAACAGTGCTGATCCAATAACAGCCTAAACTAAATCAATAAAGAACAATGCAGAGGGTGTAAAAAACAGTATTTTTGAGACAAACCTCGAGCTTATCGCTGAACTCCTCAGAGTAAGGAATAAAGCGACTATCTGTATCTCCTTTGTAGAACCAGGTGCAGCGTCGGACCTCTGTAGGCTCCTCCTCCCAGTACACTGCAGTCCGCATGCGGTCATAAAGCTGCACATCATACCTCCCTCCGTCTGTGCGTACGATCACACTTTCTGGATCTGGTTGAACTGAAAGAATGAAGAAAAAAAAAAACTTCACTGTGCAGTTCAGGTCAAGATGAGATTCTGAGGACTCCAAAGACAAATTTGCACGTGTCTTGTCGTACCAGAGTTGTACGTCTCCTCAAGCTGAAGGGAGTCAAAGATACTGAAAGGAAGCCAGACGCTTTTTGACTCCACCTGCTTGCAGTAGAACCAGTGAGGCTGAACTGGCTCATAGACGTTGTAGTTGTACGGCATCATGGGAACAGCAGGAACGACGGCTCCAGCTGTGGTGGCTGGAAGTGGAGGTGGAGGGCCCTGAATCTGTGTGGGAGGAGGCTGAAGAGAGAAAGATGTGATTTAACTTCCCAAATAAGTTAATAAACCCTTTGATCAACAACACCGGTGTGACACTCACCTTTGTATACATGGGTCCTGATGGGGGGAATGTTTGCGGTGGCGAGCTGACCAAGTAGGGATTCTGCTGTGGCATGTGTGTTGGCGGCAGGATTTCCGGAGCTGGAATATAAGGACTAGCTCTGCTGCTGGTGGGGGTGTGTCTGTACGGGTTGTGGCTCTGCGGCTGCATCTGGGGAGGCGGTGGGGTCATTGTGGTAGGGGGAGGAGTGTGATGCCCCATGGGGCTCTGGTAAACTGCACTACCAAACATCGGAGGAGAAGGGTTCATTTGTGAGCTGGCAGGTGGGGGTTGTGGTGGAACCATGCTGACACTGCTGGGAATAGAAACGTGTCCCGTTGTGGTCGGGGCTGCAGACAGCACTGGCGGGGGGCATGGAGACTGGCCTATGGATGCAAATGGGTCAGTACTGGTTACGGGACTGGAGAAGTAGCTGAATGTAGACGGGGCATGTCCATTCCCAGATGTCTGACCTACAAAGCTGTCTTCTTCTCCAACATCAGTGGAGTCATCTACTGCACACCGACATGGAGAATAAAAGTGTAACACATGTTTTAGTATCTATGCAAAAACATCTGACACACATTAAATCACAGAGATAGAGAATATATGCTCAGAGCTGTAGCTTTCTACTGTTTAGTCCTTAAATTTAAAAAGAGGAAACATGTTTATCAGGCACTTGGTCAGCAGAATGTCGCATCATTAAATTCCTGTAACAGGACGTTATCTTGCCATTTAACTCAGAACACTGTTTTGGCTGTGACCCTGAAACATACGTGCAAAATAAAACATCACACAGCTGCCAGTCTGACCACAACACATCGCTGTCAGTTAGGCTAACCTTACGCCTGATAACCGCTTCGCTACTCGGACAAGGTTTCTTTCTCTTTCTGTTACTTTTACACTCAGTAAGCGATACAGGAACCCAATTTGCTAACTAGCTTAGCTTGCTAACGAACCCGCAAATGTTTGGACATTTCCTCAGTCGGCATCTCGTCTCACCTCCTGACAGCACCGCCGGACCAGTGGCCTGACTCACTGGCATGAAAGGCAAATTGAAGTTAAACTCCGGAGCGGCGCTGAATAGTAAATTTGCACTGGTGTTTGGAGCATTATTATTTTTTCTATCTGCCATTTTCCCCGAGAATTACACGTAGCCACTACCGGAGCAGGCAGACAGGACACGCTCAGTTCTCCAATGAGCGTTTTTATTTTTTTCACTGCGCTCGCAGATTTTTCTGATCTATAAAGCATCAACCGGAGATTGCACGACTACAAGCAGCCTAGCACATATTATTCAGATCTACTAAAATCACGCAGACAATTTCGCCACAGTTCTTTTGTTGAAGCTACAACAAACACTCTCGCTCACTACTGCCACCTATAGACCAGGATGATTACTTACACTGTAATATTTAATCTTTTAAATTAAAAAAACAACAACAAACGGTATCTTAAAAAATAGAAGTAGCTCTATATTAAAGACTATTTTTTTTACTTTTCTTCACTAGAGCAGGAATTTAAAGTCAAACGAAAAACACCCAGCCTATCCTGAAGAAGAGTTATTACAAGTAACACCTCCGTGCTCCGGTTGGTCCCCGTACCCAAAACAAACCCACTACGCTCTGCGTCTGGTGACGCAAATTTCCCGCCCTTCACTTCAGCGATCCAGTGTATGGGGAAAGTCAACAAACTGGTGTTTTCACTGTGATTTTACTTTGATAAATTTTCTAATCTCCGGACCTTTATCACCACCTAAGCCATGCCTTCCACACATGACTGGATTAACGACCCCCTTGGTGTTGTTGAGGGGATGTTTGGTAAGACACCGGAACTTCACTCTGTAGGGCTAACGCGTGAACCTAGCTAGTTAGCTCTCTGACTACGTACCATGCCAACTTTGCACATTGCAGTTGGCTGTGTGTGGGTTCTTTTTCTTTTTTCTTTCTCTTCGAAAAAGCAAATGACGTCTTACACTTTTTCGTGTAGTAACTGTACACACGCCAGTGCCGCACATCAAGACGGAGACGGATTTTAAAGAATAAGCGGAAAAATCCACATATTCCTTAAAATCTTAAAGGACTGACATTTACGTGTCACTGGTGGGGCGGTTATATTTAAGATTAATAAAAGTTGCTTATATCTTTTAGAAATGTTACATCATGTATTTCTAGTAACTCTTTTATCTATTTTTTTCCTTCCACACCCCCACATTATAACAGGTTTTCTCTTTACCCTGTCTCACTTCTTTGCTCTTCATTACATTTATACACTTACTAGTCACTTCATTGGGTACATCTGTTGAACTCTTCAGTAAGACATATATCTAATCTCTCTAATATATGCAGTTCCATGGCAACAACTCAGTGCATTTAACCACGCAGACATGGGCAAGACGACCTAGTATGAGAATTGGATGAAATGTGTTTTTAATTGACTTTGAATGTGGTATAGTTGTTGGTGCCAGACAAGTTGCTTTGAGTATTTCAAAAACTGCTGATATACTGGGATTTTCCCACATAACCATCTCTAGGGCTTACAGAAAATTGGTCAGAAGAAGAGAAAATATCCAGTGAGGACCAGTTGTCTGGTGGAAATGCCTTGATGATGTTAGAGATCAGAGGAGAATGGTTTGTCTGCTTTGAGCTGATAGGAACGCAACAAAGTAACTCGAATGACTACTTGATACAATCAGGATATGCAGAAGAGCATCTGTAAATGTACAACATGTCAAAACGTGAGGCAGATGTGCTACAGCAGCAGAACACTTGATTTCTGCTGCAGAATTTGGATGGTAGGATCAACATTTGGCATAAACAACATGAAATCATGGCTGCGTTCTGCCTTGTATCGCCAATTCAGGTTGTTGGTGGTGTAATGATGTGTGAGGGATATCTTATTGTCACACTTTAGGCCCCTTAGTACCAGCTGAGCATCATTTAAAAACCACAGCCAAACTGAGGGTTGTTTCTGACCATGTCTATTCCCTTTATGACCACAGTGTGGGGGTGACCGTGGCTCAAGAGTTGGCAGTTTGTCTTGTAATCGGAAGGTTGCCGGTTCGAGCCCCGGCTTGGACAGTCTTGGTCGTTGTGTCCTTGGGCAAGACACTTCACCCGTTGCCTACTGGTGGTGGTCAGAGGTGGCGCCAGTGTCTGGTAGCCTCGCCTCTGTCAGTGTGCCCCAGGGCACCTGTGGCTACAATGTAGCTTGCCATCACCAGTGTGTGAATGGGTGGATGACTGAATGTAGTGTAAAGCGCTTTGGGACTAAGTAAAGCGCTATACAAATTTACAGGCCATTTACAGTGTACATCAGCCTGTGGTGGAACGGGAGATTTACATCATGGCTGACAAGTCTGCAGCACGTCAATATTGACAAAGATCTCCAAGGAATCTTTCCAGGACTTTGAATCAGTGCCATAAAAAATTAAGACAGTTTTGAACGCAAAAGGTTAAACAAGTGGGAGGAGCACCTTTGATCTTTGCGAGGATGTACTTTGAAAATGCCTGGTGTGGGGACAGGGGCATTTATAAGGGGTTGGGGGATTGGTCTGTGGTGGTAGTGGAGCTCCCATGATTGCTCACACCAGAGGGTGCTTTCCATAGTGAGACACTGAGTGAGTCTTGAAAGGGAACGTTTTTATCTAATGCAGCCCAGCTAAGCTAATTTTGCTCTACAACAACCATTTATCCAACTTTGAGTTTTGATTTGCCAATAAAATTATGCCTTCTTGATATTTCAGCTGCTTCCCAGAGTAATCCAAACTCTGGCTGGGAGGCGAGAGCCGTGGAGTTCTTCAAAGATCGACTGAAAGAGAAGGACGCTCACACCTTGGTAATACAAATTACACTTTAAACAAAAACATGTGCACGAATGTCAGGCTCCTAATCTGTTTCTGCACACTTTGATGCAGGTCCCATCTCTCAACGACATCCCCATGCATTACCTGAAGCCCAACAGCCTCGTGAAATTTCGCTGTTTCATCCAAGACATGTTTGATCCAGAGTTCTACATGGGAGTCTATGAGACTGTCGATCCAGCCACACAGGCTAAAGTACGCACTTCTTTATCCTCTCGCTTGCTGTTATTGGTATGAGTGCAGCCCTTTGATAATCTCTTAGCTGTTTTCATCTTTCATCCTCTTTTTTCTGTCTATTCTTTCACAGACGTTGCGATGTGGGAAGTATAAAGACGTGACAGAATGCGGGGTGAGTCTCTTCAAAGACTCATTCGCTATAGATGGCTCATTTTAGCTCCAACTTGTTTGTTAACGAGTGTTTTATCTGCAGGTGGATTTTAACTCTAAAAACACAGTAACTGCAGAGCGACAGACTTTCTACTGTGTGCCAATCCCCGGAGAAAACCCCTGGGTCAAAGAGATATCCTCAGCTTGTCAAAGACCACACAGAATCGCTCTTTAGGCAGCTGGCATTTGTGAAATGTGCATTTTTATCTTGTGATCTGCTGCTCCGAGTTGTCCTTAACTCTGTTGCACAGGTATGCCAACAGCAGCCAAGCAAGAGTGGTGCCTTCCACCTCGTACGTGCCAAGCAGACAGAAACGAAGCTACGAGGAAGACGACGACATGGACACGCAGCCACAGAAGCAGAGGGAAGCGCACGCTGGTACGAGTGTTCATAGTCGGCATTTGTTCGATAAAGTCCAATTTACTGTTGGTCAGAATAAGAGTGTTAGCATGAGGTCCAACTTATAGCTGCTCTTGATCAGTTACATTATATCATTTTATTGTGTCATTACTGTCATAGTAAATCCAAACACAAGCAGCATCTCTGTGGCCAAAGAGCTCTAGTTTCTTCTCATTTGACTAAAAGACGCAGTTTGAATACTCTTTCTCCAGGTTGTTCTTAACATACTTCAGTCTTGCATGAAGGTGTCTCTTCAGCAGAAGTTGAGCTTTTCTTGATTTGCAACCTCACAGTTCATTCCTGTGCAGGGTCCTAGCGACTGTCTTCTTTGAAACTACAGCCCTGACTGGGCTAAGATGTTTATGAGTGTCTTGCGTCCTGTACTATGTGGACACAGTAAAGGACGCTTTGATAACTTTGTGGATCCGTCCTTGCCTCGTGAGCATCGTCTAAACTCATTTCTTTTGTTTTTGGCCTAATTTTTTCCTTGCATTATTGTGTAAATAGAAATAACTTGTGCTTTATAAAGGAAAATGGCATGCTTAGAAATGCTATGTTGAAAATCCTTTGCTCTGTTTAAAAAGCACTTGGGGAAAATTTTGACAAGAGCTTAAATTTCCTAGGGGGTAATAAATTTGTCCTCATCTGTAGATCTCGTAGTCAAGGACGAACTTTATCAGCATGGCTTTATTTTTCCTCGCTGCAGGTCCTCAGAGTCCCACAGAACATCACGGCAACGGCGACTGTAAGCGGCAGGAGACAGAAGCTCCCTCCAGCCAGACGACATCTGCCTCCCACCTCGACCTCAACTTCCCCCTGCCGGGAGAGAAAGGGCCTTCCTGCCTAGTCAAGGTGTGCTGTGTCAGTTTATTCCTCTTCCAGTACTGAACCGTTTTGAACAAAGAGGTGATTTTAGAGACTATACAGCTATCATGAGAAGAGTTTTACAACACATGCTATAATGTGCGTATCATTGGCAGGTCTATGAGGACTGGGACAGCTTCAAACTGAACGACATGCTTGAGGTCTATGGGATCCTCTCCGTCAGTCCCGCTCTCAGCGCCTTAGCCGACGAGAAGTAAGACACGTACTTTGATTTTCCTCTCTGCCCTGATCTGCTCGGTTTGTTTCTCATTGTTGACGTTTCCGTACAGAGACGCCTCTTCAAGCCTGCTGGATCCGACGGAGTGCATGGAGACGGCGGAGGAGCAGAGGGTGCACTGCCCGCCAGCCTCGCTCGTTCCACGCCTCCACATGCTCTACGCCAAGCAGCTGCAGCACAACAACCCCCTGCTGCCCTCTGCCGCCACCTCGGAGGACAACAGTGCTTGTAAGGACAAACAGTAGAGTAGTAGGCCTCCAAGTTTCTTCATTCTTTTTCCTCGTGTATGTTACATGCCAATCATAAGCCAGTAAGCATCCAGGGAAATATTTCATAATCCTGCTACAAAAATAAGTATCACAGCAGGGTTTTTTTTTCTTTTTTCACAGATGTAAATGAGATAGCTGAATGTAATCTCATTTACATAGCATTCTGCTAAATAAGCCTGAGCACTGGGGTTGTCTAGATTTCACTTGACAGCTTGAAGAAGAGACACTTTTGGCAAGTTTGACTTCATTCCCCTGGAGAGATGAATTCAAACTGTATGAAAAAAACATTAATTAAATAACCCGATGCTTCAGACACATCAGTTATTAATGATGAATCAATGTGGGCGACACATTTAAACTGCTTTGACTACATAAATATTATTTGCGGTGACTGTGCAATACCTTAGTGATACAGAGCCTCCTTCAGCCGTCCTCTGTGCTGGAGGAAGCATGAGAATCCTTAATTTCTGTGCACTTTTAGCACTGTTGCCGCACAGCAAAAAGGGCCTGGGGTCAAATCTAACACTCAGGATATTCTCCGTGTAGCTCGGTGGGTTCTTTCTGGTACTCCTGCTTTCTCCCGCAGTCCAAAGACGGGCTCCTTAGGTTAACTGGTGATTCTAAATTGGTGTGAGGAGTGGATGTAAGAGTGAAAGGGGGTCTCTGTGTATCTGTGTGTTAGCCCTAAAACAGTGACCCCTGTCTTCCTCGGTGACTGCTGGGACAACCTCTAGCCCCATCTGAATTGGATAAGCATAACGCGATAACATGGTCTGTGTTTTTTTTTTGCTTTGCTCAGAGATTCTTTTGGCTAAAACGAACTCACTCTCTATCAGAATGATTACGGGTAGTCTGGAAATCGTGTTTTTAAATAAAGAGGTTAAAAATTAACTTATAAGCTCCTTTCAGATATGCAATCCTCTCTGATCCTCGTGTTCTCCATAACATCTGTAATCTAAAAATCTGAACCTGATGTGCAGCTCCTTAGAAGTGAAATTGCACTTGAATAACAATCATCACCTCAGTATAAGACAAAATAATCCTAGTATTATGATGACTTACAAATGTCAGCAAACTCCTGGAGGGTGTTTGCTGAAAGTACTGGAATGGACGTAAGGCAGTTGTGTAGGTTTTGTCGCTCTGCAAAGATTCTTGCAGAAGGCCTCACTAGGTTAGACGTGAGCCCAACAGGCTGATATTATTGGCTGATATTAATATTGACATCAATAACGACTGACAGTAGAAAAAGTAAAGAAGAGATGGGTGAAACACCCTTCAATTGTGGTGTATTATTGTTGTGTAAATTGTCCACCAGAGGGCACTCTGCAACTAATTTGGCAATAGATGTTTTGAATGCAAACACAATGACCAGCTGAAAGGTGCAGTCGGGCAGAGTGTAAATGAGTAAATAAATAAATACACATAACAAGCAAAGGTCAGGGAAATCTGTCATGCTTCATGTGGTTTGAAGAAAAAACATCTAATCAAATGTAATTTTTAAAAATTTTAAATCGCCAAATATCAGTATAGGTATCTGTCTTTAAAGTCTTAGATCAGATGGGCTCTAGGCTGGAACTAGTGGGGGGAAAGCAATACACTTACATGTCTGTAAATATGTGGACGTTTTGTTTTGTAGTTGTTTTCCATATTGGTTAAAGTTTAGCGCTAGCCCATTAAAAGTCACAGAGAGCTGAAAACACACCGCTCCTTTGACTCTAGTTGTCAAAGCCTGAAACAGACCTCAACAGATTCACAGAGTCTTTCTCATTTCTGCTCAGTTTTCCTCCTCTTAGTTTTCTCTACAGTTTTTATGTCCATGAACACAGTCCAGGTCAGGTTAGCAAGATTCAAAAGTAATGATTCCATTAGGTTTTAGTAAAACATTAACAAGAGCTGAAGTTTAGTTTCTGTAGCATCAGACATTTCCCCACAAGTGTTCCCAAGTGAGAGATTTCTGCACATTTAAGCATGTGATGCACAGCAGTAACTCATTCATTTGGTTGCTTATGATAAATGGACATTTCTGACAGGATTACTGTGTACTTTACTTCCGACAGCTGAGTTTTCACACAGCTTAATTTATAACACACCATTTAAAAACAGTCTGAGGTGTTTACTAAAGTGTGCATGGATATCAAGGAAGTCGCTTCAGTAATTATCAAAGAAGATAACAGGACAGATGTACTGTCAGATCTCATGCATAGTAAATAATATCGCTTAAGCAGGGCGACTTGTTCCATCAGTGTTGTAGGAATGTTTAATGAAGTGTGAGAAGTATTAAAATAAAGCAGGAAAACAATCCCATTAAACTGAAGTTCATTTGCCTTGAAAAGCTTTCTAATAAGAGGAACAATGCAGCGATTGGTTCAGACTGGAGCTGAGTTGATTCTTTGTCCTTTCTTCCTCAGTTTTAGCTTCGACCCTGAGCGAGATGCCCTCTGTCAGAGAAGAGCTTCTCGCATACTTGACTCATGTCCTCCTGGGTGATGCTCTTGCAGCCGAGTACCTCATTCTGCATCTCATTTCTAACGTGTACGTAAAGTTCAGTATGTGAGCTTCCTGATTATTATTTTTTTGGTTATTTTTTATTTGATGGTTTCAAACTAACGCCAGCACACTTTTATTTTTCTTGTAGGTACGTGAGACGGGACGTCCTCCCGCTGGGCAAGTTTACCTTGAACATGAGTGGCTGTCCTACTGTTGCCTCATACACTGAGCGCCTTTATCAGATCATCCAGCAGCTTGTGCCTTCTGTGAGTTATCAGCGCAATCGGTCGCAGGTACTGCTTGGTTTATATCTGGATGAACTGAGACACACTCAACATTGTTTCCCCTGCAGTCACACTACCTGGGCATGAGCCTCCAGAACATGAACCAGATGCGGTTGGTGCCTAAGAAGGACTATGTGGCAAACCGGCTGGTGAGCGGCGCCCTGCAGCTGGCCAAAAACACTTCCCTCTACCTAGATGAAACGCAGCTGGAGCAGGGACAGCTGGACACAACAGGTGGGTCTTCTAGAAAACCACAAGAGGTCGACAGCGAGGACTCAAACGCCGCCATTTTTCCTGTCCTTGTGACTGAACTGGGTTGGATCTGTTACTCTGTTGTGTTTGTTGCTGCAGGTGTGCGTAACGTCACGGCCTTGGGGAACCTAATCTCGTGGCAGAAGGTTGATTATGACTTTAACTACCATCAGATGGAATTCCCCTGCAATATTAACGTGCTCATCGCGTCAGAGGGCCGCTCGCTGCTGCCGGTAAGAACGCAGTGAAAGCTCACTCCCACCCATCGCGGATCCCTCCCAGCACCCTCGCCTCGCTCCCCACCCCCGGCTACGGCTAGGGGAGGGGTTCGGTTTCCTCCGGTGTCTCACGAGGCAGAGCCGTGTCAGACGCTGGTGGTTGTTTCCAGCCGGCGTCACGCTGTCGTCTCAGCTGACATCGGTCGGCCGCAGCCAGCCCTTCAAGCCGGCGGCTTTAACCAGAGTCTCGCTGTGTTGCGAACAGCCTGAGGAATGTGCTGTGTGCTATTCCTGTGTGCTGGTCTAATGGGTTGCCATGGTGGCAGCTGCGTGCCACGGGAACAATCCCGGGAGAGGCGTCAGGCTCGGCCTGCTATTAGGCGAGCAGTGAAGGGCAGCATGCTGTAAACAACTCCCACGGTTCATTAGAAGTCACAATGGTTACATGGTTGTGTTTACTGTTTACATCGAGCAGCTATTGGCTGATTAGAAGCTGGAGGCTCGGCTCGATCAGATGCTTAACCGTCACCAAGGCTTTGATCCTGTCTGCCGTGCTCTGAAGTTTTGATAATATGCCAAAGTAGGCGGGCATGCAGCACACAGGGGAAACTTTTGCATAGCAACACCTAGTAAAAAAGACATCCTTTCTGGATATGGACTTCCTCTATGGCACACAATCAATATTATTCTTTATCTCCACAGTCTGACTGTCAGATACACCTGCAGACTCAGGTCACTCCATCCCACCTGGAGGAGTATCTCAGCACCATGCACATGCTTTCTCAGGCCTCATCACAGCTCAACAAGTTCAGAATCTACCTGACTGTGGCTCGGCTGCTCGACTACAGCATCTCAGATGAAGTGACAAAGGTGAGACAAGCTCTTATACTTACAGTGAGTTGAGTTTCAGCTAGTATGGTAGCTATTTCTTCATGTACCCAGTCTGTTTGAGCAGCCCTTTTTATAAGTTTGCATACAAGAATTAAGTGTCTCCTTTTCCTCCTGCACTCAGTCAGTTGAAGATGACTTTGTAGACATGAGGAAGGATGACCCCCAGAGTATATCTGCCGAGGACCTGCACAGGATGCTCGTTGTGGCGAGGTGGGTTGTGATTCAGTTGTGATTTATATAACTGCCTTTATGTAGCATTTAATTAATTTTCATTCATGAGAATAATAACAGCCCCTAAGGCGCTTTTTAGTGTTAAGCAATAAGCTATAATCAAAACTGAAAGCACCATAAACAGGCTGATGATAGCTTCATGCCTCAGCGCAGCCAATTTTTATTTTTTTTAACTCGCTCGTACATCTCATAGATCGTCTCAGACTGGCAGCTTATTAAAACTGAGATGTGGCTCTCTGCAAATCTGTCCGTAGGTTGTTGTCTCTGAGCCAGGGTCAGACCTCGCTGTCCAGAGACAGCTGGCTCAGAGCCAAACACATCGAGGCGCTGCGGAGGAGCCGGATGGAGCAGCACAAGTGTGTCAACGGCAACGAGCCATGATCAGAGGCAAATGACATGACTTTTGTTTGCTTCCCCCCCCCCCCTCCTCCTATTTGATATCTAAACAGTTTGTAATAAAGATGTTTTCATTTGCCATATAGTTCAGGTATTCACTTTTTTTTTTTTTTTTTTTTTTTAACTGTGCTGAGCTACATATAAGATTTAGATACTGTTGTATGTACACTAACATCGCAGTTTATCATCACACTGAAGTTCTGCCTTAAATTCAAAGTCTCTTGTGGGGTTCACACCAGAGGTTAAGCTCTACTAGACAGAAAGGTCTGTTTACAGAAAAAAACAACAATTTTCTATCTTCAAAAAAAAAAAAAGTAAATAAAGGAACAAGATCTGGATCACTGTTTCTCCTGGTGCATTTTTCTTCCTCAGTTAGTATCGACTGTGCTGTGCTGTTAATACATTTGACAGTAAACATGCAGCAATCTTTTAGTCACTTTTTATTCCAATGAAATATCTGCCTAAACAAAAAGAGGTGTACAGTGGACCCTGTTATCAAGTAACACACCCAAAGAAGGTAAGAATAAATAGGATACTTTTAATATACAATACAATCTCAGTACACTGTGGAAAACGCTGACAGTCGGTAAGGATATGAACACAGACATCCAGATGAAACGATGTTAACGCAGGAAAAATGTGCTTAAACAGTGCAAATCAAATGCTTGGAGAGCTCCAGCCACAATGGGAGTGGGCAACCACCAGACGATAAATCAAGAGGTGACCGCAAAAGCACTTTGTGTGAAAAAACGGAAGGAAAGACCAAAATTTTACCCAGCAAATACAGGATTGACTAGAACTGGCGACATTTGCATATAAAAAGCAAGACACCGACACTCTAGCACTGTGGACTCTTTCAGGAATGTGGAGGATTAAGTTTCCTTCTAGGCTTGAGAGCTGCCCCAGTGTTTGCAATCCTGAATGAAGTTTAAAAACACCGCTTACCCTCTGTGTTAAAACCTCACAGCTATTACCTTGAAGCTTTGGCAGCACCACACACATATACACACCATCAGCAGCACCTAGAAAAGCAGCCAAGTCTCATTTATAATCAGACAAAATATACAAGTGTCCCGCATCTTATCTGCTGGTGAGCAAGCCGAATGCAGAAAGGAGGAAACAAAACAAAAAAAAAAAAACAGGCAAAGGTAACACAAAATATGTGACAGTTTATCTTGGGATATCTCAGCTCAGAGCAAGCCAGATTCATATCACAGACGGACACCAGCAGGACAGGGCAGCTGTGATTTATTATAATTTCTTATGGTGTCTATAACAAGATCCTGTGGTAGATTTGTTTTTTTAACAACAAATTAACATGAAAAAACAAAACATGTACACTGTAACAAAGTTTACACTTCAATATTATAAATAACTGGGGTCTCAAAGGGAAGCGCTCCTAAACACCAGCAGCAACAGGATGCTCTGATTTACAGATTCACTGTAAACCACAAACACAACCAAAATAATAATAATTCTAAAACCTGCCCATTCCCACAGAGAATGAATGTGCCGTTATCACAGTGAGATATCCCAACATAAAAAGCTCCGATGACATGCGCCAACCCTGAATATCTTTTATACAGTACACAAAATGTAACATGTAAGACTTAAAAAGGTAGATTTTGCCATAAATACCTGATATACATAATCCCACTTTAGTTCCCTGTTAAGGCAAATATGCTTTAAGTTTGGGGAGTGCATAAAGCGTCAGTGTTTCTCGTAACTGCGTGGGTGCAGTTGCATATATACCTACTATATGCTACTCGCCTGTCTTTGTCAAACATGCAGTTTTCAATGTATAACGCAAGCTAAGGATTCAGCTCAAATAAACCCTCATCGTGTAGGTAATTATTATAACCATTACCAGAATAGTTATTTCAGTACATAAATCTATCAAAAACAGCTCCAACCAGACGTTTCTGGTTATTCATGGTTAACAATGACAGTACTGGGCGTTCTTTTCAAAATATAATGCTCATACCTCTTTAAACTTCACCTTAGCATCAATACAAAAAGCCTAAAAGACAGCTCTACTCAGAGACAGATAGACAATACTCACTGTACATATCAATAACCAGGATACTCTAAGTTCTTACGTAGTCGTTATTTCTACAGCGGTATATCTTCTAAGTTACACTCGACAACATTGATATTACATAGGATTACTACATAGATTATGTCGTCTGGCTAGTTTCTGACAGCTATACAAAGGGTACTTTTCAACACAGAATAGTCCTTTGGGAATCACAAAAGATATTTGGTTGGTTTCTACGACGACTGTTACAAACTGAAGGGCATTACTAGATCACAAACGCCATTAAGTAACCAGGATGAGTTTATCCTACAGTAAAGTCAGAGTTGGTCTTTCGACATGCAGCTAACTGCTTACCTGCGTCGTCAAAAATCGGTTGTTACTATTAACCTCACACTCGAGCATTGTGTGTAATTAAATAACTTCGGACTAAGGACAATAACATGTTTACACACGGAAATACTCTGGATACCACTCTCGAAGTATACGAGTTTAAAAGCCTAAATATTTTCTTTGTTCTTGGTTGTTTGTCTCTTGAGCTAATCATATAGTAGAACTATTTCTGGAGTGACTTAAGAGTTGGATGGAGCACTAAGACTTTGAAAATTATTACACCCTCCAAGTACTCAAATTTCTATCAATATGCCATATTTTTTTAGTCATCCTAGGTACTGTGCACTGCTATGCTGAGCCATTTATTCAGCATTCATCTGAGAACTAGTTAATAAACCATAAAAGAGAGGAGAGTCAGTGTGCAAGGTTGCATGGCAAAAGATCTATGATTCAGTGCTCTCGAAAGTAGAGTAACCCATACATATGTGCACGTAAACATAGTAACTACTATGATGGGCTTTGGGGTATTTTTATCAATTCTGTACAAGTCATTATTAACATGGGCAAGTTTAACTTAAGAGCACATTTCTTGGCCGAGTAGTGACACCATGTGCAAGCTTTTGCTACCGCTACGTTACGGGGAGTTTATACATGACAAACGACTCCAAAGTGCTGCTACAAGGAAAGCACTAGATCTGAATGATCCTGGTCTGGCACTGTGTAAACATTGCCTTCAACTCGTTCTCTTGGACCTCGTTGACAGCTTCTGGCTCGGGGCTCTTCTGTACCTTTGCAACTGCAAAATTGATGCCCTGAGTGAATCCCGCCTGGGTCATGCTGGCCACCTGGACCATGGAACTCTTGATCTTGGCAAAGGGGGACACCACTCGGCTGCCGTTGCTGTCGGCAGGCGAAGGGCCGAGGCTGCCCTCCACCTGCGAGCAAGCGCTTTTCTGAGAGCCTCCTGAGACTGCAGAGCTAGGCTTCTGGATAGTGAGGAGGCTGGAACTGGAGGTAGAGGATTGGACGTCTAGCTGGGATGGCCTGGGGAGCTGAGGCTCCTCCTGCTCTATCTGCTCTGAGCTTGGCTGCTTGTTTGAGTCTGCTGGGTTCTTTTTATGCACAGGCACTGCAGGGTTGTGGAGTGGAGGTATGGCAGCTTGTGGCAACTCTCCGAACACCTCAACAGGCTTGGTCTGTGCATCCTGGACGAACTGGTGGCAGTAGGCATCGATGGGAGTACCAAAGTCAATGAGAATGGCTTCTTCAGCCACTGAGGCAGCCCCGGGAGACTTGTCATCACTAATGTGAGTTGAGCTTTCTTGCTTCCCATCACAGCCCGTGACCCGGATAACAGAGGGTATATTTAGCTCTGCGCTACCGATGGACTGGGAGCGGCTGCCCAGTCTGGGATTTGATGCTACGATGCCGCAGCTGGGCAGCACATAGTCCACATTTTCTAAGGACCCAGAGCACGGGTGCTCCGGGTCTGAATTATAAGAATCTGAATCTGAAGAGTGTCCATAGTTTTCATTACCAATGTCTTTTAGGGCTCCCGTGCCAGCATTATCTGATGTCTCCAAGCTGCTGTCCGACTTCCACAGGTTGACATGCATAGTTGGCTTTAGAAAATTGACTTTTACATCAGGCTTAGAGAAGCTGCCTAGCTTACCGAGGGGCTTGAAGGGGCCGATGTTCACATTTGTCTTGGTCTGTTTCACTTTCTGATTTAGAGTGGAGAATTTATTGAGGATAAAACTTTTGCCCTGTGCAAGGCCGGAGCTCCCTTGAACTTGGTCAGCAGGTTTGTTCTGGATCCCCATGATATCCTCGTGAGGTTTACTCTGCCGCCTGGAAAACACACGCAACTTAAGTCACAGCTCTAGCCGCTGTCTAAAAGTTAGCACTACAGCCTGAATGTTTAACTTCATTACACTGAAATCATATCAAAGAGCGACAGAGACGAATGCTAATAAGCATCATTTGTACTTACCTCTCCAGCTTCTTTTCAACCACAAGCAGGTCATTCCCTGTAGTCTGCTTAGTTATGCGAAGCATCTCAGCTATGCACTGCAATGTATCTGTGAAATGTCACAGTGTTAAGTCTTAAGCAATATCTGCACAGTTTAAAGTGTAAAACCAACTTTTTCTCATTTTATTTAAAGAATTCAAATAGTCACATCCTACCTTTCCCATCATCCTCGGGATTTCGCGTTGCAGCTCGCAGCGTGTGAAAGTATCCGCTAGTTTCCTCATTCTTGAAGTGCAGCCGCATACAGCAGAACTTTGGCTTCCCGAACAGAGTAGGCTCAGGACCTGCAAAGCGAAGTGCAACTTCTAATATCCGTTTGTAGTGATTTGCTTCCGTTTCATGAATCATAATGAGCACAGATATTTCTAAAAGGTTACGGAAGAAACTGTTAAGCACACTTTCGGGAAGTGTTGAATGACTCACTGAGTCTACAAGAGCTCTCACTTCTCCTTCGAGTTTAACTTCTTACCAATTTCGATCTTTTCCAAACCCTCTAAAATGAGGCGTTGGTACTGGTTGACTTTATCTGCTTCTTCATCATAGCTACGAGGAAATAAATGTACATATAAGTCAAATATAAGAGTTTGGGGTTTTTCTCTCGCAAATTTAAGGTTCAACTTACAAGGCAATATAGTATGCTTTATCAGAGAGGAGCAGCAGCACATCTTCATCTTTGTTGGTTGCATCAATGAGGCTGGTGGGAGATCAGAGAACAGTGTGATTAAAAGAGCACGGAAAAGCCTCGATGGAACTATAGTTCAGCTATATCCTGATTACATAAAGCCATTAAGCATCAACGCACAGTCAGAACAGCATTTTGCTCACCTCATGTCACAGTTTATGAGGGCCCAGCCTCCGTGAAACTTCTCATCGTCTGGTAACAGCAGCTGCATGTAGGTCTGCAGAAGGAGGCTGACCTGCTCCTGGGCCCCTCTTTGGCTCTCCTTCTCTTTTTCTTCATGCTCCTTCTCTTTACTAAAGATGGAGTAAAGGTCCTCCGTCACTGGCAGGCCCATCATCAGGTCTGCAGACAGAAGCAAAAGGAGTTTTAACAAATGCAAATTAAGGACTGATTTCAAGACACTATGGGTAGAAACCAATATGAGTAGTTTTTTGTTTTCAAATACCAATCACTGCTTGTCTGTAAGCATCCCTAAAACGGTTCAGATAGTAGCGATTGGCTGAGTTCACCCCGTCCTTCATGACACCGGCCAGTTTCCTTTCTCCCGTCCTGGTGAAATCCCCCTAAAACAGGACAAAAGTGTTACCTTTAACTCGTCACGCTGCTTTTTTTTATTTCATTATTTGACGACCTGAGTGCAGTGCTAAAAGGTTATGTCCATATTTGTGACATCCCTTTTTGTTTAAATATGGCTTACCTAACACTTGTGTATTTGCACATTCACAGTTATTGCCCAATATGACAATATATGAGAAGTACTGTTTCTGTTTTTAACACTTCTTTCTCTCTGTCAAGTCTTCTAAAGAACATTTAGAATACTAGATGCTTCCCTGTGTGTCATTTGGTTCTGAAAAGGTGCTGTTCAGTAAGTTTACAGTAGGAAAACATTACACTATACTCAGATTTGGGCAGCACTTCTAAGTAGGATTATCCCAGACCTCATACGATTAAGATACCTTGAGAGCTGCTGTGCCAGCGTACTGTCTGCTGATGGTGTCACCATTGTTTGCCCACATGACCTGATAAATCCTGTAACACTTGAGAGGCAGAGGCTGCTCTGGAGGCATCACACCCAGTTTCTTCAGCTGCAGGAAGAAAAGAACACATAAAATGCAATCCTTGATATTTATAATGGTTATGACTTTTTTTTAATAATCAGGATTTCTAAAATATAAGTTATCATAAACAAAAAAAAATCCAGAAAAAGAAAAAAAACAAATAAATCACACCTGTTGTTCCATCACTACCCGGGCAATAGCAGCTTGGACCACATTGGTCCTGTCAAGACAGTCCATACAGTTTACTCTGAAGATGCCCTCCTGCTTGCAGATTACTCCTGCTTGGTCCACCCTGGCAGAAGGACACACAACCAGAATCAAGACACATTCCCAGAAATCACATTTTGAAACCAAACCTATCATGCTGTAGTGCTCAGGTGGCATGACACTTACCAGGCCCACTTCATGTCAGTGATGATGTCAGAAATGGCATCTGTCAGTATCTGCACATTCTCAAACTTCATGCCGCGGCTGAGAAACAGGATACAAGAACCATACAGGGGAAGTGAATGTACTGTGGTCATATATAGATTGTGAAATTCGTGTAAAAGATGCTCATGTAAAAAGGGTCTGTCTCACCAGTGCTCGTGAAAGTCGAATGAAACATAAGTGAGGTTAGAGTTGTTGTAAAGGAGGACTTGTTTCAGATATGCATCACCAATTATCTTCTCCCGCCCACTTTGATCCACCAAGTTAACGATGACCTAAAGAAGACACCAAAAAGTGCTGTCACTGGATTTTTAAGATTTTTGGGCTCAGTGAAGAGTGAAAAATTAAATATTAACTTTATCACATGAAAGAAAACTGGGAAACAGGCTTAAGTCTTTAAAAAAAAGTCAACAGCTGAGCTCATCACAAGCTTAAATAAAAGTACTGCTACACTACTGTAAACACTATCTGAAATAATCCAAGCTACTGACAAGCAACGTCACTGATCTTTAGCAGGATGTTCTGTTTTAGTTACAACAGGAAGCTGGTTATGCAAGCACTATGTATAGCTGCAGACACCACAACCCAAAGTAAATAACAGAAAATGCATTTAATAAACAGCCTAAGCAATATACAAGTATGCACTCTGGTGAGGAACACTCACCTGCTTCTTGTACAGTTTAAGTTGTTCTTCAAAGTGAGCAGCAAAGTAGGTCATAGTCTCCTTCTCTCCTGAAATATCAGGTGAAAATATGCATTAAAAACATTTTTTTTATTATTGATTCTGGTGAAAGAGTTATTTATGTTATTTCCAATGCAAAACAAGGAGGCAGTCACAGTTAAAATAATTTACTGATTACAATCTATAATTTATGCAAGAAATAAAAAAAAATAAAAAATAATCAGAGCAAGGACAGAGAAGCTAGGCTACAATTTTTAAGCTACCTCATGAGACATTGCTACTGGAAAGATTTCTACACAAAGAGTGTCAGAAACCATCAGTTTAGGTCTAAATACAAGATAGAGCTCTACTGACCTTTTTCTATCCGTGGCCGGGGGTTGTAGCGATACCCTGCCTGACTCCAAAAGACAGGCACAGAGCCACGAGTCTGCACAAAGGACAGAGTGTGGCTGTGCACGTGAATCAACTGCTCCGTCTCCACATAGTTAGCTACATGGCCGTCTGTATCCACTCCTCTGCGTTTGTACCGCATCCCTTTGGGGGAGAATAATGCATGTGGACTATTCAGACTATTTATATCCTGGATCATGCTTCACTTGCAGACAATAAATCAGCTAGCTACCAGAATTTGCCTTAATTCCTTGATGCAGCCCATGCAACTGGACTGAATCAGAGCATGACTCCCCTAAGGCAAACTCTACCTGCGCGGTGGCGGCTACGTCTGGAGATCAGGGCCACAGTGAAACGAGGATGGATGTCATCAACACAAGTGATCTCCTTTGGTGGAGTGTCAGGGCTGCTCCGCTCTTCATCAGAGGTCTCATTGTAGTTTACCACCAGTTCCTCCACCTGCACAAAGCCCTGGATGATTGGTATCACCCAGAAGTCAACCTCTGGGACCTGGAACGTTCAACAGACATTAAAAAAAGAAAAAAGAAAAATAGCCGGACAGATTAAAATTTAGTTTGAGGCCAGGTTGATAAGAAAGTACTTTGCATCCCGCCTTTGAGTATTTTCATGCTGCTTTTGATAACGCCCTGGCATTTATCAGTACATACAAATGCCACATTTAAACAGCATGACCAACTACACTCTTTTAAGCTGACTATTTTACAGAAAATACAATGACTCTGTAAGCAGTTTTCAGGAGAACAGTGTTTTCATTTAATTCTAATTAATCAAGCCTGAAAATAGAAAAGCAGCATTAAGCAGACGCTCTCTGTATTTCCCAGTAGATGGGTGGGGCGGGTGTTCAATACCTGAAGGTCAATAAGTTCCTGGATCATGTGTTTATTCCAGAAGAAACGGTCATCCACCTTTAACACAGAGTAAAAACACAGTCAGTCACAATAAGGAGTCTTTGTAGTATACATAAACAGAATAAAATAACTTCAATAACTCCAAACCTGCTTCCACAGAGGCAAGTCAGACTTATCAGAGTCTCCTTGACGCTGGACACTGTTTGTCAGGTCGTAGGTCATGCTGTAGTAGAAGGAGTCGGAGTCCATGAATATCTTGTACAGCTCATCCAGCAGCCGCCTCTCCAGGCGTTCCTTCTCTTTGTTTTCCTTGACCTGGAAAGCAGGGGAATACTGGATTGGGCAGGTGGAAAGAAAAAGTAAGTCAACAAAAGAAGGAAATCCTATAAGAACTTAAAGCCTTCACTAGTTTGAAAGTGAGGAAAGGTAGGGGATCAGTTTAAAGATGATAATCCATGCTTGTGTGTAAAACAAAACAATACCTTTTTCTTGATGGGCACAGCCACATTGGATTTGATCTGACTTAAAGTTTTCATCAGCTTGGACTCATCTGGAGACTGGGCCAGCTTCTCTGGTTTGTCGATGCCAAAGTGATGCTTCTTGCAAAGCTGGAAAAAAAAGAAAAGAGGATGGTCTATCAAATTTCTGCAGCTTTACAAATCGAAACATGATAGTGATATTTAGACCATCAAACACGTTCAATGGGACGAGGACAGAGTTGAAAAAAAAAGTGAATTCGGTATCACATGTCAGATATTAGATAACCTCTACAAAAACAGCCAAACAGGACACTAGCGTAAACTATAGTAGCAATACTACTACAGGCCTGCTGTACACAAGCCAACATCTACACTGATGCACACACCAGGATTTCTATGCACAAAGGGAGACACGTGTTCATTCTGCGCTATAAGGGACAAGTGGACAAGATTTAAAAGCCATTGTGCTAACAATCCACCGCCATTATTACTCACTTGGAAATATTCTGTCTCACCATCCACGAAGCTCCCCTGAAAGACTCAAATCTCAGCAATCAACGTACTTTGCGGTCTGCTGCGGTTATTTTATGTCTGTAGGTTGTTTTTTTTTTTAAACTAGATATGTGTGGGCGAAAACAAAACTTATCTAAACAACTTCTACACCTCAGTCCATTCTCAGAGCTGAATCACACATTGACTCATATAGTGTATTCTTGGGTACATTAATAACAATTTAGGACTTTAACTGTTAGAAGTACTGCCCAGGGAACTGAAAACATGATTAAAACAGAAGTTAAAGAGCAGAATAAACAGCGCATGTGTGCACACCTCCAGCTCGAGCTCCTGAGGCTCTTCGTCAGACAAGGGGATGACGGCGATCTTGGTGATCTTGTAGACTTTGTGGTTTCCCGGTAATTGGCCGACCAGCGCTTTCTGACGGATTAACACGAGGCCGAGAGGAAGATCTGTCAAGAGGAGGGGAGAAGGAGAAAAAAAAAAAAAAAAAGGTGGGGGAGTTGCATCGCGGGTGCAAAATTCCTCACATTCTGAAAATGTGTGAAGAAAGCAGCTGCACACCAGTCATTAACACAAGAAATCTCTTAAATAATATCGCTTATACTAGAATGTATAAAAACAACAAAAACACTCGGCATCAAATAAATCGGGGCTTGTCATCAATTGGATCGCCAGTATTGATTCACTCCTCTTGATTACTACACAGATTTCAAAGCTCTTTCACACATTTCTTTTCACACCTTTACTGGTGAATAAGAAACATCCTGAGCACCGGATGATTCGGCGGCTCAAAAGTCCAAGCACACACAGATGGAAAGCGCTGGCGAGAATGTGCCTGCTCTGCGAAATGTTCAAAGGTTTTCCGTGCTCCACGTACCTGTGTGAAGCTGTATCTTTCCAATGACACCTTCCACTAAACCCAAACACACTGGGTTCCAAGCTAACAGCAGGTCTGTGGCTGAAAGAAAAATACAGAGATGAAACACGACAACAATGCTGTAATACATGCTCTGCAGCATATAAGAAGCCATAAGTAAAATTTTTCTGCAGACACAGTTTGTCTGGTTTTTTTGGTCACAGTTTTGCATATGAGTTAATCAAACAAAAGTACAGTAGTCATGACAAAACGACAGTCATGGTTGGCCGGTGCTCTGTTACATGCAGGAACTTGTTTTTTGTTTTTTTAATTAACACTTAGAACACTCTCAAGCCTAGATGATGTGAACGCTGTGTAAAGGTGGTGACAACTCACAGGCAGAAGACTTTCAGTCTCAAACTTGTAAGGTCTCTCACTGTTCGTGCATATAAAACGACGGCTATACACTTGCAGGAAAGTCTGCCTGCTTTCATTTTATTGAATAAAATGTGATATGATGTATAAACAGACAGCCTCTGCCTATTTTTTTTTTTTTTTTTTATTTTCGAACACCAGGCCAAGTGTATAAGGTCAGCCCAGTAAATAAAATGCAATGGTCTGCATTGGTAAGAGATTACACATTACAGTGGAGGAAATTAGAAAAATGTGAAGGGCGTGGCTAAGGGTGGAGAACGTCAACTGTAAGCTGCCCCAAACAATGAGTCTTCCTGTTCCACAGGCCAGACAATTTAATGTGCGGGGGAACCGGCTGGGAGGGCCCCCACAAGAAAGGTCTAGAAAACGGCAAAATTAAAAAACTTAAAAATAAATTTAAAAAACAGTTAAAAAAAGTAACAACAACAATTTCACATAGAAAGTACTATCAGTGAAATACTTAACTATGTGCGAGAGAGTGGAGTGGAAACGCAGTGAGGAGCGGAAACCCTTTTTCCAATTAAATAATGAAACAGTGGTGCAACTAAAAACCTGTTCAGGATGGCTGCACAACCATACTACTTCAACTGCCACAGGGGACAACCTGCACAGCTCTTGTGCCGACTCTCGTAAAACTTTTTCTTTCCCTTCTGCTGGGAAAATGTTAATACCACAGGCCTTGGTATTCATTTAACATCAAAGCATGTCCAGTCATTTGTCACAGCTGAGCCAGTGATTCAGTACTCGCTTATGTGACTCAACAGCCAGAACCTGGCAATAACACTCAATATGCTAGCTTTAAATTTTGGTCTTTATATACTTTTATATCAGAATTATATTATAATTCAGCTCTCAATCAATCACTTTTCCGTTTTTTTCACCTTCTCGTTGTCTTGTTTTATATCAGATTTGTCTAAAAAAAAAAAAAAAAAAAAAAAAGCTGAAGAGTGAGATGCACCTTCCAGTGTGTAACATAAAGAGCAAAGTCAGAAGTTTGAAGTCTGTTAGGGGTGTTGGCACTGTCGAAATGAAAGCAAATGAGCGATCATTTCAAAGCTTGGGATCAATGCTTCAAACATTAAAAACATCTTTGAGCAAGCATTTGTTGTGTTTAACGGAGGCAGGTAAATTAGCTTCGATCTAATAATCATCAAAGGGTTTATTACAGAGCTGAATAAGCTTCAGACACGAGAGATTAAGGCTGCTGATGTGTTTGAGGTACACTGGGACAAAAACCAATGAGCACAGTGATGCTGTCAGCTTAAAACAAGCCAGCAAAAACGACGCTTCGTCTTGACTTTAGTGGTAAGTCCAAATGTTAGTGGCACTGTAATGTAATGTTAAATGGCCGGCTGCAGCAGTGAAAAGCGACATCGACATCCACATCCAGTACCTACGTACCAGGTCTGACGGTCATCGTCCCGTCTTTTCGGCTGCACCACAGAGCACGGTCCCCGCTCTGAAGAATGTAGTCGTCTTTGGCTTGAAACAGCTCCATTTTTGTTTCTTCAGGTTACACAAAAACAAACAACTAGCTGGCCCGACAGCCCGGTCCTGGTCCTTCACGTCTCGACGGTTAACCGTCGATAGCCTCGGTTAGCTCGTTTCCCACTGGCTCGCGTGCTACTAGAGCTAGCTACCTAGCGAGCTAGCGGGAGCAGCAGCTGGATGCGTGTCGGATTTGTTTATTCCACTTCTGCGCATATTGATACTCAAACTCGCTCTGTACCGGAGTAGCATCCCTTCCCACGGTCATGCTGGACAGAGTGAAGGCGGCTACACATCAGTGAGTGAGAAAGAGCCCCGGGCTGAAGCTGCGGTGAGCTGTTCGAGACGTAATAGGCAGTTTCCTGGTCTAAACAATAACACGTGACATCCGTCATCACCGGTGTGTGCAGGTACTGATCATAAACCCCCCACGTCATACTGTTTACCATATGATTACTGTAATTGTTAACTAATCTTATATTTACACTTTAAAGGACTAAGAAGCTATAAAAATGTTACCAACACATTTCCCAGGTGTTATTATTTAACCAGCCACCATATAAGGGCACAATACCACAGCTAAACCAGTACTGGGCTTAAATCTGAATGATAAATGCTTTCAAAATTAGGCGGTTATCTGCTTGAATAACCACCAGAAAAATGTAATATAATCCTTAAACTCATGTTAGAGGTTAAGCTCATTCATCAGTGAAGGGCTCATTTTAACTGTCCACACCCATCCAGGAAAAAGAGGGCAGAAATGTTCCCAGTCATGACTCACTGTGAGCCTTAGGGAACAGGGAGGGAGCAGCTGACCTCACACTGTGTGATAACTGTTAATCTCACCATGGAAAAGTCTTTAGCAGGAAATAAGGCAGACTTAAGACAGCTGCCTACTAGGCATGGGACACATTTGCATTGGAAATGGAGGATACACATACTTGTGTTTATTAAAATCAGGCTTGATTTGGTAGCTGGCCAAGTGGACATATACGTATACATACATACAATTCAATTACCTGGTAATTTTCTTCTCCTTGAGTAAATGATTAACATAAAAATGTAAAATAAAAAGGCTCACACTTTGAGAATCTTTGGGAACCCAAGCATCAGTCAAAATTCATGTCAAAGTCATTTTATTTTCAGCCATACCAACGTGAATTTCTTTCATCAAAGCTACTAATAAACCGTGATCAACATTAAGCCACGATCTATAATTTCTGGTTAAGAGTGTTAGGCAGATGGCTTACAATCTTGTTAGAGTAATAAATTACTACACAAACAGTGTGATCATAAAACTGACAGACTATAGTGTTTTGGGGGGTATTTTATCGCTGTTGGCATCTTTAAGGCTTTTAGGGCCATTTGTGTGTGTGTGTGTGCGTTAGTGTTATTACAGATTGTGGCTTTGGTAGTTATACAAGGACATTCTGACAATCTCTTAACTGCATCTCCTATTTAGCACCAAGTGCTGATTGTCTCACATCTCAAGTAAGATACACATCTCACCCTCCATTTATTATTACACATTCATTAATGTACCAAAATACTTCATATAATGATATAAATACTAATATCATGATTTGAAATAACGAGTAAACCAATTCACATACAAACACTCAAACACATCAATCAAAACTCGTTTAACTGATATACTTAAAACGAAGTGCTGCTGATTTTCAGCATGATACAATTCAATGATGGCAAAGTGCAAAGACAGCAGAATCAGTAATGCACCAAAAAGCAGCTTCTAATAAACATATTCACTGTGTTCTGTGACAAAGCAGCTCCAACATGGCCATGTGGCGATAAAGGGGGAGAAATGCTTTCCTTGTTGACTCAGTTTAGCAGAGTTCTGCTTTAAAGCCCCGACGTTTGCACTTGTGTACAAACACGTGTACCGACTGGATTGTGAAAAGCTTCATATGATATTCGATCAGACAAAAGGCAATTACACATGACATTTCTTAAGAAAATACTTATGCTTCAATTCCATTTATTGAAAAAAGGCCTCTTATTTAACCCTTGCCTGGCATTTGTTGTCAACAAATAATCATGACGGCCGTCTTATTATAAAGACATCGGCACAACATAGAAGGCAACAACATTGGCTTGAAAAAACATGATTGCACTGAGCTACCATCAATTATGTGCTGAATGGCTGGACATACCAACACTGTTAATCAATGCATGCAACTTCCACAAATGCTGTAGGTAGAGGAGGAGGAGAGTTAGTCAGAGCAGACTTATCCACTATCAAATATACAGCAGGTAATCCCTCTTGACTCTTTTTATGAAGTGTGCAGTCATTGCAATGTCTCCTTTGTCATCTCAATGTTCTCCTTCATGCTGGGCTCTCCTTTCTGTCCCTCCATCACAGTCTCACTGGCAGGCCTGGCTGGCGGCTCCTCCAGTTGCTCTAGTTCTTCCAGTATGGTCTGGACGCGACGGACTCCGTCTCGTCTCGCTTGCCGTACGTCTGAACGGCCCTCCGGGTCGACAGAGTCCAGCGCTAAGAGCTCTTTGGTGAGCAGCTCCTCCAGTAACAAGTATTTCTTATCATTCTTCTTCCCATCAAAGCATTTCACCTCCTGCTCCAATTTAGCAACTCTTTCCACTATCTGCTGTACCTTAGCTAAGCCTGGGTGGATGGGACCCTGAGCAGCTTGTCCAGCCTCTACTTTTCCAGGTGGGACTTCCGGAGGAAATGCTTTCATGTCCTGGGGCTCTGGTTTTGGAGGTATTTGAACTGTGATGTCTGAACTGTGGTGTTGTGGTTGTTCAGGTTGCTGAGGCTGTGATGACGTCTGAGGTGGTGCCTGCTGAAACTGCTGTGGCTGCTGGAACTGTTGAGGTTGCTGAGGTGGAGGCTGCTGGAAGTGTTGAGGCTGCTGAGGTGGAGGCTGCTGGAAGTGTTGAGGTTGCTGAGGCTTTTGGACGTCGGCTTCTGTGTGCATCGGCTGGGGGAGCTGCGTGTTCTCGGGTTTCTGCTGCATGCTTTGTTGTTCCTGCTCCATTTTCTGTGGCGGCTCTCTCGTGAGGATATGCTGCTGAACCTTAGAAGTCAAAAACAATTTATTGGAATCTGTCAAAATCTAGGTCACAGCATGCTAACAGGGAAATCAAAGCTTTATATATATCTGAAGAAAACAAAAAACAACAACACGCCAAGTGAATACACAGAAAAAGTAAATTTACCTGTGGCCTTTCTCCCATCACTTGTGATATAACAGGTGACTGGCTTCTGATGTGAGGAGGGAGCTGAATGGAGGCAGTATCGCGGTGCTGAGGAAACAGAGTTGGCGAAGCCTGTTCCCGGGGGGGCTGCATTGCAGCAGAGTAGCCGGGCCATTCATCTGTCTGAAGACGATGGAAGGGCTGCTGATGTTCTGGGTAAGGGATGCGCTGAGAGTAAACTGAGGGATTTAATTGAACCTGTGTTTGTCCCCCTCCACCCTCATGAATCACTGGTATAGGGATATAACCAGACTGGAGACCGGTGCTGCTGGGCCGTGAAGGTTGGTGATGCGTAACAGTATAAGCCTTAAAAATAAATGACCAAATTAAAACAGTCAAAATTCAGTAGTTGTTTGAAAATTGGAACATTTCTGCCTACTGTAAACATTATACTCCATCTGGTGGCACATTTAAACTCAATTCCCACCTCTGGTGTCTGTGAGACAGGCGAGCTGGTCTTTCCAGGCTCAGCGGAGGAGCTGTCTGACGGGCCATGTAAAGGCGATCTAGGCCTGCAGTGGAGAACCGGCGTTGGGGAAGGTGTCCGCCCGTCTGTCCGGATGTTCTGTGCAGTGCTCGGCTGGATGTAGGAATAACACGGGTGCTGCTGCTGCTGCTGCCTCAGTTCTGCACCCTCATGAAAGACTGGGATGGGAACATAACCTGGGCGAAGAATGGGGTGCTTCATCTCCCTCACAAAGGTCTTCTGTGTCTCCTGAGGACTTAGTTCTGGCTGTATGTTGGGTCCATTTGCTGACACTTCTCGAACCTGAAACATAGCAATATAGCAATCTATATAACCTTATACTCAGATGAATTACAGTTGCTATTGTAGTTTATTGCAAATTTTAGGCATCGGTTGATTACAAAATGTGCTTTAATATATTTTTACCCAACCTATTCTTGCTCAAGGGTGTGTAACAGAAGTAACATTACTTTTATATATGTTAAATATTCAGCTATAAGCTCCTCCACTTAAAGAGTTACATTTAAGTCCACGTACAACAGGACATTTTACGATGTCCCACTAAATGTTTTTTTCAAACTATTAAGGAATTTTAAAAAGGAAAGTGTTTTCCGTCCTGAGGTAACTGCAGAGGTTATAGTTTAAAATGTCACAATTTCGCAGAGGGATGCCAAAAGTATCACCTCATTGAATCTTTGATATGTGAACCCACAGGCTCTGGTGCGTTTCCCGTCAGACAGCTTGCTGTTTCCGTGATGAATATTATTGTTGATTGTTTCACAATCAGAGTAACATAACCTGGATGAATGTCCTGACTTATCCAACAACAACAGCTAGCACATCCTTGGATCTAATAATATCAGCCAAACATTAGGATTTTTACAGAGAGAGGAAATGTGGTTTGCTTTGATTGAAAAAAAAAGCAAATATATGAGTTCTTTCCACATAGCACAGTAAATTCTTTCTTGAGCAACATTTATTCATCAAATCATATACAATCCCAGGATACATTTGTATGCATACAAAGGTAAAATGTAATTAAAAGATGGGGCTGGGTACTACAGTATGACTAGTAAATCAATGCTTTAAATTTCCATTTTCTACTGCAGAAAGGCGCTTGTTTTCTATTAGTATTACTCTAGACAAGACACCTGCACATGACAGCTATGGACGGGTACAAGCAACAGGTCTGCCAGTTCAGCACTCAGTTAATGGCATAACTGAAAAGTGACAAAAGTTGTACCAGCTGCCCGAAACACACCCGAAGTAAACACCTACAAAGCAAACACTGCATTTATCTGTAAATCAGTGGCATTCTTCCAATAGGACTAAAGTAATGA
The DNA here is from genome assembly GCF_036321145.2 of Pelmatolapia mariae. Taxonomy (NCBI): domain Eukaryota; kingdom Metazoa; phylum Chordata; class Actinopteri; order Cichliformes; family Cichlidae; genus Pelmatolapia; species Pelmatolapia mariae. The sequence continues at coordinate 18,655,142 of NC_086238.1, read as the reverse complement.
AATAGGCGTGAACGACCCTTTGCCCTCTGCCACTATGGGACACTGCACGCTGCCAGCAACGTTGCACCAATTTTATCCCCCAACAGCTGTGTCTTTCTAGCAGATTCCTCTGGACACTAACTTTGGACAACAGCGTCTCTCTCTCTGAGACGAAAGATTACCAGCTGGCAGGCTGTGAAGCTCACTTCAGCCCACGGGTTTTCTCTGCAGACCTGTGCGCTTTCACAACACGGTTTTTAATACAGCTGAATGCGATACGCGGGGGGCAGCCAGCGCCCGGCTACAGCCGTACACAACCGAAGCAAGTGGACCAGCCTCGATCCTTGTAAGGGAAAAAGTTTAATATGAGCAGGACGTCGCAGCAGTGTTTTCCACCGTGAAAGAAACACATTAAAATGCCGGGGAGCTCATCATGGGTAGCCTTTTGCATGCTGCAGAGTGAGTCATCGAGTAATAATAGTGTTAGATCATGACTCGGGAACATATCAGAGTTGATCACCCGTTATAATGGGCTTATGAGCTGTCCGTGAGGGGGAGGCAACGGTGCCAAACAGGGCCTACGGTCAACAAGACTAATATATAACAGTGATGTAGCGCAAAGGCTTCTGCCGCTTTAACAACGCAACAAACCAAAACATGCACCACAACCGACGCACGTCGACAGAAAAAAAAAATAGCGGCGAAACTGCCGTTAGCCGTTACCGTTAACTAACCAACTTTATCCCGCCGCTCTTTTACCTTTTTCGTGTCGTGTCTCGGGTCATTCCAGGTTGTGGTGCGGTTGTTGTGGTCCACGAAGAAGGGCCATCCAGTCTGAGGGTCAATTTTTACTTCCCAACCGAGGGGGAGAGGGTCGTTGTCATTACTCGCCATGGTCAGTATCGGTGACTGTGTCTTCATGCCGTTCATATTGCTGGCTGTCGAGTACTGAGACATTTTATACGGGCGACGGACGCTTTAAAGATTCCTTCAAGTGACGTGGAAAAGTGGGCTGGAAGTTTCTCGAAATAGCAGGGTTAATGTTGGGGGCGGACAGCGCTGGATACAGTGGCATGGGTTCCCAGATTTGTTATGTCGCAGGTAGACCCCCCTCACATAGGCACAGAGTAAACCCTCGGTATTTTTTATTTATTTATTTTTTGCCCACCCCACCACGCAACCCCCCCCCCCCCCCCCCCCCCCCCCCCCTTTGCTGTAGCTAAATCACAGTGTCCTGTCTGGGCAGAGAAGAAATCACCCTTATGTCCACAGTGGGCACTGTGGACCTTCCTCAGTGACCCTTGCCCCTGAACCATTTTCCAAGACAAGGGAATCCCAAAGTGTTTGCTTAAAAAGATGTTCTCCAAATAGATGTACTCAGACTCCCACATGATAAATGCTGTCCAAGGGAACTCAGTCTGGGTTTGCATTGATTTGGTGCACAATTATGTAACTGGTGGTGTGATAAGTGTGGGCACAGTGACACGTCTAATGACTGATCTTTCTTAATCAAAGGACTACTCCAATTCTGCCCTGTACTACAAGGAAAACACCAGTGCAGCAAACCTTTGATCTCGTGGGCTTAACAGTGTCACAAAGGTTCGACACATGGATTTTTAAAGGTGTTTGATATTTTGGACATTGCAGGCAACGACATCTAATATTTGCATTTTGGCACACCAGAAAATACACACGTGATTGACAGTAATAAAATATGTGTATTAAGTAGCTTATGGGAGCAATTCGTTTTAAATGGATATCTGCCTGCAAGGAGGGGAAGCCAACTTTAAATTTTGCAAGCCTGTCAATTATATCACCGTTAATTACCCATCGCCACGCTTTTCTTAATCCACCTCAAGCGGCTTCTTATGGCTGTAAAAATATCACGGTTGCGCAACACAAATTAGAGCCAGTAACATTAAAGAGTGAGAGTAACTAAAGTCTTTTTTTATGGAAAATTACTAGTAGACTTAAGAATGACAGGGGATAATTTTTTACACATTTGTCCTTTAATAAAAGTCCTTCAAAATAAAAGCGCCCACCATGCGCCAAGTTTAAACCACAAGGAAAAAATAAAAATGAGGGGGGGGGAAGAAAAAAACAAAACAAACAATGTCTTTGGCTAGTATAAAAAAAAGAGTACAATTCTTTGGTTCTGTACACCCAGGGTTATCACAACAGTTCAGGCAATAAACTCAACAATCTTGTTATTCAACTTTTTTTTTTAACATATACTTTGACATATAATTTCCTTCCATCCCCCACTCCACAACCACTGCCTTGTTGTGACTAAGCATTTAAAAGAGTTTGTTAATAAAGCATGAATGTACAAGTCAAACGGGAAATTTCTTCACAGTGACATATGAGCTCAGATTCGAGAAAGGTCCTGGTGCTTCGCGCCACTGCCTTGAGCCGTCAAATCTCGGCATTGAAAACAAGCGTACCTTTGCATTGCACTTCAAAATAAGAGTTTCGTATACAGCTTCCTTTGCCAAAATGAATAAAATAAGTACACATTAGGTTTGCTCTTTTGGCTTTTTACAGTTAATTAAAAAAAAACGGTGTCATTCGGAAGTAACGGTCTTTAAGAAATTTTCAATTTTTTACAATTAAGAACGCAAAAAACCTTTTATTACTTCAACCTTATGTGACGGGTCTCTTCCTGCACACGTACGTACGTACTCTGGACTCTCACAGTGTGACGTATGCCCTGGCGCCCGGTTAGCTAGCTTCTAAGCTAGTTAGCTAGTTGTGGTTTCTAATTGCCAGTTAATACCAGCTAGAACTAGCTAGTAAGTGGCGTTTTCTTCCCTGGTTACTCTCAGCATCGACTATGGACGACGAAACCCACCCCAGAACCCTGTAAGTAGTTTTCCGTGTCCAGCAGTAACGTTGCGTGTCATTAGTTTCGCTATCGTCGGTATTCGGTGGCTAAATTAGCTACCCGTTGTTTTCACAAACAATTGGACGACATAAACATTTAGCGTTTATGATCCGCTACTGTCAGGTTAATTGACATAAGAGTTAATTAATAAGTATATGCGAGTTATATATAAGTGTTAACAACTGTCTGTTAGATGTTACTAACATCGTTAAAAACAGACTACTGTAAGGAACTTCACTTCAAAAACTCATAATAAAAAACTCACCAATGATACTGTAACACCAGAAACGAAGTACCCGTGCGTCACTTTTTCAAAGTAAATATAGCTGTAGCTCGTTTCCAGGAGTAAGTGGACTTCTTTTTATTTTTCCTCCACTAGGTATGTGGGAAACCTCTCCAGGGATGTAACAGAAATTCTGATCCTGCAACTCTTCACCCAGATAGGACCATGCAAAAGCTGTAAAATGATCACAGAGGTAAGCAGCTAAGGTTGCTGGGTTATCTTGTTTTCTACATTTTCACCTAGTTGTAGTTTTAGTTGAGCCACACTGTTAATCTGTTGTGTCTGACCTTATCCTTACAGCACACGAGCAATGATCCCTATTGCTTTGTGGAGTTCTTTGAACACAGAGATGCTGCTGCAGCCCTTGCAGCCATGAATGGGAGGAAGATATTAGGAAAGGTAGGACATAGCTGCTCTAAAAAATTATATGCAAAGTTATTAAGTTTATTTGTTGTGTTAATGCCTCTCATCCTTGAATATCATACAACATTGTTTTCCTGATTCTTCTTCACAGTTTTAAGTGCTGTCTGTGAATTATGTTTTCAGGAGGTTAAAGTAAACTGGGCCACTACTCCAAGTAGCCAGAAGAAAGACACATCCAGTGAGTGATCACTTATTGATTCCCCCATACCACCACGCACACAAACGCACGTACACTCTGCTGGAATCAGAGTCTACTGGGGATTAGCAAATAGTTTGTTTACTATGTCCATGTTTTCTTTTGTACTAGATCACTTCCATGTTTTTGTGGGTGATTTGAATCCAGAGATTACTACTGAGGATGTCAGGGTTGCGTTTGCACCATTTGGGAAAATATCGTAAGTTTTTACGTGTGTGTGAGTGTGAGAGTGTTTGTGTGTGTGTGTATTTTTTTTCTACTTGTCTTATGTGTAATACAATATGTTTCAGTGCAACCACTGATATTTTTTTTTCTTCCTCCCAGTCGGTTGAGAAACAGGTTTTATAGGTTGTAAAGGTGAAACAGAAAGTTGCATTACACAATGAGGCCTGCATTTCTGATGTAATCCTTTTGGATGAAAGACAATTATATGCTTGATTGTCAAGGACTGCAAATTGGCGCTTTGTGCACACCTTTTGGAGAGAAAAACGAACCAGACAACATAATGAATGTGTAACAGGAAAGGATTAACACTAGAATAGAATGGAATAGAATAGAATAGAATAGAATAGCCCTTTATGGTCACAAAGAGTATTGCTTACATTGAGTAGAAAAGGCCCCACATCGATGCATGTAAACCTACTTAAACATGGAGTAACTTATACCTTTAAAATCATGTCGTTGTTGTTTTTAGATATAGAGTGGCGACACATTTGCATTGACAATGTGGTCGGTCTATTATGTCTTTATTTTTATGACTGAACTGTCAGTTTTTTTATGCATATGTAGGGTGTGGTAAGTAAACTGTACAGTATGTTAGCAAAATGTAAGCTGTGTATATGTACCTGAACAGCTTTTAGTTTTGAGTCTCAATGGAGTAATAGCACTTTGGTTATTTTACAGAAATGCTCATAGGATTGGACAGGAGCTTGAAGGCTAACAGCAAGGAACTGTGCACTCTGGAGACTCAGATGTAGTTTTTTTCTCTATTTATTCCATTCTTTCCATATGTCTTTATTTGTAGATGCCATGTATTAACATGACCTAGCTTAGATTAACAAATTCCAGTACAAAATGTCTTCCTCTAAATCTGTGTTTTTTGTCTTATTTTTGATTTGCATAGTGTTGTTTGTAGTGCCATGATCCTCTTCCAAAAATTCTGAAAATGTCAATTTCTCAAAATTTGCAGCTCCCCAAACTCCATACTCCATATTGGTGGTAAAGAATTGACCAGGAAAAATAAAGAAATCTGTTAACAGGCCATGTATGCCGTTTAATTCCTTTTTTCTCTTTTTGATATTTTCTATTTATTTCTGTCTGTAGTAAGAGTACGAACAGCAGCTTATAAGAATGCATGGTAATCCATAGCCATTTGCTTTGTGATTTTTAAATCTGTAGCCTACTGTTGTGAGGACTGAGCAAACAGTGGTGCTCTAGTGGTAAAGATCCATTAATACGTCAGAAATGATTTAAAGACAGTACTGTAGGCTGCATGTATTTGTACTTGTTTTTCAAGTGTTGCTTTGAAGTTATATTACGAGTCAGTACAAGGTCATGATAGCTAATTTAGCTTAATGTAGGACAGAGTAGAGGATTCACAGTTCATTGTGTTTTGCGTGGTTCCTTTTTTTTGTTTTAGTGTAGAAGATTTAAACTTCAAAGTGCGCTGAAGTTGTTCTCATTTCTCCTTCCAGGGATGCCCGAGTTGTGAAGGACATGACGACAGGCAAATCAAAGGGGTATGGATTTGTGTCCTTCTACAACAAACTGGTAAGGCTCCAGTGCGAGAACACAGACTGAAGGTTATTTCTATTTTCTGTTTCTTATCCTACTTGAATACACTCAAAACTCAATTATTAATAGTTAGTCTTATCCTAACTACAAGCATCTAGTTTCCTATTTTAATCACCAGTTTCAGTTACTATTTTAAAATTAAAAAGAGTCATGCATGGCCACAAATGAGTTTTATAAATCTATCAAATCCATGAGTAATCGTTTGGTTTGCAGGATGCGGAGAATGCCATTATTAACATGTCGGGACAGTGGCTCGGAGGGCGCCAAATCAGGACTAACTGGGCTACACGTAAACCTCCAGCTCCTAAGAGCACTCAGGACAGTGAGTATTGTCAGATGTCCAGTTTTGGCAGGTGCTATGATTACAAACTAACTGGCCACTTCAATAGTTATACCTTGCTAGTATTGGGTTGGACCCCCTTTTCCCCTCTGCCCGAGTTCTTAATGGCATCAACAAAGTGCCTGAAGCATTTTGGTCCATATTCATGTGATAGCATCACATGGTTGCTGCAGATTTGTTAGCTTGAATCCATGATGTGAATCTCCCGTTCTACCACATAAGATATGATAAGCTTTGTTGTTCTAACTCAGGAGGGATCCATACGGAAGAGGATTAGGGCCACTGGAAAAAAAAAAGTGAGCATGTCTCTTTTTTTTTTTTCTTCTTTTCCAGAATTCTGAGAAAGAATAATTCTGACTTTAATCTCAAAATTCTGAAAAAGAAGAAAAAAAAGACATGCCCACTTTTTTTTCTTTTTTTTTTCAGTGGCCCTAATCCTCTTCCGTAGATCCAAGCATTCATGTTTCACACCAAATTGTGACCCTACCGTCTGAATGCTGCTGCAGATATTGAGATTAATCAGATTGGGAAACAGCCCAATCTTCTATTTTCTGGTTTTTGGTGTTGCTGTGTGAATTGTAGCTGACAGGAATGTCATCCAATGCTGCTGTAGCCCATCTAGTTGAAGGTGGTGCGTTCACGGACGCTCTTCTGCAAACCTTGATTACAATGAGTAGTTAAATGAGTTACTGTTGCATTTTTGCTCAGACAAATGACAGTCATTGGATATTTTGGGGTTTTTTTTAGACTTATCTCTGTAAACACTCGAGATGGCTTTGGGAAAATTCCAGTAGATGGAAACTCAGACCAGCTTGTCTGGGACAAACAAACATGCCATGTTCAAAGTCACATAAATATATTTTATTCCCCATTCTGATGCTTGGTTTACTCAAATGCATTGAGTAGCTACCATGTGATTGACTGATTAGATATTTGCATTATCGAGCAGTTGAACAGGTGTACCTAATAAAGCAGCCAAAGAGTCTGTTATTAACGCATTTTGATGTTGTATTTAAATATAGAAGAAACTCTCTTAAGAATAAATTCTTTCACTTCACTTTTATCTTCGCTTTCACCTTTTCATGTGTCACATTTGGGTGTAGTTTGATAAAAAAAAATTGCAGCGCTTTTATGCGCATGAATTGCGCATTTGATTTGGATTTTATTATCAGCATGAACTAAATGTGTAAATTATAATCATCTATTTAAAAATAATCTGTTTTTATTTCAGATGGTTCAAAGCAGCTGAGGTTTGATGACGTAGTGAATCAATCCAGTCCACAGAACTGCACCGTGTACTGTGGAGGGATCCAATCAGGGCTATCAGGCAAGTGTCACATTCTATAGATGCCATTGTTGCACCCTCCAGTCACATTGTAATAATAACTTTATAAGTTGCCTCCAATGAACTAACCTTGTAAACCCTTTTTTTGAACTCTTGTTTATCTTATCCAGAACATCTAATGCGACAGACCTTCTCACCATTCGGTCAGATAATGGAAGTCCGGGTTTTCCCGGAGAAAGGATATTCTTTCATCAGGTAATACTTGATTCTGTTGCAGCATTTGGCCTCTAGGTGTCAATACAAGCACACTGCATGAGTCAGAGACCATTTATACCTTATTCAATGTCAGCGATAGTTGCTGTTATGTTTATTCAGCGTTCCTGCTTGTAGAACTCTGGATAAGAGAGAAAAATATCTCCACATTGTTGTCCCATTGCAGTTTTCCAAAGCATTTCTAAAGTTTTTTAGTTTCGATGTGCATGCGGTGTTATTAAAGGAAGTTATTTAACATGCTGGTAAACATGTCCCTGTCTTAATGTTAAGTATAGGGCTTAAATTATTTATTTTCATTTTAAACTCCATCCAAGCTTAACAGGAAATTTGGTTCTTTTTGTAATATGATATCAAATATGGTCTCAGCAGTATGAAAGTTAACTCTCCCTGTGATTTGTCTGGTAGAAAATCTGACTTTCAATCTACTCTTTTGCTTTGAAGGTTTTCCTCCCATGACAGTGCTGCCCATGCCATTGTTTCAGTAAATGGCACAGTCATTGAAGGACACGTAGTGAAGTGCTTCTGGGGCAAAGAATCACCCGACATGGCAAAAAGTCCACAGCAGGTAGAGAGAACGTGTGACATAAGTGATGTTAAAATGTGCATTTTATATGTCAAAATTGGTAGGAATGACTACACACTAGTCACACTAGAATCAGAATGTAGTTTATTGATGTCTTAACTTCCAAACCACAAAAACACCCTGAAACTCGTGACTTTGGCCACTCTTAAAATAATCTTGTTTTTAAGCCAGAATATATAAAAAATGACACAAAATAGGAAGAAGAAATTACATTGAAATTTACTCATCAAAAGGTTTCTAGTGTCGTATTTTTCTTGTAGTATTATTTTTGCTGTTAAATAAACAGGTAAGAGATTGTATATTTACTCACTTTTCTGTCATCTGGTGTCCTTCAGGTTGATTACAGTCAGTGGGGACAGTGGAACCAGGTCTACGGGAATCCGCAGCAGCAGCAGCAGCAGCAGCAGCAGCAGCAGTATGGGCAGTATGTGACCAATGGGTGGCAAATGCCCTCTTACAACATGTATGGCCAGACATGGAACCAGCAAGGTTTTGGAGTAGAGTGAGTTTGACTTTTGATATTTCGTATAACTACACTGTTTCACTTAAACACCACTTATTATATTTTAAGTAAGGAGAAGAACTGTCTCTTTGATTTGTTTTACAGCACACTTGATATTTTTGTCCATATTTGCACTAACTGGGTAACTGTTATCCTTTCAGGCAGTCCCAGTCAACAGCCTGGATGGGAGGCTTTGGATCTCCATCAGCCCAGGCCGCAGCCCCGCCTGGTACAGTCATGTCCAGCCTGGCCAACTTCGGCATGGCTGGCTACCAAACGCAGTAAGAAGGCCCTAACCTCAATGTAATACCAAGGCGACACAGCACTCTTACATTTGGACAGCTGCTGTGATAAAAGAAGGGCGGGGCCGTATTCACAAAGCCTTTCTAGCTAATAGTTGCTCCTACACAATTACAGTATACAACAGAAGGGAGCACACCCCTGTGCAATATTACATAAAGGTCAGATGATCAGAGCTGTACTGTCTAACAGTAATTGTGTTACTTCTGAGTACAGCAGTATGGTATTTGCTCTCATGCAAAGTTAAAAATGAATGGTATATATTTCCTTTATAGTAAATGTGTTTATATAATATTTGCTTTTCTTCATCAGAGGAAATACCCTTTCAATTCACGCAATAATGCTGTTACTGATAAAGTTTTGAATCTTTTGAAATCTAGGTAATATTGTACAGGTGTGTATTCGCTTTGGGTGTAGAGTGTATGATTTTAATCATAGTCAATTAAACTCAGAACATTAAAAAAAAAAAAAAAAGTTTGTTTCATTATTATTCCTAATTCTGTTTTAAAAGAGGGAAAAAAAAGTGCTCTTGGGCTTCTCAAGTAAAGCCAAACCAACTGTTTTTGTCTGAGTACGTGTTTAAGGACACGCCGTCCTTTTGAGTGCTAGACCATGTGAAACATCGAGGATTCATGCCTACAGGGTAGAGATCTTGGCACAGAGACAGAACTTACGATGCCTTTCCTTTCATCACACATTTAACAGGTTGACCAGTGGGCCAACCCATTAAAACATCAATTTAGTACAAATTCTTTCATATTTTACAAAACAAAAGGGCCTTAGAGAAAATGTACGTGTAACATAGCGCACACTTTTTAAATGCCACTATTATTATTATTTTTTTTAATCCATCAGCTCATGAGGATTAAAAACCGTGAAAACCTCAAACATACCAACATTAATATTTAAAAACCAAACTATGGAAATATTTTTTTTTTTTAGGTTGAAAGTTTATTTTCTGGTCGTGCTTGTCATTTTAGGGCGTAAAACAAGCCTTCACGCGAGTTCATGATAGTGCTTAACTGATCGAGCTGGTAAATCCTTCATGGATTTGTGCTACACTGCACTGAGCCGCAAGAATGACCCACTCAACATTGGTCTGGACCTTCAGGGAATAAAATATCCAGACTTTTAGTCCTGTTTTAATGTTTTAAGTCAAAAATGCTTTGTGAATAGAGGCCCTGAAATGGTAGTTTACCTTTCCATTATATGTGAAGAAACTCTTTGTACAAACAACTGTGGCTTTAAAGGAGATTCGGGTGGGAAATGGGATGGTGTACCAAGAAGATTTCACCTACACAGGTCTAAAAGCAAAAAATTATTAGAATTTTAATGTTTTTTGTTGTTGTCATTTTTGTTTTTTAAATCTGATTTCCAGACTTCAGTGAATTTTAGTTTACTCCGTACTGCAGCCAAGATGGACTAATTCATAATGTCTCAAAGGAACGGCTGCAGCACCCAGTCTCTGTATATAGAAAGTATTGTAAAAACTGCTTAAGCCCCCAAACTTTGTAAAGGTAACAAACCCTGCTGTGCTGATTCTGGGGCTGGTTTCCTAGAGGAATGCTGACTCTTAAACGTTTTTGTCCGATTCTTCCTCCGTGTTAACGCCATCATTTAAAACCACTTCTTTCCAGTGGCTTTGAATTTTCTGCATAGAGTTGTAGAGTGAATTTTGTACTATAACCAGCCCTAGTTTTATTGCATAATTCAAATATTATGGTTTAGTTACCCACTAGCATAAAGAAAAGCTCAAATGTTTTAGGGTCATAAAGAATTATTTTACTTTTATTTTGAAAGCGGAGGGTCTCCTAAGTGCACGTATCACTGTTTTGTTAATGTGGCAGAAACTTCCCCTTACACATTCTGAGTTTTCGGTTTAAAGAATATTGACACGTCTCGGGTAAATCATAAATTACGACAGAAGGATTTCTCACAAACATCCTGCCATTTTGGATTTTATTTGTGTTTGTGCCATTTGTACAGAATATCACACTCCCTGTTTGCTACCTGCTCATTCTGTAGTGCTAGCCAACAAACCTGATACCGATTTTGGTTTTTTTCATTCGCACTGGGGTTTTCATTGAATTAAACAGGGTCTTGTTTGTCTAGAGTGTAAATACAAACCTTGATCACAAATCCTCAAAACTTAAACTGATGTACATACTGTAGGTAGAATGTTACAAAGTTAATCTCCATCATTAAATTTAAGCAATATAGTTTGTGAATGAGCCTTAATTGATTTGTTGGTAAATTCTGAATTTGTTATTTAAAGATGCTCCATTTTAAATCTAAATTATCTTCCTTTTGATTTTTCCTCATTTTAAGTTTGTGTGCCATTTTCAGGATGTAGCAGGAAGCAGGTGATGTATCAACTTGAACTGCACGCTAATGACATGTAATATATTTGTTGCTTAAACTATTGAATGTAATGACGATTTGCTTTTTTTTTTTTTTTTTTTTGACCATTATACACATAAATTGAACAACAGAAGTGATGTTTATATAATAATAAAGGATTGAATCGATTTCACATTTAATGGAAAAACTCAACAAAGTCACTTCAAATAAAGAAACCTTTGAACCTTTGAATGTTCGGTACATTTATTGAGGACTAATAAATGCTGCTGCAGGAAACCATATATTCACTGCCTACCAGACACAGTAAATGACAATTATTAAACTTTAGGTTAATATAGAAGATAACACGTTTCACACATTTGCTCAAAATCTTTCTGCCCTTTTTAGTGTTTACTGTACTTGGATAATAGACTTATTTTTCCATTTTTAACAGGAATAGGTTTGGTATCTGCCAGCACTCACTTTTGACTGCTAGTGTCCTATCAGCAGATAATGATGACATTAGCTATTGTTTGTTTGATGTCTCAGTTATGTTATGGTTTTTATAATACTTAACACATGTATTAAACCTCTCGTAAAACAAGAAAATACAAATCTATCAAAACTTGTTTAGAACCAAAAATCATTGAATTCACATTTTTATACCCAAATTTGAACCAACACACTGGACTAATCAGAAAAAAATCAAACAACATTGAACCACTAACTAATTTCGCAACTTAATCAAAAACAATGTGTTTTACTACTTTTCTTGGAAAATGGTACATTCATGGAAAATTCACGGACAACAATAATTATATTTTAATATTATTTTGGTGAGTTAACCATCACAAAAACGTAAACATAGTTTTGTTATTACCTGCCCTGGTATTTTAAGACAGCTGTGGTATAAAGCTCACATTTGGTGGTGGTCTAATAAATTTGTTGTGTATTAAGTTTTATTCATTTTGTATGTTTAAATTGATCTTTCTTTAAAGATGTTGTGAGAGCTTAAAGATTTTGGTTTCACTGAAACAAAAATTGAGAAAAGAATTGTTGCAAGATTTCAAACACTGGTATCATTTCGTAGTGAGTGCATCCCAATGTGATGAGTATGATTATTACACCTTGGCATGGTGTTGAAAAATTTTTGAGCCATTTCGCCAAACCATATAAACTATAAAATTGGCCAATAGATATTGAGCAAATGTAAGCGAATGTGAACAGTCATCAATAGATTAAAGCAAAGTATTCACTTGGAATTTAGTTGATATATGTATTGCCCAGTATTGGATTATATTGCACAACTTCTCTATTTAAATATATTGTATTACACAACACTAATGCGTAACATAACATAACATTTTATATATATATATACTTAAACTGTGTAGTCAGCTAGTAGACAAAATATTATTTATACAATTTACATATCTGCATGAGATTTCTGTTCTTTCAATATTCAAATGTCGTATTGTCAGTACTTTATTTAGCATGTATATTAGGAAGTTTTTATCCAGTTGTTTTCCTCAGAGGTTAATTACATACATCACTTGCTGGTGGAGCTGTGTACTGCTTGCCTTCGGGATGACATCTCTGGCATCTGTTGTGCTGTCCTCACTGACCGAAGTCATGACCATTTGAGGCAGTTTCATCCTTCTGGATAAGGGCAATTTAAAATTAATCATTCTGTGTTTGTAAGACTGCAACCAAGAAAGTCTACTCTCATTTTCTAGATACTACAACACAGTTGGTAGCTTGAATGTACTCTTCTGAAGCTGTTTAAGATGTCTAACATGTAATCTCGCTGTTTACAAGTGATGTTTGCTCACATCGTTACTGGTCACGGTTTCTTTGCTGTTGCAGCGTCTTTAGCTTTCCCTTGTAATCCCAGTTTCTCCATAATCAGCTCAGTCTGGGACGCAATGCCTGCCATGGAGCTTTCAAGGTGAAGAACCTGTTTGGCCAGACTTTCGTGGCAATAGAAAGGTAATTCAGTTAAATGTATTACTCTGGTTAGGAGAATGAGATAAGTGCATTCCCAGGTTAAGTTTAAAATTTGTCCCACCTCAAGAAATGTTCCCGCTCCACAAAGGTTTGACTAGAATTGCTCTTGTGCTCGTTGGATTTGACAGGAGGCTTCTCGTGTAATTCCATCTGATAGTTCATTCCGAGATTGTTGATTTCGGCACTGAGAGCCTCCTGACAAAAACGCAAAAGCATAAGAAACATTTATTTTGTTAATCGGCAATCAAAATAAGAAATGATCGGAAAAAAAAATGTATAAATATGAAAGAACATAGTCATATTGATCTTTTAAAGTGCACAAACCCTCTTTTGCTCCAGCTCAGCTTTCATCCACCTTTGTTCGTCTTTATCTAGAATTTTGTTCCCGTCGCGGTCAAACTTGGAGAAGGCTGCAGTTATTTCTTGATCGCCATGTCCCATCCTTCAAAATCATCACAGAGGTGATTCTCAGGTTTAATAGTAAAATAATCAAGTGTTCCTTTTTGTGTTCCTTTTTGATATTTTGTCACTTACTCTTTAAGAGTTTCTCTGAAGTCCTGAAATTCAAGATCTCCAGATCCAGAGTGTAGAACTTTCTGAACATCCGATATTTTCTCTTTTTTAAGCTTCAGCTTCATAAATGTCTTCATGTAGCTCTGATTTACAAGAAAAGTCTGGTAAAACATCATCCATAAATATGTCTAGTTTTGTGTCAATTTCCTTGAATTAGCTTTTACCTGTTTAAAAATGTCAGTAATTTGTAGTTCATCTTTTTCAGAGAGCTCCTGCTTCACCTCTGCATATGTATCATTTATGATGGCCAGGAACATGTTCTGAGGGAAAAATACACAAGATAATGTGACTTCTCAGATCAGATGCTTTTATTATCAGTTATCACGTGCAGAACCATGACTTACCAGCAGAACAAAGAAAACAAAAAACACATAAGTGACAAAGTAGATCGGCCCAAGGACTCTGTTAGCGCTGTCGATGGCATCAAAATCAAAGTCTCCAAGAATAATTCGGAACTGTGTAAAGCTGTGGGGTGGATAAAAATTGTAAAGAACTACTAATCAACTGATGCTCATTACAATTAAAACCCTTCATCCTGCCAATGTTTTTAAACACGACTTACATGCACTTTACAAAAGTGCTGAATGTTTGAACCTGCATTCCAAAGAGCAAATATCCGAGTTGAGCATAAGCAAAGAACACGATGAAGAACATGATGGCGAATCCGAAGATGTCTTTGGCACATCGGCCCAGTGTGGAGGACAGCTGATTCATGGTCTTACTGAAACTGATGTACTTAAAAATCTACAAGGACGAGAAGAAAGCACACATTCTCTGGAGAGACACCAAAGCAAAATCGCACAAGCAATATGTTGGACTGAAAGGTGTCAGTTCTTTACCTTGATCCATGCGAAAAACAGGTTAACCGCGTTCATGTTGTTATACTGGGTTTGCCAGAATGCCAGAAATTCAAAATCTGGATAGATGTTAGGATTTTTCAGCAGATTCCCAAGCAAGCTGTCCACTTTGATGGTCCGAAATACATTGAATATGATGGCAACGATGGCAAGCTGTGAAGAAGGTTGTTAGTTTTTAGAAGGACATGAAAAATCTGATAAAATGACATGTTTGAAACATCTTTTCTTACCAATATGACAACAATGTCTAGTATGTTCCAGATGCTATTGAAATAGGAGAACTTGTGTATTTTCAGCTCAAGAATCTCCTCCACAATGTAGTAGAAGATGAATACACAGAAGAGCAACTCGCAGCCTAGGATGAAGTAGTCCCAGGTCGTTATGTAGCGAATCAGTTTGACTGTTCGGATCTGGTAGGAAGGGATTGCTCCACCGGTCGCTGGGAATTCAACCACCAACCTGAAGAAGCAGAAGACACTTTGGTCAACCACTGGATGGGTATCAGCAGGTGGGTAATGGTGCAATGGGCAGTAATGCTCCTTACGTGATGACGCAGAACAAGTTGATGTTCGCGTTGTAAGTGGAGAAGTCGATGAAGACTGCTCTGGTTCCTCTGTCCAGCCAAAGGTTGTTCTGTAGCTCTGTCAGTATGTTGGCGCTCTCCTCTTGTGTGCGACTCAGGTCTTGATAGTATCCTGCTCCACTGTAGGTGGCCACCAAGCCCCAGTAAGAGGAACCCTTTATCTCTTTCTCTGTGTGGTAGGTCCAGCTGCAGCGGAAAAACACAAATACTTAGAACACTAAATTGTGCTTCTGCACTTCTTTGTATGTCAGTAAGAAAACAGTGAGTGAATTACGCAGAGCCGTTGATGAGGCCGAAGCTCTGCTCGTCTTCCTTCTGGTTAGTGTAAACAGCGAAACAGCCTTTGATCCCATTTTTGAAGTCACTGTAGACAGTGCAGGAGTTGTTCTTGATCTTGATCTGCCTCATCCTGGGGACACCCAGCAGCATGTTCTCATAGTAGATGAAAGACGTGTTTCCGCTTTCCAAGGGCTGGTTATTGTACCACGTTGTCCAGTAGAGTCCGTTCAACAGTGGGCCCTGGGCAAACTATTCATAAAAAGAAAGAGTTTGATTTGTACCTTTCTTTGTGTTCTTAGTGATTTTTACCCCTCAGCCTGAAAGGTTTGGGGTATTGCTGTCACCCTGCAGGCAAAGGGGGAAATAGACTGGTAGGCAAGCGTCAGGTGGTGTGGACACCCAACTTTGTAAACCCAATAACTCAAAATTGAGCCGACGTAGGATTTTCAAATTGATACCATCGACTAAAAAAAAACACATCTACAAAAAATCAGGACAAAAGTTTCGATAATTAAGTTAATCTCTGGCTCATTTACACAGTGTATCTTTTTCCTGTCTCCCTCCCTGAGCCTGGTTCTGCCAGAGCTGTCTTCCTGTTGAAAGAGACTTTTTCCTTTCCACAGTCAACAAGTGCTTGGGTCGTCTGATTGTTGGTGTTTTCTCTGTATTGATATAGGGACCTTACCTTATAATATAAAGTACCTTGAGGTGACTGTTGTTGTTACTTGGCGCTATATAAATAAAATAAAATTGAACTGGATATCACTGAACCTAACTTCAAGGTTAGGGTCAATGATAGAGGTTACGTTTTCTGAAAATCTTGTGAGTGCATTTACTTGGGAAGGCTATCATATAGGCTTCTCCTACTGATAGTTCTAGACAATAGACGATCTCTGACACTTTGGTAACCTTGATACAATTCATGCATTTTTTTTTATTTTGCATGTTTCTGAAGGGTGCAGCATGATATGTAGCTATATCAGTGTCACTGTGTCAGTAAATTAAACAACTGATATTAAAAGCTTTTCCCAGTTTTCATAATGATAACCGATCTCCTGTGGATTTCCAGGCCAGGGCACAATTTGATAGCAGAAGATGCCTCACACTTATTGTTTCAATTTATGTGAACATGGCCTGGAATGATCTGTCAATATTGCTGCAGCTTGCAGTCAAAGTGACGATACAATTCAAAAGACTGACTCAAATGTTGCATAGATTTAAATTTTTGAGTTTTATTATTTGTTACCAATTATAAGTAAGGAGAGCTGATGTGTTTAAGTCTGAAACTAGGTCTGAAACTTACCAGGCAGGATCACTGGAAACCAAGCTTCTTATTTTTAGGCCTAGTAAAACAACTACTCATTTCCTTATGGGGTTGGAGGGACATATTTTTATGTTCCTGCATGTACTAATAAACATATCAGTAACAATTAACAGTATTGCTAAAATCCTGACCATGTGGCATAAGATATGAAAGAACCAGTAACATAAACATCACTGCTTGGTCATTTTAAGTGATATGGTAATGCAGGGAAGAACATATCGTACTTAAGGAATAATCCGTTTTTATAATTGTTTTTATGATGTTTCCATTTGAGTTCAGGCACTAATATACATGTTCGTTAAATTAATCATATAGTTCCTTAAATTTCTGAGAACATCTCAGCTTTGAAGGAAATGAAAAAAAATGTTGATGAAAGAAACATTTAGTGTCACAAAAATCACTACCATGGGAAAAATGAACGTGTAGGAAAACTTACAGTCCAGAAGTCAGCCATGGAGCCAATAGACTGAAACGTAACCCCACTGCTACTGGGTGTATTCACAAACAGGTTCGTCATGGCGTTAGTGTAATAGTAGGCGCTTGAGCTGGTCATTCCATATGTCACTGAAAGACAACATAATCACATCGTTAATGCCTGGTCATTGGTTCCTATCTGGCTTTGGTCAGGCTCAGCTCTGAATGTTGCTCCATTCAGTTTTCTGAGATAAGACTCGAATGCTGACACGCAAACCTGCATTGAAGACTTGTTGTTTGGCTTTTTTTTTTTTTTTTTGCTTTGTTTTTACATCGCTTTAGCTATCAAACAGATCCAGATGAGAGGCCGTAATTTGTTTGAAGAGGGAGCATGCTGCCCTGACGCAAATAGCCTCGTCAAACAGTGTAAATCTAACCCAGACAAAGGATGAGGCTAAAAGCTCTTATCGCTAAAAGGCACATCCCTTTCACTCCTAGCTGGACAATGGCTTTTGGGAAAGAAAAATGGGAAGGCTATTTTGTAGAAGTCATTAAAGCAACGGGGATACTTTTAATGTTAAATCAACAGTCCAAAGTGCCCTAACAGCCTGTCAAACAGTGAGCACTTTAAAGTGATCAGTAATGCAAATACAGTGTTTGAAAGTAGACATAAGGTGATTAATAGAGAAGCATTAAGCAACATCACATAATCGACTGTAATGAATTTAGTGCTCATCACACTCACAGTTTAAATCTTTTCTATCCCCTCAGTCACATTATGAATCCATAGTGTGTGAAGCACAGGCTTTTTAGATGTGTTTGGATGTGTATCCCATATTTCCATGACAACATTATGCAAATTAAATACAGGATATTTTTTGGTAAGTAAAAACGTGTCTGAATAACTTCTTTTTGTAAATGTAGGAAAACATTTTTCATATCATAAGATTAAGCATGGACAGGAAGAAGGGATTAAAGTTTTTGACCAGGTTGTTGAACATTAAGCATTCATTAAGCATGTTGAACACTCAGTCAAAACTTTTGAGATCAGCGATGAACAGAAATGTTGATGTGGAGTACTCACGGAGGCATATGTCCACCAGGAAAAAGACATAGACCAGCAGCTCCCGCAGCGTGGTTCGGATAAACTGCTCTCTGTTGTCAGAGGTGTTTTCGGTCAGCGTTGTCCCCCACAGTGCTACAGAAAATAGAAGTTTAAATCATCAATATGTAATTACATGACACAAGCTTTTTTGTTTTTTTTGCTGGTCTGTCTAGCAGAAGTATACCAGGCTTCGACTGATTTTACTCGTACTTGTTACACTGCTCATACAGCTGAGATTCGAAGAAGAAATGCCAACATGAGGTAGATTCAAATGTGTTCTTGCCTTTGATAAAAGAGCAGCAGCCTCTTCGTTTCTTCTTCAGACTTTGATCTTTGGTTGGTGGGTCCTCTGGGAGCGTTACCGGGGTATCCAGGTTGTACAGGCTATTCATGTTCCCCTCGAAGTGGGGTTTGGGGTTGAAGACAGTGGTGACCCGGGGGAAGGGTGGAGGGGAGCTACAGTAGCCCTGGTTCACCCAGCCCCCATTACCTACTTTGTCCAACTCAGAGTCCACTTGCCCAGTCAGGTGGCTCTCAGCCCGATTGTTCAGGGTCTTCATGGTGCAAGACGCGTGTGTTTCTCTGTGTGGAACTTCTGGTGTTTCGATTAAAGAGGAAAGTGAAGCCGAGCAGTGTCGGCAGCTTTTGAACACCTGCTGGAGAGGTGGATGACATCAGCTGTGTTGAGGGAGGAGCTGCTGGTCTACTGTTGTAGTCTTGAGATTGAGACCCTTTGAAACACATTGACGTAACAGCACAGTAGGTGTTCTGCTAACACACAGCATTGACATACTGGTTTCTATAGTGTTTGGATACTTATAGGATAATGCAGAACAATAACATTTAACATTGTTTGGTTTTCCATTTGATTAAATTAGAAAACAAGAAGCACTCAGAGAGCGCAAACCTCCACCAAGTTAGCTCACTCTCTGGGCACTCCTTACTTTGGGGTGGTGGACGGATGTTTAGTTTGATTATGTAAACATTATGTAGGAGTAGTTAATGGATAACAGGTATTGATTTGTGAATAAGTCAAGATCATTATATAATATTATACCACAGTATATTTCAGATTAACTAGGCAGCTCATTCTCTCTCTAAAGGCAGATATGAAATGGAAAAGTGAGGTCAGAGGTCAAATGTGAGATGATAGTTCAATGCAAACTATAATGTGATATTTAGAATACATATATACTGGTATCATAAATGTTGCCAATACAAACAAAGGCAGTAGAACTTTAGAAACATTTTAAAGATATTATATGAAACTGTATTTGACCCTGAAGAAGAGGTCAGAGGTCTAATGTTGTGTTATATAGCACAATACAAACAATGGCAGTAAGAAACATAGTTTCAACTATCTCTAGCATTATTATGACTTTGATCTATAATTCAATTTGTTGACCTTGAATGAGAGGTCAGAGGTCAAATCTGAAATCTTTATACAGTAAATTCTACATGTTGACAGTACACACCATACTTGTAAGAATCCTAGTTTATAAGTTATAAGGCTTTTTGTCCATTTTTGACCAATAAATCATTAAGCTGACTTTGAAGCCCTGGGTGGGTGTAAGCTAAATTTTAATGGACTGTTAACATGACCTCACTCTACACCCCTACAAATTTTCATCAGAATTCATTCAAACCTTTTCGAGCTATCGTGTTTACAGAAAGAACAACGCGCTTGCTACCAAAAACACGTCCTTGGCGGAGGTGACAAAATAAGAGTAGCTTCCCCATCACTCGCATCCTTCGAAATGACATAAAGGACTTTGGTAAATGATAAACTTCATTCTTTTGTAGGAATCTCTACACAGTCCTGCGTGTTAATTTGCTGGAAATGTCTTATTAAAGAAAAAACACGCAGCCATGAGCTGAATAAGGCTGAATAATTCAGCAGTTGAAAGACAGTTTGCTTCACCCTCTCAATTACTTCCATGCTGAGCACATTGTTGTCACTATTGATTAACAAATCATCCAAAAGAGTACTTCTGCTAAGGAAATCAATTAATTGCATGTCAAGTATATTCTCTGTTACCAACTGTTCACCACTTGTGGCTGAATTAATGAGTGTAATTGGAGTTTCACTTACAGCCTCTGAATAGTTTCCATTATGCACTTTTAGCTCTTCCATTTATTAATGTTTGCATCATCTGCTAGTGCTATAACAAGCCTCTCGCAGCACCAGCCACTTGTATTATAGTCTTAAGCACTTAAATCCAAACACAGCTACACAAAAGAACAGCAGGGTAATCAGATGAGTTTAATGTGTTAGTGTTTGGACATTACAGCTAAAGCACTGCTGTAGATGTCTTCAACTTAATGCGGATAGAGTTTGGGGCCAGCTATGGGCGTTCATGCTTCATTGGCTCTGAACAGAGCGATTACGCACACCCACTGCCACACAATAGAGTTTAATTTCTGCTCCCCTGCTGAAGCGGTGGTAGGATCTGGCACGCAGGCTTCCTTAATCTGCTGCGGCTTGTGCCACTGTTCAAACTTACTCATATCTGTAATAATCACTTTTCAGTGGCTTATGATAATGATGATGATCATAATGATCATGACGGCTATTTAGATGGGTAGCCCTGTGGCTGTAAGAGTCGCTGATGATTATCTCTGCTTACATTAAACTATCCTGTAGCAAAACTAAATGATTGTACTGTTTTTTTAAAAGACAAGTCTTTATGTATCAAGTAAATTTGATAGTTGATTTGCTAAATGATGCAAATTAATCACAAACATTAAGGCTATTTTCCACCCCGTGATGTAAAAGTGTCTTATCTCAAAGCACAGGACCTTCAAACAAAAGGATGATTTAATACCGAGGCTGCAGAGCGAGGCATTGCTATTACAGGGAGTTTGACATGTGCAACACAAACCATGCTGTAAATGATTTCTTCCCAGTGATAATCCCTCACGCAAAGTGACATTATAAGCATTTAAATGCCAGAATTCTCTAAGTAAGAAAGAAATGTTATACTTTAAACGTCACAGTTTTGGTATGAAGTACTCAGAAATTAGCTTTTTTTCATATGTATATTTTGCAAACTTAAATAGCAATAAACGGTGTGTAAAATGAGAAAACCTCTCATAGCGGTACCAATAAAAACAACACTTATAAAGTTTCATACAAAATAATTTTATTTTTGATGAAAAACTATAATTAAAAAAAAGTCTGTTGAAAAATAACATACTTTTTTTTTTTCAAATCTACAAACATGCATTTACACCTTGGGAAAATAGTTACCTTAGTTATCTGGACATCAGCTATGCATCTAAGACCTCAGTGATTTTTGCATAATCCATCAAACATTGCACAGCTTTTTTAGGGCCACATCAAATTAACCGATTAAAAAAAATACAACATTGCCTGTATCCTCAGTACAATCTAACGGTCTGCAATGACACTACAGTTGTTTCATTGCTATACTCTGAACAAAAACTTGCTCAACATTGCTGGGTTTCCTAGCAAATGAAAACAAATGAAACAAATGAAAGACTTCAAGCCGAAACCGAAGACTCTTTGATTGTCATTCAAAATGAAAATAATGCAATACAAATGTATTTACTGTCTCCTAGACTGGAGAAGAATGATTCACATTGTCATTCACATCCAACAACATGACTGATTATCTACTCAATGGAGCAGTTTACGCGTGCACCTCGTGCCCGTCAAACTGATACGAGAGCGATGAGTGGATATACTCCTGTCCGGTAGCGGAGTCGTACCTCATGAGGCAGGAGTAGTTTTCAGGCTGCACGCAGTCAAACTGCAGGTCCAGCCACTGCCTGTGAGGACCAGTGTGCCTCCTGGCATCTGTCAGGATCCGGTTGAGGGCCACGATGTAGCTGAGGGCCATCTGCAGCGTTTCATACTTGGACAGCTTCTTGTCCTGGCCCCACTGTGGGACCACCTTACGTAAGCGATCAAAGGCTGTGTTCAAGCCCTGCATCCTCTTCCTCTCTCTGGCGTTGGCAGCCATCCGGCGCCTCGTGGCAGTCTCGTACTTCTCCGGGCTCTTGGAGTCCAGCTCTGAAGATTCGGATCCAGAGTCGGCGCAGCTGGGTCGACGGGCCTTCATGGTTTTCGATTGAAGACTCAAACCAATCAGATTTATCAGAGAGGTTCCTACTTTCAAGATTCAGTGATTCTCTGTGTTAGAGCTTTGATTTATTTGTTTTTCCAAGGCTTTCCCTGTGTGCAGGGGTCTCAAGTATTTGCAACTCCAAGGAGTGCTCAGTCTGAAGAGACCAAGGTGTCTGTGATCCTGGAGACATCGGGGCAGCTTTTATAAGACAAAGCAGACGAACAGGTGGCAGCAGGTGGAGCCCCTGCCCCACCCCCACCCTCAATATTGCTCATAGAGAAAAACACACCCATGCAGACACATAAACACCCACACCCACTCCTAGGCACACACACACACACACACACACACACACACACACACACACACACACACACACACACACACACACACACACACACACACATCCTCAGCGCACACACAAACAAAACCTTAATGAAATTCCAATTATCTTGGGCTGGGCTATCTGGCCATGGCTTCACTCGGAGCCATGTGTCACAAACACCAAAAGTCTACCATCTGGTAGCTCCACTCACCAGTGCTGACGATGCAAACGAACTAATAGAGGCTAAGATTGTAGATACTTCTCAGTTATGTAGAAGCTCTAATGTAAAACATACTAATAAACTATAAATGCTGGACTTCTAATTAAGTTAAATGCAAAAATAGATTTCTTGTATTAGAAGCTAAAACTTCAACACAAATGCTGCTTAAAAGGAATTTTATAAAAATCCAGTTTATATCTCAGCCTCTAAAGGCGTGAAAGGAAGTTTTCAATCTGTACATAAATGAGACTTTTCGTTCTAACGTTTCTTTTACGTTGTTGTCTTTAACTGTCAGGATTCAGTCTTTACAACATATCCAATTCATATATAAATTAAATATGGACTCTTGGCTATAAAGCGATTATTAAGTTACATAAGCCATCGAGAGAAAGCCTTTCACTTAAAATGTAATTGCCCTCTGTGCGACGAGAACCATAATCTGAGATTAGCCCGAGGCAACGCGAGTGTAAGTGAGGCCTGTAACCTGAGGGACATTAACAGCACATCAGGGGATTATGACTTTCAAGCAATATGGAGCAAGATGGTGTAAAGATTACTGCACCGGTGGAGGATTATTTATTTATTTATTTTTTTTTTTGGGGGGGGGAGGGGGGGGGGCAGTTTATATGCAGATGTGCAGACTTTTATAATTGTCTTTTAAGGCTTTTTATCAGTGTTTTGGCTGGTAATGAATGACAGTGTATGGGATGCATTAATGTTCTTTATGTACTTGGGTCTGCATGCGATATAAATAATTGATCTGTTTAGTCGCCCGAGAAAATGAGACAGACAGAATAATTTGTCTGTCTGTCCTTCTCATCTGCCCACGCTGTCATTCAGCAGGTTCCAGCGACACTCAGACTTATTCTGCTGAAACACCATAGATGTCATTTGACTTCAAAATAGCAATGTTTTCATCACTTTTACACACTTGCAATGTACTTACATGTTTTAATGTACTTCTAGGTAACTATTTTGAGATGAAGTACAGCTAAAACTTATGGAGTCAAATATTAAACTTCCAAATTTTAATAATCCATCAGTATAATACACTGTGAGCCACATACAGCTCACTGTGATCTTAAGTGGGACTCAAATGTCTGAATATATGAAAAATAAGTGCAACAGTAGATCTCATTTGTATTGTATTTATTTTCTTTTTGTTGTTGTTTTTACCACGGAGAAAAAACAACAACAACTAACAAACAGAAATTTTTACAGTACATAGTAAAAAACAGGAACTTTTCTGTTACTTAACTATTTCAGTTCATTATTGAATACCAGTTGAGGTCTTTATCAATAGGAAATGCAGTAAAACTTATGAAAATACAGTTAAAAGTTAAAAATCGACACCCTCTTTCACAATTTCCAAAGTTGCCCAGAGGGCCTGATTGGAGTCATTGCTGGGCTTCTTCTGGCCCCTGGGCCTTATGTTTAACACCTCTAATTTACATAATAAGATTGTATTCTTAAAAAAAGGGACTCATGCGTTTGATTCAAACATTGAATTCAGCACTTTTGTTTATAATTCAGCTCTTTTACATGATAACTCTTTTTCTTTAACTGCTGCTGTTGCTGTGTTTTGTTGAGTTTTTTTCCTGTTGTCATTCTCTGTCAGGAAGGACATGCAGCTCCTGCCACTGTGTATTGACAGACTCAAAGCTTGGGTGTAGAGGCAGGTTATGAATGATTAATCACTGTCAGAGCCCGAGCATAATGCCCGTCTCTGGTATTGGGTCAAGCACACAAGCTGATGCTGTCTGGTCATTTTGGGATGGACTGGTTAGCTGTGCAGTTAGGCATGTAATCCCATCTACCAGTTGGTTAATTGATTACAGATTGATGCAGTTTGCCAGCTGCTGCTTGTCTTGTCTGAGGGGCTCGTCTCAACGTTGCCCTGCCCTTACGTGCCTTCCACCCTTTTCTTTTTTTGCAACCCCTCATACGATTGGCTTGTCGGAGCACCGATGGCTCAGCCATGCCCCTCTGTCAAAAGCCATATGTCACGTCTGAGGAGTGATTGGTTTGCTCTGAGAGAATCATGCACCCTCAAAAATCCAGATCTCCTCATGGAGAAATAGAGATTAGGGAAGAAAGCGTATGCTTTAGTGCAAGCGAAAGTGTAAGACCAGGTTTAATCTACATTGAGTTAATAAATCTCATTATCATCAGGATCCACCTTACCTTAAACAAGCAGCTTAAATAGAATCACACTTACTTTCAGAGGAAATGCTTTGTGTGCTAAACTTCTCCTCAAACATATGTGAGCGCTTATCAAATGTATTTTGTGACAGTTACTTACAAAACTGTGTTCGGCACACTGATGTTACAGTTATAAGGTTTAACGTATTTTAAAAAACATCACGGCAATATTCATCACAAAATGAGCTGTAAGTGTAACAAATGCAGCTTAAAAAAATCTAAAACAAAAAAAACACACAAAAACATTTGATTGTTTACTGCTTTACAACACCCACCCACACACAGCACCCAGTTAACAAGTAGGCCTGGCAGCTGGTCAGATGAGGCAGCGAGTATAATTGGGTCACGTAAGGTGAACATAATTTTATGCCTGTTTGAACTCTCATCCTCTGTAATTGGACTGATTAGCAATGCTTAATTGGCTTCTGAGCTTTCCCATTTGCCTTGTATTTGGCATCAGTTTAAGCTAATAGGGCTCCAATTAGAGCAGAGTCAAAACAGGCTCATAATCGTGAAAGCAAAAAAAATAAAAGTGGATTTTAAAGCCCTCTTAGATGAAAATATTTAAATGAACTGCAATCAAACAGACCCGAGAAGGAAATGGAGAAGATGTTTTTTAGGTGCTGTTGAAGCTGTTGCAGCAAAGCAGACACGTCACCCATTTGAATAAATATAACTTTATTCTGAGAAGGAGAAAACTATTTTACAATGTGCAATTTTACGTTAGCTGAATGTGTGCTTGCAGTCTTTTTTTTTTTACTTGAATGCTCAGTAGTAATGCCTGATTTTGTTGTATATGACTGTCAGTGACTCATTTTCAGCCGTTTTCAGACTCATTCCTCTGTTAAAGCCTTCTTGAACTTTAGTTTACTTTTAAGCAGATCGATTATCTCACCTGAAATCAAGCCACCGGTGAGCGCTGAACATGGCTGTATAACGACTATGAGAAGAGCCTGCGTGTTTCTTTAGTTATTTCGTAGTCTTCATCAGCCGTAGGCAAACATGCACATGAAAAACGTGATGCAAAATGTGATGAACCTCAAGGAAGAACCCCACCCTCCTAGAGCCATTTAAATACACCGATCTAAATGGCACATTCAAACGTCTAATATATACTATAAATAAAAACATACAAACTACTTTCTATGTAAAGTCTTAAAGAAACTATTGCTACCAATACAGGTATATATGTGATTTGCAGTACAAATACATGGTGCCAGGACCACTCTTGAGTACAGGACAAACAATTAAGAACGGATCTTCAGCAACCTCGCCATCATAGCCAAGTATGATGTTGACAATAAATCAGATTCATTCAAAAACTTCACGCATGAAACTGAACTCCACTGATGGCTCATCAGCTAAGACTTTGCAAATCTGTTATTTTTTTCTGTAGGTGAAACACTCGTTGTATAACTTGAGTAAATAGGAATGGTGACAAACCCCCGCTATCAGTGCTGCATCTTTAACACAATAAATCTCTGCCGTCCTAATCTGAATCCGTCACTTCAAATGCATCACACAAAATCTGCTCAGGTAATCGCTCTCCTCCGAGCCCTCTGCTGTTTTGGT
Source organism: Pelmatolapia mariae (assembly GCF_036321145.2). Taxonomy (NCBI): domain Eukaryota; kingdom Metazoa; phylum Chordata; class Actinopteri; order Cichliformes; family Cichlidae; genus Pelmatolapia; species Pelmatolapia mariae. The sequence goes on along the minus strand of NC_086238.1, from coordinate 18,628,408 downwards.
CTCAGAGAGGTCGCAGTATCTGTTTGGAGGGTCCCTCCCCCTGCGCCAGCTCTCACAGTTCTTCGCTCTCCAGTGTGGCCTCCGGTGGGGAGCTGGCGAACAGGATGGGGCTGGTGTCCGACGTGGGGAACACTGACTTGATGTCGAGCCCCTGGCCTGTCAGAGCCGCGTATCGACTTCCTGTTCGTGGAGTTTTCTTCATGGGTGCGGGGATGCTCTGATGCCACTGTGCTAAAGGTGGTAGCTAGCATTACTACACAGAGTGACGTACCCAAAAATGCCGTGGATTTCTTAATAAAAGTGATAGCTACTCAGCTGTACAGAATATTTACCATATATATCAAGTCTGCAGGTGCATGAAATGACTCCAGCCTCGTTTTTTGCTGACACTGTGTACCAGCCTGCATCGTCTTTTGTTGTCGGCTGGATAAGGAGACACACATATCCTGTGGCGTCCTGGGTCATGCTGAGGTAGAGAGATGATAGAGAAATTTGATTCAATTTCAAAAGAGTTTAAAATTTGTTATATGGATTTTGGCCGTGTCTTTTTATTGGACATACAGACAGGAAATTAAGAGAGGAGGAGAAGAGGAAAGCGGGTATAACATCTGAATTAAAGTTGCCAAATTTAACCGCTCAGGTTTCTAAATTCATTTCTTTCTTTTCTTTTTTCTTTTTTTTTTTTTTTAAACCTGTCCCGTTTGGTTCTTTTGCCATCAGAATTATTGTCTAAAGGCGAAGAAAGATGCCCAACGGATTTACTTTACCAAATGGACCATCCCAGCCTTGCCGTAATGGTCCATTTGATTCAACTTTTTATTGTTTATTTTATTTTCACTTGCTGAATACGGGACAGACTTGACTGGAGGAGAGAATGTGGAGAAAGAAAGAGGGAAAGAAAAAAACCTGAGAAGAGGGACGGGGAAAAAGGGCAAAAAACAAAAACCAACAGAATAAGCAGACAAAAAATACATATATCGATCACCTGGATCACCTGTTGAGAAAGAAAAAAGAAAGCAAGCAGAAGAAAACGAGAGTAATAAACAAGATCACAATGATATATGAGAATATGACAGTAAATACTAAATATTAAACATTATTGTGCAGCACGTGAGATCGACAGCGCACAGTGTGCTTTGAGGTAGGAGCCAAAAAGGGTGTAATTTGTGTGTGTGATCACCCGTGTGTACACCTGTGAGCATGAACGCGCTTGTTTTTAAAAGGTTCCTTCATGTAATGATCTGCTAGAGGGTGTGGGGGGCCACTGCCCCGACCTCCAGGGCATGAAGCAGGTATGGAGGAGATCAAGACTCCAGACATCTAAATTCATTTCTAATCAAGGCATGGCTCTGAAACCGTGTCTGAGGGAGTCAGAGTTCTTACTAACCTGATTCGGTCTTTAGTTCTGGGAATAGTCTCGTTGTCTTTTTTCCAGAAGATGACCGGAGGAGGCATACCCACAACGCGACATTCCAGCCTTACTGGAGCTCCCTCAGGAATCCCCATGTTCTGCAGCTTCTCCACAAACTGTGGTGGGTGCTTCCTTTCCTTTTCTAAAATGAATATGCATAATTGAAATGTCCACATTGGGATTGTCAAAAAGCAAAAGTCCCAATCGTATTCGGTCCTTACCCACAACCTGCAGCTCCAGACTGAAGGAGCTCTGTCCTGCTTTATTGCTTGCAATGCAGGTGTATGTGCCGGCATCTTTCTGAGTGAGAGGGTCAATGACCAGGGAATGGACGCCGTTCTCTCTCACCAGCATCTTGTGGTAAAGGTCTGGATAAACGGGCCTCCCGTTGACCAGCCACATGAGCTCAGGGTTGGGTAGGCCGCTCACCTGGAGAACAGAAACGTGTTACAGTGTGGGGAGGCAAGATGCTCAATATTCCTTCTGGTTTCAGTGGCACACGGGGACCTCCTGCCTACCTTACAGTCTAGTCTGCACAGTCTTCCCTCATGAGCCATCATGTCCCCTGGAGCCTGGAGGAAGTGAGGTTGAAAAAAGCGCCCCTGACTTTGTTCACCTTCAACTTCCTGTATGCGGTTTCGCACCCTGAAAACGTGGAGGCGATCAAAGCATGTTATAGGAAACACACACACACGAATCCACTTGGTTTTGTAAATGGCCACTAAGAATAGATAGCTGCACAAGATCCCAGAATATCAATAACACTACGTTTAGTTTTATAGGAATATTTCTGAAAAATAGAGTTTATATGTTCCTTTCAAATGCTAAACAGAAGGACTTAGATCTACAGATATAAAGTGCTACCAAACCAATATTACTATCAGGGAGGATAATCAATATTTGCCTGTTCACCCTGCACACTCACCTCTGAGCATGAATGGGTGTCATTCGGTTTCGGGGAGGTCCCGTTTGGACTATTAAATGACCTGAGCAGCTGATTCGCCCCTGGTGATCAGCGAAATATCAAATCACAGCTCAGCTTGAGCAGCTTGAACAAGGTGCTGATAACATGAAGAGGATATAAGTCAGAAGTTTCACCTGTGGATTGGCTACCATTATGGTGTAGTTTCCATCATCGTCACTGGTCGTGGATTCTATGTGTAAAGCACAGGTCCCGTCCCCCTCTCTTATCTTCTTGCAATGGACATTCTTCTTCAGGATCTGCTTGCCATCCTTAAACCAGTAAACCTGATGAGAGCCACAGGTGTGAATGACAAAATCTGAGGTCAAAGTCAGAGATGTTTTTGCATAGCCTAGCTGTTGACCTCTCACCTTTGGTGGCGGGATTCCCACTACTTTACATGAGAAAGTTACAGGCACTCCCTCCATAGCCCTGAAGTTCTTTAGTTTCTTATCAAATATGGGTGCAATGCATTTTCCCGTGGGAACGTCATCGTGCTGCACCTCGTCGTCTGACTCCTCCACCGGCGTCCTCTCCAGGCGGAACTCGATCTCGCTCATTAACCTTTGCTCAAAACTGGACACTTTATACTCCTAGTGGAGGAGAAGCACGACATAAATATAGTTACAACAGTCATACTGCTGCATGGACTGTGTCCCCCGTTTGCTCACACAGACTGGCCTGACAATAAATGGCTACAGTAACATGCACACCTGATACACAGAAACCACAACTCAGGGAGATAAGAGAGGTTTGCAGTAATCGGCAACATGAGACAACGTGCATCTCAAAACTCAAACCTCATAATAAAAAAAGATGCAGACTTTAAACCAGTTGTTGAAAGACCACACAGTAGCATCTGGGAGTACCACTGCTGATAGGTTGAAAAAAACCCCCAAAAAACACCTAAGCTAAATAAAAAGGCTTATCTAAGCTAATCACAAAAACTGAGGGTAAAACAGAGAACAGAGGAAGATGAGCTGTGTGAAATTTCATGGTAATATGTATGTTTTTAAAAGTAAAAGTGTTACTGAAGAAACACTGAGAGGAAGGAAATTTTTTTTGAACTCATGAAGAAAAGGCCGCAAAATATAGTTTTCCAATATAGGAAAACAATATTTTGAATCTTTTTGAATTTGAACCCCTTTAATTCGATTTTTATTATTATTATTATTATTATTATTATTATTATTATTATTATTATTATTATCATCATTCGTGCAGGTTATGGTCTGTATTAGTTAACATAAGCGTGAATGCTGGATTAGAGATATTAAGGAAACTAGATAAGTAGATGACCAGGGGTGCACATAAGTGGTCCGCAGGTGCGCATGCGCTGTCAAATTAAAAGATGCGCACCAGATAAGAAGTTGCAACGCGCGTTTGCTTACATATAAAAGGCACTGTTTTTGTCCGCTAGAGTGGAATTTTCACGGCATATTCTGCACCACATCTCTGTGCGTTCATCATTTGTTTGAAGCCAGCTCACCTCCTGCAACCACTTTTCCGAGAATACGCGCTTCTTTTGCGGTTCGGACTCCTTCTGACATTTCTTTGGAGGTGAAGGAACACCAAAGTAATTGCTTGAAGGAGCTTGCTTCTTCGACATCTTTAAGAGTTCTAAACAAATGTCTGTCCTCCTTCAGAAAATCTTATGTACGCAAACGCGCATTGCAACTTCTTATCTGGTGCGCGTCTTTTATTTTGACAGCGAATGCGCACCTGCGGACCACTTATGTGCACCCCTGTAGATGACAGTATCCTAAGTTGTGTGATCTCAGTCTGAAACAGAAGTATAACCCATACAGCCTCGAGCAAAGCAGTGCTTGGGTCGGGTCCGTGTACCTCATCATAGTTAATGACAGTAGCGGCAATGTTTGGTCCAAGGGGCCTGCTCGCTGTTTTCCCCTCATTACTCAGCTTCTATGAAAGGACAGGGATGGATGAAGAACACCAAAGACGCACAAACCCTACATACAAACACAGAGTGATGGAATAACGCACAAGCTGTTATTATTAGCATGCAGAGGTTGTTAGGCTACACTGACACCAGAAGATGAATGACAGTTAATGACTGGGGGCGGCAATGATTGCACTGCTCTGTATTCATCATTTCCAAAAACACTGGAATGCTGTGCAAAAATAAAAACACAATGTAATGCTTCGAAAATCATGTAAACCCTTTATTTCATTTAAAAAGGGACGATATATAACAGTATTTTAAAGTTTAAACATTTGATGTGTCGTCTTAAATAAAGGGTTTAATGATCAGCGGATTAGCTACATTTGCATCACAATTGTTGTTTTTTTGGAAATGAGGTTAAGTATAAAAGTCCCCATCAACAAAACGTTTTTGTTGATGGAGATGTGAGAATGCAGCACAGTCACTGGTTAATACTCGATAAAATATGATCTTTAAAAGTATTAAAAACTCTATTGCAATTATTGATCACATACTAATATTTTAAACCGATGAGCGGGGATCCAGTGGAGGCGAGAGAAACACCGGATTCACCCGTTGGGCTAAGAAAAATCTTTTTGTTGATGCGCCGTTCTATTTTCTTCACCACTTCATCAGTACAAAATAGGCAGTCAAGCCACAGAGACCACCTAGTACCTGCTGATGTACAAAATGTGGAGTGTCGTCTTTAACTCGAAGCTTCTTCTCGATGTCGAGGAGGATAATTTCTCTGCTCTCGCGGATGGCTTCAGCTGACGGAGGGCGGATCTTCAGTGCCTTCTTTTGAAGCCTGAGTAAACAGAGGGCAAAAAACAGAACACATGGCAGAACGTGTGACAGTTCACATTCGCATTAGCAGTCGTTTGTCAGACACGGCATACCCTAACGGAGCTCCCTTGGGCAGGCCCATTGAGTTGGTGGGCTGGCTTGGGGTCAGGGATGGCAGGACGGAGCTGAGGAAGGCGACAGGGTTTTGGATGGGACTCGGGGTGGAGCTGCTGGAGGTGGGAGAAGAAGCCTGAGGGGGTGACTGGGCTCTTAGGGCGAACAAGCTATGCACTGACCCCGGTGTAGGCGAGGATACGAGAGACGGTGGGCTGGTGGGAGACTTGAGCACCCTTGTGGGGAAAATCCTGGGTGATGGGGAGAGGGGTGGGAGGAGAGTAGGGGAGCTAGCCGCGGAGGAGTTGAGCTCAGCAGCCAGCTCGTGTAATAGTGGTACTGGTGACTCTGTTGGGGAAGGACTCCTGACCGGTGAGAGGGTCTGAGCGGCTACAAACTCTTTAGGTCGGACGTAGTTGAAGGAGTGGGAGGTAGGTGTGAGATTCATGAGGGAGGCGTGGGTGCTTCTTAGAAGAGGAGCCGGGGACGTGATCTGCTGCAAGGCTGGGGTTGAATCTGTAGAGACCGTGTTGAGCTTTGGTGCAGGCGGAGAGTAAAACTGGGCTGTGGGTGCAGTTTTGGCAAAAGATGCAGGGGACAGGTTAATATGGGAGGCATGGATGGTGTTCATCTGGGTTACAGGTGCTGTACTGAGAGAAGGGGCGGAGCTTAGCTGTGGGGCAGGTGGAGGGGAGGTCACCAGTGAGGATTTCATATGATGAGGAAGTGAAGGAGGAGAGCTCAAAAGGGAAGCTTGGGAAGTGTTAAGAACAGGTGAAAAGGTGGTGTTGAGTGCTGCAGCAGATGTTGATCCTGGAGCATATGGGGTGGTGGTCACTGGAGGTGCTGAGTGGGGGGTTTGCTGAAGGGCTGTTGTAGTATGTAAAGGCGGCACGTGCGGTATTCTTGGAGACCACAGTGGAGCTTCAGGGGAGGTCTGGACTCCGGGCTGGATTTGGATCTGGTACGGTGGGTGAGACTGAGGCTGGATGGGGGTTTGCGTTTGTGGTTCAGTCTCCTGCTGCTGCTCCATGAGGACCTGGTTGTGCAGGATCTGGAGCTGAGCTGGGTCCCTGTTGATCAAGCAGACACAAAATCAAAGAACCAAAACTATACATGGTGAAGACGAGAGAGGCTCAGTGCATCCAGCATCCAGCAGAATACTCTGCCCTTTTATGGACTACCAACAAGCAGCCCATAAACAACACAGACCGAGCTTTAGATACACTGAGCTTTCAGTGAAAACAAAATGTTTGCCTCTTTTGTAACCATGAAATGACTGCAAATTGGCTCACAATAAATTATTTGTTATGTTTATCTGTGTTTTAGCCTGTGAAGAAAAAGAAAAGCTAAATCATAGAACAGGATGTGATTTACAGCATTATTAGAAGTAACCGATCAACATAAATGCACAGAAGCAAACTTACAAATAGAAAACGCCATCCTTTGTCTTAGAAAGTCTGAAGGTCCACATTTGAAGTCCGCATGCATTCATTTATGAACTGAAATGATTAGAGCTGCTATCTGAGCGAGTGGAGGAGGAACCACCCACCTCTTCATTTGCTTTTTTCATAATACAGCCCATCAAACACAGACTTCAAAGTTTGACCGAATTTGGGTAAATCATGTACAAAATCTCCATCTGAGCGCATGGTTTTTTTTCATCATGTTGTACTGTTGCCAACAACGCACTTTTTCAAAATTCAGCAATGTGTTGTTGCTTTCTTTTTGCTCTACTCACAGTTTAGGTTTAGCCAGCACTGGTGGTGGTTCTTTGCCGACTGATGCCTCAGTGATGTCTTCATCAAAGGGACTAGATGTGTCACTTTGTTCATCCTCGTCATCCTCAGGCAGTTTGAAGTGCACACGTCGGCCTGCTCTGGAGTTGGTTCGTGAGTCTTTGTGGTTTGTAAGGTTGCCTGTCTTTAGGCAGGAGTTGGGTGGAGGATCAGGCAAGGGAACCACAACAGGGCTCCCGTTCTGATGGGCTGGGGTCCCCTTAACTTTGGAACTGATGTCAGGAGATGTCACTGAACATCTGGACAACTCCTGCTGTGCTGAAGTCTCAGCTGCAGATGGAGAAGTAAAGGATTTCGGATATGAGAAAATTTTTCTGGCACCATGTGCTCCACTGGATCCTAGAAGGTCCTTGTGTGAGAGAGGATCTAAATTTGGGGTGCTGGTGCTGTGAGAGTTCAAGCAGGAGCTGCTGCTCAGGCTGGAGGGCTCCAGATTGGGCAGGCTGGTGCGGAGGGGGTCTGGACGCAACATGCTAGAGTTGTGAGGGTCTAGACGAAGGCTGCTAGTGTTTAAGGGGTCCAGGCGTAAGGTGCTAGAGACGAGTGGGTCAAGACGAATGGTGCTGGAGTGCGGCTTAATGCTGCTGGTTATAACAACCTCTGGTTGAGGCTTTACAGCGGGAGCTGATGGGGAAAGTTCTTGCACTTGACTAGGCTCCACTATTAAACTGCTTGAAGACCTCACATGGTTGCTGTTGCTGCCATTGCCTGAGGACAACCAGCAACACATACAGAAATTTCAATAAGGATAGAAATGTGAAAGCTGTTGACCTTTAAAGCCAAAGAGAGGTGTTACCTTTGACCCTGAGTGCAGCACTGCTAGACACGGTTCCATACTTGTTGTTTGCTGTACATGTGAACACCCCCGAATCTTCAGGAAAGACCTCAGCAATGACCAAAGTGCATATTTCCTCTAGAGGTAAAGAGAAAAAACGTGGCATGCAATCAAGTCGGATATTCTATAGCTGCACCCCAGCGATTTCTCAAAGTGTTTAAGTGCAGAAAAGAAAGATACATGACTCTTGTTTCAGCAGTGAGAATCTACGTGCAGCTAAGGCTGTTTGAAGTGATCTGCAACGGTGATTTGACACAGGATGGGAGGCTACCTTATATGGTCCAGATTCAAGGAAAAGCAGCCCTGGCTTATGTACAGGGGAAGAGCAGGAGCTTGAGCCAAGGACTATAAACACTTCAACAGAGGAATATGTACACACTGCAGCATCGTATACAGGCAGGCAGCTGCTATGGTGCAGTCAACACTTGTATTTTTGACAGACTGAATGAAATATGTACCTGATTCAGCTGGAGATCTGGGCTCTGAAATAGAAGCAAGTATCAAAATCATTATGAAACCAAGGGGGAGAAGCTCATGTTATTGTTAATGAATTTTTTGGAGACTCATTATTAGCAATCATTTCCAAAATATTTAAATACTCATGCTGGCGAATTCCACATACAGAGATGTATACACGTATACACAATCTGAGCTTTAAAATCTGTTCATGCAATATAAAGATTTAGGACCTGGAGCTTATAAAATTAACCCTTGGACAATTTTTTAATACAGTACTGTGCAAATGTCTTGACTCACCCCTCATTTCTTTATATTTTGCTTCTAAAGAGGCAGACATTCTTGTAATATTCTTGTAAGCAATCTTAAGCAATACTTCTCCAGGCTTTCTGAAGGTATTTCAAAATTTTTCTTTGGAGATTGGCTACGTATTCATTCATTTTCAGTCCAGTCCTTGTACCTGACTGTTTTCAGAAAAAGTCAAAACTGTTTTTTAGGTTTGTAAAGTCATTTTAGCTGACCTGTGAATCATTCAAGCATAAAAAGGTACCCAACTCAAGGGATGAACCAGTTTTGTGTCTACACAAACCAGATAACTTAGCAAGTAATCAATTTTAAATTGCATTTTTAAGCACTTCTTGTTACTAGCAGCCTGTCCAAAAACCAACAAAGTCATTTCCAAAGCGCTAGAAGTCGAAAACGTGAAATGATTTGGCATTGTATGCATTATGTTCTTGAAAATTTGAGGAACCTAGACATGTAGAGGACAAAAGAATTGAAAAAAACCCCCCACAACTATCTAAAGCTCCTGAATGGGATGGGAAAGTCAGAAAGTCCAGCAAAGACCTGATATAAGACCTGAGAAATACATTTGGCTCTTGATCCATCTATTACCAAGAATCCATTTTCAAGGAAGGGAAACAGGCTGAGGTATGCCAGATTACACAAGAACTGGTGTGAAAATTTGTGACAACGGGTATTATGGAGTGATGGATCCAAATTTGAAAGTCAAATCTTTGCCAAATTATGTGGAGGACATCTTGAAGTTTTACAGCCATCTGTAAAACACGGCTGAGGCTTTGTCATGATTTGCAGCTGTATTTCAGTCAGTGGTGTTGGAGAGCCTGTCAAAACTGATGAAACTACAAATGCTAAAAAGCACCGACAGAGCCTGATGCACCCTGCAATCTTCTGGAAATCCTCTGATATGCACCGGCTTCATTTTTCAGCATGACAAAAATCCTAAACACACTGCCAATGTAGTAAAAACACACCTGGCTAGAAAATCAGTCATGGATCGGCCTCCCCAGAGCCTCAAACTGAATATTGTGGGATCATCTTGACACAGAGCAGAACAAAAAGTGACCCCTCTGTTTTTCTTTACATAGTTTGTTTCCATATATATTTGCATGTTTCAGTAAATCACTGTATCTATTTCCCATTTTCCCAGAAAAATCTAAAGAAATATGGAGAAACTTGAGACTTTTTGCAAAGTACTGTAAATTCAACTTACTTATGATTTTTTTTTTTGTTTAATGCTGCACAAAGGAAAAACAAGTTACATTTGATACTGTCCATTCAGTATGATAGCAAAGGGGCAACAACAGAGCTTACTTTTCTGCAGGATCCTGAAATCAGGCGAGTCCTCCATGATTTTTCCTTCTCTGTACCAGTCCACTCGAGGTGACGGCACCCCTTTCACACGACACTCTAGCACCACCAGCTGGCCTTCTGATGCAATGAGGTCCTGTAGGCTCTGATGGGACAAAACCAGCTTCAAGTTAAGTCACTTAAAAAGCAGTATTATACAGAGCAGCCTCGTTCTGAGAGAAATGTTACCTTCGTGAAGACAGGGGCAGACATAATGGGTTGCCCGTTTAATCCTTGTGGAGAGCTGTGGTCAGGAGTTGGACTCTGAAGATGAAAAAAAGTCCAAAAAAGGATTCATGGATCAAATTATATAAACTTAAACTAAAATAAAGAATATGTAGTGAAAGGAAAACCTTTGAGGTATTCTACCTCAGGCTGGGGTGTTTGTGCTGGAGGTGACAGGACAGGCACTACAGATGATACTGAGTTTAAAGGCTGTGACGTAGCTGTTGTTGAAGTCGTGTGTTGCAGCTGTGGAGTAGATACGACTGGGACAGATGCTGACACCCCTTGGCCTTCTGTAAGTTCTGAATCACCTGTTGAAACAGGAAACACCTGCACAGACAGCACAGATGTTTCCTCCTGAGCAGGATGTGGTGCTGATGCCACAGATTCTTCTGATAACTCTGAGACTGGAAGTATAGCAGCAGATGTCTGGATTGGTAGAAGAGGTTCAGATGCTGTTTGAGCAGCCACTGGAGGCGAGAGCTGCTCCTCTGGTTGTTCCTCGGGGACCGCTGCAGGCTGGGATGACACACTCTCCTCCTCCTCCTCTGGAGGGAAGGTTTCGTTTAAAGATGAATGTAAAGATGGGGATGACTTTGGTTGGTTTCTCTGCAGCCTTTAAAAATCACAAAAGAAAGAAGTGTTTGTTTCGTTTAGTGTTGATAACTCTTGTTGGTGGGTGACGATAATGACAATGGGGCAGGAACTCACTGGGCTACATGTTCAAAGTGCGGTTCCACATCAGAATCAGAAGAGGAGGCACCTGTGAGATTGAACAGGAAGGTGTGTATCAATAAAGAAGTTGCAGTGCGGCATATTAAGGTGTCAAAAAGGAGGAAAGAAGCGATCACCTTCTACGTAGATCTCAGCTGACGTGGAGTCGGTACCGTAGCAGTTAGACGCAAAGCACGAGTAGCGCCCGGTATCCTCCTCGAATGCCTCTGCAATAATCAGAGAGTGCTGCTCACCATTGGTGATGATTTGAATGTCAGGGCTGTTCTCCAGCTCCTTTCCCTCACAGAACCACCTATAGAAGAAAAACAGGGTAAACTGATCAGCGGTGAGTTTCTTCCATCTCCGTGACAGTTTTCTTTTGTTTCTTTTTTGCCAACAAAGCCAATCATTACAGGACAATCCCAGCGAGCTTTAAATTTGGTGCGTTTCTCCGTTCATTCAGATTTTTCTTTAACTTGATTTTTTTTCTAGTAGAAGTAAAAACATCTGTTTCCATTATAGTCATGTTCATTTTTGTTTTAAACCCAGTTTAGTTTGATTTCTTTTTCATTAACCTGCTGACACTGTTTCTACCAGCCTGGCCTCTTTCGCAATTCCCTAGTTGTGTTTCTGGCTCGGTAGCATTCAGCAGAGTTGTGCAGGCCTGGAGGGAAATGTTTTGACGAGCAAGCCCTATCCTTTTCCCTGTAAGAGAAGAAGCAGCAGCTTGCTGTGCCACTTCAAACGCTGTTTCTATTCACTGCTGATGTTGTCATGACAAGGAGCACAAAACAGTTAGCATCATTTACTTTAACATCAGCGAGTTAAAATAATGAAAAGCAACCAACTATGATTTTTTTTTTTTTAATTTGTTCATGACTTGATGAGAGAGGTGCTTAGATGCAAGGTAGCTTACACCAGGTCTGAGTCCTAAAGCCAATAATTAGTACTGCAGTTTAAAATTTTATGTTATTAAATAGCAAAAAAATGTATTTTAACAAATGTAAAACTTAAAAAAATGGCAGAAAACTCTTCCAGCACAACTAGTACTGCACAGCCTTCTTAGAGCACGAGTAGACAGGCGCTGTACTTGGAAACAGACTATTTTTTTTGTCATTGTAAAACTATAATAACTTCTTCCTCTAACTTCTTCCCCGTGCTGGCCAGCAACATATGCAGCAGCCTCTGTGTCAGCGTACATCTATTTTGAGGAGATGAGGCACTGATGCTTTATAAAATCGAGCCAATAAAAGAAGAGGAATGGGGAGCTGATGTGTTGCTCTCTGGAAATGCGTCACCACATAGTCATAATTCATATCATAGCGATTACGCTGAGATTATGGATTATCTGCTTCACTTTTTCTGTTCAGTATGCAGGCTCTGATGTCCCCAGCCGCTGTAGCTGAAGATTTCCAGAGGGCGAAAACACAAACCCGTGCTAAAGGGATGTTCCCGATTCTCGAATGCAGGACGGGCTGGAATGTGCCTGTGTCCTGTCTGAGCCGAGCTTTGTCACTCTCAGTGAGTAAGAGTCTAAATTGAAAGCATGAGTGGCAGAGGAGGTGGCTTGTCTGTGGGCCAAAGACCCTTGCTTTCTGCACCTGTCTGGGATATTTTCCCTCTGAAGATCAGAACGAGAGAGGAGATTCCCTCATGAGCCCCGGGGTCTCTGACTGGCTGACATAACCACATACGCACAAAGCTAAACATAGACTCAGGATCCACATAATGCTACAACCTGACATATCAGAGAGAACACACCACTGAGAACTGATGGAAAATATAAGCCTCACAACTCCATTTTGACTCATTTAATTCAGACACAATAACAGCTATGTTAGACAAAAACACACTTGATTAAATGAGCTCTGTGTTAACACAGAAAGTAGACTTGAAACTGTTAAAAAACACCTCAGACCTTCAGAAATGTACATCTGTGAGACACTGGGGCACACACAACAAAACATCCAAAAATATCCACTCAGGAGAAACTGTAAATCATCTTACCAAAGTCTTCACACTTCTGTCAAGAGCTCAGTTCCATTATCAGACACGACTGCAGCTCACATTGCCAGCCCAGTCTAAAAATGGCTGAGAGCTACATTCTCCCTGGACAAGTATAAGGTAGTGGCTCAACAATGTGCAGCGGGGCTAACAAGCCCATGCCCCCTATAGTCAGACACCTCAGCGGGTTAAAGCTGCTCACATACTATTCACATAAAACAGGTCAAACAAAACAGCCATGAAAACACCATGTGGCAATTATTATTATGACGCCTCTTTAAAAATGTCTAAACTTTTGTTACAGGAGGCCTTTAACTGAATGTGGTAAAAGGTGTAAATTGTTCTTAAATTCTAGCCTTTTTATTTTCAGTGTAGTTTTTGATGATTTATAATTTGTATGACTGCTCATCTTAAAAGAAGAATGCCTCGCGCGGTTATCATTTACTCCCCTGACGACACATAAATTGACACAAACGCTCACTCATACGGTTCAGAATCAGCTGTCGGCCGTCATCACATGTCACTTCTGTCTGCATCTCCGAATAAACCTCCGCGTCATTCATCCAGAGTTACAACCTAAATGACTTTGTAATTTAGAGACAGGCTCTGACGACAGGTAACCAAAATATGTCTTTTAAAATAAATGTATAAATCACATCGGAAAAGATCGTTTTCATCTTTTGCATTTGATCAGCAAAGAATACAGAGTTATACATGCTGATCGGGACATTTCATTGTTACATACATAGGTGCCAATACTATTACATGTATGACATGTTAATATTATCAGGTGCTGGACTCTAGCATGCATATGTATAACTGTGTGCAGTGTTTAAAAAGCATGGGCATACCATTAATTCATTATTTCATATACCAAATAAAATATATATATTTAAAAAATAACATATTAAAGTGTACTTTCTTCACCGTGATGACCCCTTGTGGAGAAGGATCAGCCGAAGGTAGCCTTTCTCCATATAAATGAAGGTTAGCTGAAGAGGATTAGGGCCGCAGAAACACCCCCCCCCCCAAAACTTTTACCTTTGTAATAAAATGTCTGTTGCAATACTTAAATATGGTTACATTTTTAAAAATCATTATATTGTGCAGTAAAAGCTTAAGATATATTTTTATGTAAAAATGTCAAAATACCAAATCACTAGCCTAATGCTGCAAAATAAATGCAGTGGAATAGAAAGTTTGATATTTGCTTCTGAACAGTAGTGAAGAAGAAGTACAAAGTAACATTGTATCCCTTGTGTTCTCATGCTATGTACTACTCAAACAAAATCATTCAGCTGAATTAGACCCTTGTGCGTGCTGCTAAAAGTCCACTGGGATGCTTCTGTTGAGGAAAACCAACAGCACATTGAGCTTTTACAAACACTGCATTTGAAAAAAATGTTTAGATTGTGAAACAGATACTGTGTCCTGCAAAACAAAGAATAACTTAATGATGACTAATGATCTTACCGGACTTCAGGCAGAGGGAGTCCTCTAACAATGCAGTCCAACCGGACCTTGGTGCCCTCAGAAACCTCCCTGCTTTTCAGTTTCTGGATGAAGCGAGGCGGTTCACACACAGGCTCTGCTGGATATGGAGTTTCTGTTAAGGCAAAGCTTTGAGGCTCTTCCTCCGTCTCCTGGAGCACAGAGTCACACTGGTGCTCCTCAGTAATCGAGCAGTCCTGAAACTCCACATGTCCTGTCTCAGAAGCCAGCTGGGCAACTGGTTGGTGTGTAACGGGAGGGCTGAGTGTCTTCTTCTCCACCTCCATGGACATGACTGCGCGCTCCCGGTTGTCAGAGACGAGGGGATAAGCTGTCCCATCGTTCTGGCTCTTGTTTGGGATCCTGCTCCTGTGGGCTTTGCAGGCTCTCGGGCGTATCCGTTTGGAGCTGTTGGCCTTGAACAGAGAGGACAGCTCCTCAATGAAGTCAGCTGCCTTATTGAGGAACTCCTTCTTGGACTGGGTCTCCACACCGTAAGGGGCATTTCTTGCTGACCTGTTATAGTCTTGGAATCCTTCACCAAAGTCCCTGCTGTTCCTGATCACATTGTCCTGCCGTGTGGATGCTTTGTGCATCTTTCTGTCAGATGTGAAAGTTTCCGGCTGAGTGAGGGGCACAGTTGAGGGGGAAGCAGAAGGAGCATTAGAGGGGTTAGAGATGGGAATAGAACTGGGTGTGGATGAAGAAATTGAGGGTGAGGAGATGCTGGACGGGGTAGATGGCGTGACAGAGGCTTTGACCTCTGCCCTCTCCTCACGAGGCTCGTGTCCGATGGCCTGGCGGGCCAGGTTCACGCTCTTATCCAGTTCCTCCTGGCTGAGGAAGGCTGAAAGGTCTGGAAACTGGGGGTCACTGTGGCCAACAGTGTCCTCCGCCTTGCCTTTGAGTGACCCGTAGATCTGAATGCGTGAGGACGAAGCGTCTGAGCGGCTCATCTCACTGTGGCGCTGCTGGGCTCTGGCTTCTGCCAGGTAACTCTCCCTTAACAGCTGAGACAGTGACGGTGGCTGGTCAATGCTGTTCTCTTGCATGTTGCTAAAATAAACACAAGATTTGATTAAAAAGTATGTAAGTAAAAATATTCATGTAGGCTTTTGGGCTTAATGTGATCCTCTGCAGGTTTATAGAATAATTTCCTGCCCCACCTCTTAAATAAATCATTAACAAATGTGAAAGAAACGAGACACCCTGCACACTTGTGTGTAGCTGATCCACATGAATGTAAATCAGTGAATGTTAGCAGAGTGAAATGTCACAAACAAATACATTTTGACGTGATCAGCTTCTATCTTAATGCAGTCAGTGGTGTGATCACGCATCCTGTGTGATCTGAGATTGAAAAGTTTTAAACAGCTGTGCATGGAAATCTAACTCCTGAGGACAAACTAATGCAAAACATGAATTTGCTGACTTCAAGCATTTAGAAAAGTTGCTGTTTGACAATCAGCGCTCAATTGTCTGCCAATATAAAGTTCAGAATAACTCCTTAAGTACAAACAAATCTAGTCCTGATTAAAATCTGCGACAAACATATATTATAGTGGCTCATTTCCTCCATATTTTAATTCTTGGACACTAATGGAGTAGCTTGGGATTTTTCACGTCATTGATCTTATAAGGCGCCTCGGTATAGCCCCTCAATTCACCTTCTGTTTGAAACAAGGCATTTTCACTCCCGACCTTCTTTATTTAATCCAACTTTCTGATTCGCTGCCCCTCATCACGCTCTGTTTCAGACAGGTTTTTTTTTTCTACAAGTGACTCAGTATGACGTCAGAGAGGAGTATATTCTTATGGTTATCTCAGGCACTCTGGCTACTATCTGAAACTGAATGCTTTTAAAGCAGTTGGAAGCATGAGTGTTTGGGCTCATGGTGATTACTTATTTCAGTAACTTTGGCCATGTTTAATAAACAGTATATATGACATATATATCCTTGGTTTAAAGTTTTATTTTATTCTATCTCAATCAAAAGATGCCAAAACATGAAAATTAACTGTTTCTCTTTTGACTTTTGTTAGATAGTGATAGCTATTAAATTTTCTATTTCCACTAATTAATGACACTGAGTTAACAGTTTATCAAGAAACTAACTGGATTCCCAGCGAGTAAACAGTAAATCTGAGAAATCATTCATGGTTCTTTAAGTCACTGACAGGTTTATCAGATCTTTATGTTCAGAAGTGCGTTAAATCAACTTAAAGCTGACGTCTTGTTTCAATGCTTTCTGTCTGCGTTGTGTGTTAAGGTGTCAGTAAAAACTATACAGTGATAAGTATCTGAGCTATAACTCTCGCTACTGCAGTTTTGTTTGAACAATCCCTTGTGAAATATTTGGCACGCAGTCAGAACATGAATGCAGAGCCCGGGGTTAAAAGCAGAGATATGTAATAAAAATAGCTTTTTATTTTAGCCTAAATTCAGCCGCGACAGGATATCAGGTTCATGTGCTGTCACCAGATCTGAGAGACACAGGCAGGCTTTTTTACCCCCCTGTCCACCTCAGATCAACATTTTTATGAGGTTTAGATTTTGCAGCGCTTTCTGACACCACGCATGAGCAAGTTATTGAATGCAGACATGAGATAGGGTACACATATGCCACTGACACTCAAATCAGTGCAATTAGGAGAGACAGCGATGCCCTTCCAACAGACCTGAAGCTGCAGCTGTTGTGTACATTTATCCTTTGCAAACAGGCTCCAAGCCTACCAAGTCATATCTAATAATAGCGAGGGGTCAGTTTACTGAAGGGAAATCAACAAAAAGAAAAAAAAGAAAAGAAAAGCAGCAGCAATGCACCTGTGGGCTCTTGCTATCATGAGTTTGATCATTAATCAAGTTACACAAACACTACTATAATTATCATAAATGTGGCACTGCTGAGTGAGATGACACACATGAACAGACCCCTTGACTAAACACAACAGTCCACACAGGTTAAGCTCATTGAATTAAACAGGAGTGTATGTTCCAAACAGAAACAGATTAAAGCTTGTCTGAGGGTCAGTGTCAATGTTTCTGCGGCTATACACCGCATCTGAGGCTGATGCCAACAGACCGTCAACGAGATGCATGAACAATTAAATTAGGGGCTGGTGTGTTTTTACCTTCAGAATAAACCTAGCTGGCCCCTGTGGAAGGACTAGTAAATCCTCAGAGTGCACCTGTGCTGAAAGGGGGCCGATTCCAGTCTTCTGGCTCCTGCCACCCGGGAAAATCTCAGACACCGGCAGCTGCTCGGCCTTCCCGCTTTTCTTGCTGAGAATTAACCTTGAAGTTTACAGGAAAATGTGGAGCCGGGCAGCTACGGTAACCTGTCACCAGTAAAAGTAGCAACATTTGTCAGTGCAATAGTGGCAGGTTATTTTGGGGGAGGCCTTGCCCATGTGGCTGGGTGGCGTCCCTCCTTATTGGTCATGGGGGGCTGTGCTGTAAAGGGATTCCTCCTCCTGTGGTTCATCACAGACCTCCGTACTGCAGAATTAGAAGCCCTTTGGTGAACCTCTCTCACTCACACACACACTGACACAGACACAGATAAAGAAACGACAACAGTAAGCGTCTGTCATCAGTGTGACAAATACTAAGACTCAAGGATTTTATTGATTTAGAGATAAAAACAGATTGCTGAAACAGTATTTGAGCCATTCACAGTTGGTTTAAACATGAATTAATTTTGCAGCACGTAAAATTAAAAGGTGAGATATGTAATCTAGTACAGCCAGTGCTCAGCATTCCTAATGATTTAGATTCCTCTTGACTTCATTAGCTGTATTACAATCCTGGCTTGATGACAGGACCCAGTTGTAAAAGCTAGAATAATGAAATCATGTCCTGTGATTAGTTCATTTGAAGTAATGCAAAATAGAAACAAAAAGCAAGCCTGAGCATCTAATTACACTTAAAACAGTGTAGGAACTTGTATCAAACACATTTATTCGAGTGACTTGTTTAACAAAAACGCACCTGTGACAAAAGCTAGTGTACACATACCGGTATGCAGAGGCAAAAACTATTTACAACATGAAGAGCATGTGCTCTGGCACAAAACCACATTTGCATATCATTTGCTTTGTTAAAGTGGACCCATTATCCTGTTCCAGTGGTGACTGCTCAAAATAAATATTATCAGAGTTTCAAATCGTGAGTGCAGTGAACATACGGGTAACCACTGCGAGGCTGAGGTATCAAACTGCTTTAAACACTTAATTTGAGACAGATTTTTTTTCCGGCTCTCTATGACGTCACTCTAAGCAGATATCCTTAATACGGTCATTCAGCTACGCAGCCCTGTGACTGAAGCCCCTCCTACTTGCTGTTCAAACCTTTTGTTCATGCGGCAGCAGCCAATCAAAAGAAAGCGAGCCCAAAAACAACCTGCTTCAGACGGTGCATGAACTGAGTGGGCACACTGAGGCTCAGTTTAAGATAAACAGGGATTATTTTGGATGGGAAATCATGCAGAGCCACTCCAGTGGGGTCCAAGAATACAAATATGGAGGTGGCAATTTAGGGGGAAATTTAGGCAAGGTGAGGTTACAAAAAATAAATAAAAATTTAAAAAAATAAAATAAAATCAGGAAATCCTCAAATGGTATCATGTGGTACTTTTAACTGTATGGCACTCAGTGTTACTTCCTGTATACGGCAATCTCCTCCTCCTACGTGCAAGGCTTAAACAAACAAGTTGTCATTAAAGGCAGAATGACTTGAGGGTAAACCAGTGGGTGAACCAAAGCTTTAACTTATTAGTAAAGAATAAAATTAAATGGCTCAGTGACTCAGACAGCATACAACATTAGGAACATAAATTGAAACCCAACACACTGTGTTTAAAGAAAAAACAAAAGAACAGTTATCCTCTTTGGCAAAACTGGAAAATACAACCTGGCTTACCCAAACAGTAAAGGCAACAGGAATAACCCCCAAAAGTTGATTCTGTTCATCTGGATGTAGCGTTTTCAGTGGGAAAAACAGTTTCGTCAATCGGTGACTTCTTCAGTCTCAGCTGACCAACAACCACTGATCGAAAACCATGGTCTTTGGTTGGGGAAACCTGCACTCAGCCGAGACTGAAGAAGTCACTTGGGATAAGAGATGAAAATGTTTCTCCCACTGAAAATGCTACATCCAGATGAACAGAATCAACTTTTTGGGAATTACTTACCTGGATGATTGAGCATGATAAGACATTTTAAGCAACAGGAAGAAGAGAGTCATAGCTAAGCTTAGTGACCTAGCTCCCACTTCTTTCCACACTTATTTGTGTTGACTGTAGCCACTGAGATACACAATATGTGGGCGACACCAAGGGATTTATGATATTAACACACAAACAGTATTATTAGCAGCAGCAATAGAGTCTTAATTAGCCCCGTATATCAAAAACAACACAAGACACTTCCATGTTAAAGGTTAGGAATGGATCATCAGCTTCATCATGATATTCAGTCAGATGGACACCGTGAAGGCACTCTTCAGATGAGCAGAAGATGAAGAAATCAGAAGGAAAGCACCAAAATGGAAGTCTGTGTGCCACTTTTTCCTTTTTTTAAACCTTCTGCTCAACAACCCATCATGCTCTCTTTGTTATTCACAGTGTTTCGTGACCTCGAGTTAAAAAGGGATGACGCACTGTTAGCGTTGTACCTAGTCCAGGGAGACAACTTGTGATAAAGACTTAAGAGGCACAGTATTAGTTCTGCAGCAAATCCAGTGACGCCAGCCATCACGAGTCCTCGCTGGCCCGTTTGCGAGACTGGTCACCTCTGGAAAACAAGCACAAGACCCAAGTTAAAGCAGATGTGACTCAGTCTTCATTTGATGCTAAAGACTCTGGAAAACTGACCGTGGGAATCCGTTCATGGAGAGCTCCATCTGTAGTTTCTGGTCATGAGCAGCGTAGTCTTGCAGCAGAGACTCCACAGCAGGAGGGTTAATCTGGGGGATAAACCCGGAGAAGAGATCTGGGGCGAGCTGGGCCCACTCTGAGAGAGGAAACCAAAAATAAATTAATTAATTAATTAAAAAAATAAATAAATCTGTGAATAAGAGGAGAGTGCGAGATAAATAATGTATCTAAAAATCACCTGGTTGGAGGCTGTAGAGGCCCTTAACCACACTAGCCATTGTTGAGGGTTGCACTTCAAAGGGCATGGACCGAGCTTTAATGAGCAGAGCTGAAAAGAACGAGCACAATGGACAAGATGGTGTCAACTGACTTGACCAAAGAGAGGATTTTTATTTATTTATTTTTCCTTTTTTTGTGACTTTGCATCACATCGTGATTAATCAGAGCAAAGCGGATGAGATGAAGCGGTACACTCACGCATCAGTGTGTTCACGTGTTTTTCTGCCACGTGCTCAGCGAACAGCTTCATCAGATCCTCTCTGAGGTCTCGGTTCAGTTTGGACTCAATGTAGAACTTGTTCTGAAAAGAGAAGCGTGTGCAAACATAAATTTAAGTAACAAACTAACACAAAACTACACTTGCCTGCATGGGATTTGGCAAATATGTGATTAAAAAGGGGGAAAAAAGCAGATAAGTGGTACCTACCAAGTACATAAAGACAGGGACTATACACTGAAGAGAAGCTATATATTGTGTCAGTGCAATGTTGAAATTTTCAATGAAGTTCTCGAGTGGGCTAGCCTGCAAAACATTGCAAAAAGAGTTAGTTTTATAGTTTCTGCATGTGCTGTACGATTACATCTTGCATTTGGGTTTGCTTACTTGTAGATGGGCGGAAACCTGCTGCAGGTGACCTGTTATTTTTGATGTCAGATCATTGTAGAGCAGCTCAGAGTGCTGCTGACAAACACACTTGTAGACATAACTAGGAAAACAAAAGACAGGCATATGAGGTTATATTAAAATTCTCAGTTAATCACATGGTAATATATATGGCGCTTCTTATGGCAACAGAAATCATAACTGGGGGGGGGGGGAGTCTAGTTCAGAGGGGTGTTTATTCAACATCCCTTTACTTGTGCGGTCTCACCTGTATATCTGTGCATAAGAAACAGAGATGTGGTCTGTGGGATTCTGAATCAGCAGACGGTCAACTGCCTTCTCCAGGTTTGGCCAGTGGTTTTTCCGGTAGTCCTCCACTGCCATTGCATTCAGAACTGATTGAAGAGAGGGGAGCTGAATTGAGCCTTCATATCAGACCGAACAGAACCCAAAAGCATCACTCTCCACATACATTACTAACATAAGCGGAGGCCGAGCTGCGGTGAGACCGTGAGCTCTCGGGCCCTGCTTCGAGTGAACTTACGGAACTTGGAAGTGGAGTCGAGGGCGAATTTTCCCTCGGAAGCAGCTCCCGGAGCGGTGCTGTCAGTCTCGCTGACTTCGCTGCTCTCGCTGCCTGTATCCGAGTCCATGAACTTTGACCCGCCGGTTGCACCGGACCACAGTTTCCCTTGTCGAGTACCCGCTTCTCCAACCGGCACCGTCGCACAGACGGGCTGCGGGACCGTCGATATCTCCGACAGCTGGCTGCTAAGATACGTGCGGACTTTATTACTGCCGCTCGCGCGGTAGTTGTGGTTATGGTCGTCTTTTACGTCCAAACTGTCATCTTCCATAGCCTCCATTTTCACTGGTCCGGTGAACCGAAGCACTGCGTCGCTAGATGAACATTTCAGACAACAATTAAAGATGAAGACAAAAACTGTCAGGCGTCTCCGGCGGAGTCCATCACCGTTTTCCTTTTAAGTTTTACGACACGCCGTATTACAAGGCAGCTGAAAGGATGTTGGGAAATGTAGTTCCGAGGTTTTAGGGCTATAGAATGTTCCTTAGCTTTCTGTATGTGAATCTGCGGCTAGCTAAACAATGTGATAACCACCTAATTGTTAATGATAAGCCGAGTGACAACTAAAATGCTTAATAAAACACATTTAAAACTAGAGACCATAATACGCATGCGCAAGCCCCCGATGCGGTCCACCAAATTTGATGTTGAAATTGGACCCCACCGTCTCATCAAACTTCAAGAGCTCACGTGACTCAGGAAACTAGCCGGATGAAACACCAGGTGGCGCTGTGTTAATGTCTGACGATACTGATATTGACACCAATCAGATGCGTTTGCAATAATAGAAATGAGAGGTCAGAAAATGTTTCTTTCCTATATTTTTTTTTTACTGAGAACTCCATGAGAAATAACAACTAGAATGATGTAAAAATGTATCTTCTTAAAACGTAAACAAAACATTACCTTGTCAATGGCATGTGAATTACGTTGGTGTAGACATGTATCCAACACAGTGGCTCAATTATGTCTATATACCAACACTTTGCAGGCAGCAGACTCCTTAATGCTCAATGTAAAGTGACACAGGCAACAAAACCAGGTTTATAAGGAGGACAAAAAGTGCCATTTTCAATGTGAATATATTCCTAAGGCTTATTATTACAACTCAGTATACCTTTGTACAGATAAAAACCATCATCTACCCTTTGATGAGTATGTCTCACATCAGAGTATAAAAATAAGAGGCTTGACCATAAAAAGTAGCTGCCACATGTCAGAAGGAACACCTTGTCGATAGTTATATATTTTTTTTCCAAATTCTAAATGACAGATTAAACATACAAAGCTTATGACAACAAAGGAGAGTGTTGATAAAGTGTTCTTTGGTCTAAAATTAAAGAGTACTGTCACTTTTCCACCAAAGACCCTTACGAAAAGGCAGAACTGAACTTTCTATATTGCAGTTAGTGTGTTCAAGTAAACCATCAGAAGATTTATGTATGTGTCTGAAACTCATAGTACCCACAAACTGATGTTTCTAATGGTAGCATGAACCAGCTCTAAAAAGTATTATTAGACCACAGGTGATGTCATCATATGGACCGAAAATAACATTTGAAACATTTGCCTGTAGTCACTGCAATGTAGAAATTAAAGCTTAATCTAAATTAAAGTAATAATTCAATTTCTGAAAATGTGAATGCAAAATCAGAAAAGAACATGGAAAGTAAACATAAAAAAAGGAAAAAAAAAACCCACAGTATTCCATTTAGTAAATAGTATACAGTATGTAGTTTCAGACACATGTGCATGTGACCAAACATGGCAGAGAAAGAAAGAACCTGCTGCATATTCACACAAAGTTGCCACACAACTTCAACTTTATGAAAAACGAGAGCAGGGTTTCCACCAGAATATTGACAGCCCAGAGGCCCGCTGAACACTAAACATGTTTGAATGTATTTACATTTACTTTCAATCTATGAAAGAGCAGCTACAGCCGTTCAGTTTGTTAGCCCACAAATACACAAACTCAGAAGAGTTACAACAGGGAATCCTGAAAGTAAAAAATGAACAGGTGAACTGTGATAAACTAATACTCTTATTTTGATTTGTGTAGCTAACAGCCAAGACTTTTTCGTCTAATTTAATGCTCTTCCACTCATACAGCCTATTATTTACTACCTACTTATGATTTGAAAAGCGAGAAAGACACTGGATTATTTGCTACCAAACAGAATAAATCTCCTTTGACCACTGGGTCTAACAACATTTCTGGAGGAAACCCTGAATATTAAGGATGAAGAGTCAAAAATATATGAAACTTATATGTATATATTTATATATATCTATAAAAAGACAATTAGTGCTTTGTTGACTGGGTAATTTACATTTAAAGGTGTGTGGTACTCTCAGTCTTTTCAGAATTATTGTCTGTCTGCACACTTGACGTGGCCTCAGTGGCTACAGTGTGCTGTACTATGTCTTTGAGGCATGTTTCTCCATCCACTGCTGGTACTACGTCGGCATCCTCCGGCTCGCTGTCGTCTTCCTCCCCTTCAGCACAGCATTCAGAGTCCTCGCTGTCACTCCCGCAGGAGCTCGACGTCTCATCTTCAGAGTCAGAATAAACCTCTGCCCCGTGGAAGATATAGTGATTTGGTGGTTGAAACAGGTATTGGCCTGCTGTGGGAAAACAAAAGAGGATCAATGAGCTTTGCACACCTATCTGGGATCTGTTCATTGTTTATGACAGTTGTATGGAGGGAGACAAACTGCTTAGCAAAGGGACACACAACATGTCTTTGCACGATTTTGTCACACATCCAAAATCAATTTATTTGTTACATTAAAGCAGCTTTGCTTGCTTTGCCGTGGTCTAAAGCTTACCCTCAAGGCGTTTGCTGATTGGAGTTCTGTTAACTCGACTCATCCAGCAACGTCTACGAAATTCAAGGTTGGAGGTTTGACTCTTTCGTTCGGCTGCCTCCTCTTTTGGCGCACCTTCTGCTGCTTTCTCTGGAGATTCAGTGCTCTCCGTTGGACACTGAGCATTTGGACAAGGCTCTAGAGGTGTAACATTATTATCAGCAGTCTCTGTGACATTCAGACTTTCTGTCTCCTCCGAAGGCATATTTACTGAGTCTGTAGTGTACCGCTTCTGCTCCTCCTGAGTCGCATCACTCGAAGCAGACAAGGCCTCACTTGGTGGCTGTTCTGGTAACCGAGGGGGTTTCTCTGTGATCTCAGTTAATCTTACAGTGTTGTAGCAGAGCTGCTCAAAGTCTCCACCCAATCGATGACAGAGCTCGTTGATAATGACGTCACAGTCCCCGAGTAGCTCCACGTCAAAGTTGAGATGAGGCAGCTGCTCCCGATTGATCAGGACCTGAGGCACTTCATGAGGAATTGAGTCTGGATAGAGAGGAAAAACAATATTCGGTGTTTGAATGACATGCAAAGCATACAGAAACATATCGGTTAGTATGTTTAATGTTACAGAGACTAAAAGTGAATCTATTTCGATAAAACATACTTGGGATGAGGGCAACCGGTCGGACTTTAAGCGAAGAGCCAATGACGATCAAGAGATCCACCTCATCTTTATCCTGTTTCATGGCTCTGTGAAACATTTCTGGAAGGTTCTCTCCAAAGAAGACAATGTCTGGTTTCATGATTGCCAGGGGGATATCTGGACACCGTGGACAATGAGGGACAACCTGATGGATGAATTTAATGTATTATTTATTTACTACAGCGCCACTAAATACCATCCAAATTTTATGGGGTGGGCAATCACTCACAGCAATAACAAGGCAATCTTTCTGGAATATTTTAAACAGTCAGCTATGTTATGGGTTGTTTGGCAGGTAAAACTAAAAAGGGTATTATCAGCTTTTGATGTCTATGTGGTTCCTCTTGTTTACAAGTAATTACGGCCATATTTGAGACCCCTAACAGCAAATATATACAGATAAATCCTTATACTTATTAAAGAGGTTTTTCACATGATGTTTCTACATGCAATCTGTATCTGCATTATTGGCCTTGGTGATGGTGCAACATCCAACAGTGTCTGCAAAAAAGTGGTATTCTGGATTAGATTGCAGTGAACACATACCTGGTTAAAGATGTCTTCCCTTATAGCCTCACAGTCCACTTTGTGCTTACAGACGAGACAGGATGCAGTTGCAAATGACCCTAAAATATAATTGACATTGAATTACTGGGGAAGAACTATAAAAAAAACAAATAACGAAATAAGCAAGAGGGATCAATCACATGCACCACTCACCGTGACACTGGATAATCCGCTGAACCCCAGCCACTTGTTCCAGTGTATCAATGTTTTGCGTATAATTGCGCAGCAGCTTTCTTTGCTTATCTAGCATAGATATAAATCTATGACAGGGAGAAGGTTCAAACTGCCCAGGGTAGATCTCCTGTAATATAAAATTATGCATTCAGTACTTGTGAAGAAAATGCAAACATTGCTATAGTCATACACCCCCACCATGGCTTTTCTGGACCATATTTAAACACTTAATAACTGTTTATATTTCATGCCTCATTTCATGGCTTGAATATATTTGATAATAATAAATGAGTGATCAATCTTTAAAACCTCTTTTAACATTTTTCAGAGTGCAGTATTAACTGACTTAGAACACAATATATATATATACAAAATGCTTATTTGCAAACTAGTCTGTGCATTCAAAGCAGTGCTAGGAAACCTTGCATGTGTGGGACTTCCACATCAGTTTCCCACACTCACTGAAATGGCAGCTCAGGTCCTGTTGTAATGTTATGACCCAACCCATCTTATGAGATCTATTTTAATCTCTATTAGCTAATACATACAGCACTTTATTCGGTGTACTTAATTGCAATTTTATTCATGTAGCACATTTATTAATATGTAAACACAATGTGCTTAAGAGAGAAGATAAAAACATAAGTTTACAAGTGTAAGTTTACAAGACACACCCACACAGCTATTGAACTTTAAGCACTTTTTTCAACCAGGAAAAGTATTGCTGTGAGGCAACAGTGCTACCCACTGTACCACGACATGCTACTGTATATGGACCACCTTCCCACCCTATTACAGATATTGTGTCTATGATAAGGGAACTCTGACTTCTGTATAGCCTCTGTTATTTTGTGCATCTTATATGATCACTCCTGTGTTCTTTTACTATTTCACTGTTTGGAGAATTCCCCACGATCCTTTAAATTTCCCGTCCCTGCAGGGGCCTGATCAAATGTGGTGGGAACACAAACAGTTCTTGTGATAAAATTTTAAGTTACTTTAGGAAAATTAAACAATTTCAAGCTAAAAGACATATATGTTTTTTTTTCTTTACTGTTGCCAAATGTCAAAATGGGTCAAATTTAACTGAACATTATGTTATATTTTACGTTAACTTAAAAAACAGGTTCTGATTCTCCATTTAAAAGTCAGTGTAAACATGGGGGTGTGGGGCACCGTATTAAACAACATTACAAAATTTAACAGGAACTCAGAAGCGGCTTACATTTAAGTAGTTTCCCTTCATTATATTTTCTAAATGACCAACACCCTTTCACAGAATGAAAGTGCACAATCCTCTAGTCATGTAGACCTTGCAATGGTCTACATGAAGAGATTTATGGTTTGGATTAAGATTATTAATTCTTTGTTAGGGAGAATTCAAATTGTTATTCTGTTGTTCATGTAACACCAACCTTAGCAAACTTAAAAAACGGTCTAGGGTCCCGTCTGAAGTACTCAATGTCAAACATAGCTTGAGGATCTGGAAGATCTGGAAAATCTACAGCAAGCCGTGCATAAATTCCATCTCTGGAGCGGAAGTCTGGTATTCCACATGAAACTGAAACCTACAACAAATAAAATAAAAATAATAAGGAAATGCAATGAACACTAGTACTAAAAATCGAATTTACACAGTAGAGGTACACGATAAAGTAAAAAATGCATACCCCAGCACCAGTCAGCACTAGTATCCTTTTGCTTTCATGTAGTAGCCTGACCACATCTTCTAAGGTATTAATATCTTTCCGCTTCTTTCTTTTTGGAGGCTCTGAGATGTTGATGATGATCTGCCACAATGTCATGTCATCTAAATCTGGTGGGAGTACAGTCTCAGGCAGCAAATCCCTCAGGATGGCCCTTGGATCTGTCTCTCTAATGTGCTGCTGGATGAAACTGTAGGAACCTGCGAGCAAGAACATAACATCTCAGTATGGCTGGATTTCCAAAACACACATACTTGTGCAATGCAAACAATTATTATGTGGTTTAAATATATACATACAAACTAAATGCATATTATAAGTGGCGTAATCTAAGATATTGTAGTTTATTAATGATCTGATTATCTTAGTTACCTATTTGCGGTTGAGGAGTCCAGTCGCTGGAGCTTGCATGTGAGGACCTGTCATCGTCTTCAGTGATGTGCTCCGGAGTGACAGCCAAACCGTTGGAGGGAAGATCATCGTGCCCAAGAAAATCTAAGTACAGACATGGAGAAAATTAACTAAATAAGACTAGATATAAGTCGGGACTCTCTTTAATAACTGCTATGACCCGTTACAAAAGTAAATCGGTGAAAGCAGTCTCTCAAAGTGAACTTTCAACCGGCTAAGTTTTGCAAAGTTTTGCGTCGTTATGAAAAAGTTAAATGGACAAATTTGTGCTGGCAGGATCACTGATAGAGTTCTACTTCCGTTTAGCGAAATATAATTTAGTGGAAAAGTTCCCGTTTTTAGGACTACACAGTTCTCAACACCCACACAGCATTACTGTATTTAACATTAGCAAAGTTAACTGTTTCACATGGAGCCAGTTAGCTCACCGGTTAAGTTGGCAAAGAGAATTTTTCTCACTGAAAGTCACTTAAATACTCAAAGTTTTTTTTCTCTTTTTTATACCTGGACTGTCCTCGGTTGCGCCAAAGACAGTGGTGTCGTCCAGTTTCCCAACTGGCTTATGAGGCTCGGAGAGCAATACTTCCAGTCCATTGTTGTCTCCGCCTAGAGCTGCCGGGGCCTGCTCTACCGCCATCACCGGCTTCGCTTCCTTCTCCGCGGGCTGCGCACAATTCAACGCCGCCTCCCAGCTCTCAGTTGCCGCGGAGACGCACGAGAACTGGTCCGCTTCGACGGCTTTTAGTCCATAGTTAGTCCCTGGACTGATTTTCGAAATCTTAGCGGGAGGTTCCCCCATATCGGAGGCGCCCGAAAGGGCCGTTTTGAGACTGTTCTCTCCGTCCGCCATCTTCAGCCCGCAGAGCCGCTGAGCAGGAGCCTTCCTCTCGGACAGCTGGCTCATTTGCATAGCACACGTGACTCGTTCTCCACCAGTAGTCCCGAGCGAAACGCCCCCCTCTACGTCGCTGACATTATACCATAACAAATATTGTTGCCTTCAAGTGCTGTCGGATGATTTCTAATCATAGGTTAGCCCTCACGAATCTTTCAAGCCTTTCGGTGATGTGTTTCGCGTAAATATAAACGATTTTATATTGACGTGCAGCCGTTGAAAGCTTAATTAATGCCCCAGTTACAAATCTGTCATTTTCTTTTTTCGTTGCCACACAAGCCTTAAGTATGTGAAAGAAATTTAGTTTTATTACATAAAAATATAACATTTTTAATTTCCTAAAGCTACCATTGCCTTTGTTTCTTAGCCAGATGAAAAAACGAATTTTTTTACTAAGCAGGACCATTATCAAGACCCTTGAATGCATCGTACGTCATACGGTGAAAAGGGGCAGCTGGGCTCTCCCAACAACTCAGGAGAGCTCTCCCTTGACAATTTTAACAGTTTAATAATCCCTGAAATTTAACGCTAGCTGACAAAACCATACTAAGACAAACTTTGCTAACAGTTAGTAGTTAGCTAGTTGGTTATAGTGAGTGAGTGAGAGGGGGAACCCTTTGGCAGCCCTTTAACTGATCAGCTGTGATCACGTTCAGCAGCATTTGTGGTCCGTTAAAAGAAGCCATACGTGCTTCTCCGACAGATTTTTATGGAGGCTGTTTTGAGCTGTAAACCCGAGGATTTGGAGGATTACTACGGGTTACTGGGATGTGATGAACTGTCATCGGTAAGTTCTGGTCAGTGGGTTTAAGGCTCAGACTATTTGCTGGGTTGCTGAACGGATATAGTCTCGATCTATAAGTCAGTAATTATTTAGGTCAATAGCCTGTACGCTGCTGAGTCGAAAAATGTGAAAATAAAAATGTATGTGTGCCTCAGATTAGGCTGAACCAACAGAGACCTGTTGATGTGAAACTAGTCGTGCGTCATCCAGTGTCTGCCAGCCAGCATTTAAATTCATTTGTGTATAACTAGATTAGATATGCAATCAGTGTGATTTTTTTTAAAATGTATCTTACTAAAACAAATCTTTGATTAGTAACATCAACACACATATCCACTGCGGTCTTGTGATCGCCAATTTTCACTCAATATATTACTCAACAAACAGCAACACTCATAGACTGGCTGAGCTGAGGGTCTCAAATAGTCAATAACACGGTCAAGATAATATAGATCTGATTGATTAGATCACATCAGACTATGAGGTTTGTTTTGTTTTGTTCTCCTGCAGACTGAACAGATTCTCAATGAATACAAGATTCGAGCCTTGGCATGTCATCCAGACAAACACCTTGACAGCCCAAGAGCAGGTAATGCACACACACCACTAACTGTGTGTGAGTCATATTTCATATAACCTTTTTTTTCATAGCCCGAAGCAATAAAGTAATACAAAGTGTGCTATTACCCCTTCATTACCTCTTCATTCACACTTTTCTTACATAGTTAGTGTCTGTTTCTGATGTCTTAACTTCAAAGCAAATAATGCTAATAGAGCGGATGCTTACAGCTGTATACAGTAAATTGTTTTATTTAATTTTTAATTTTATATTAAAACCGTTTTTTTCTGTTGTGAAAGTGGCAGATTTCCAGAAGCTGCTGGAAGCCAAAGAGGTTTTATGCGATGAAACCAAAAGGAAAAACTATGATCTTTGGAAAAGAAGCGGCGTTACGATCCCATTCCATGACTGGCAGGCCTTGAACGACTCAGTGAAAACTGTAAGTAATGTCTTCTCTTTAGATTCTTAAAAACACTGTGCAATCATTGACACTTAAAAAGCCTGCTAATTTGTTTACAGTCAATGCACTGGGCTGTGAGAAATAAGAAGGAACCAATGTTGGAGGCCTCCAAACCAGAAGACCCCATCACGTCACAAGCAGAGAGCTTTCACTGTGAGCAGCAGGAAACGGGGAAACCTTCGTGTGAAAGCACGACATTCTTGGGTAACTGAAATTTATTCCGATTCTTTAAAGCAAGATGTTGCTGGAGAGCAATACATAACAACACACAAAATACAAGTAAGGAAGTGGTCGGTGCCATAGGATCCTTATTTTTGAAAGTCAGACGTGAGAAAAGTTTAATTGATACCAGTATGATAGATGTGATTTGGTGTATTTTTGATCTAATTTCACCACAGAGAGGCAATGGATATTCAGAGCAGCTGCTCAAGAGCTTCTCTGCTCTTATATTAAGCTCATGGAATATAAAAGTAGGAGCTCTTTAGTGCTCATATTAAAGAGGAGCTGTACGCCCACCCAATGTTTTGTGAGGTTTTGCATTTTGCACTTCAAAGCTACCACTTTAAAGCACTGATTTCATTTTATTTTGGTTATAATTTCAGGTTCAGCAATTATTCATGACTTGGGTGTGAGACCATGTTAGTAGTTTCCTCTTAGCTAGTTTTTAGCATCAGTGTTCAGGGCTGACACTTTTCCTGTAGCCCTGAGGACTGATTCAGTTTTCCTGAGATTCTACAGAAGCTCGCTGTGGATTCCTTTTTCCTTTATAATACTGCCACAAAATGTTTCAAATATTTGCCGCTAAAGAGGACTGTAAGGACTTTGTTCTGAAACTAATTTTTAGAGTTAGAAGTCAGTCATAACCTCTGAGATAAACACTTGCAAGTCAGTATTACTATAGCTGAAACACAGCTATGATTATAGACTTTCCTCCACGAGCATCAGTACAGCTTACCGAATACTCAAGCCGAGTACACAACAGGGTTGAGTACTCAGTGAAGGATCTGAACTGTTCCTCATGTGAATTTCTTCTAGAGTAAACAGCAGCTGTTTAAAAAGTACTGAACTGCATAAAGGGAAGTGAAGTGACTTTTTCTTATCATTGCTGCAGGTGATTTCTGCCATCGACGCTTCCGCTGGGCTGCTGACTCTCCATCTAATCTGCTGCGGAAATTCCGAAATTATGAAATCTAAATATATTAAAACTTTCATGTTGTCTAAGTGTTGCTAGACTTGGGACCATTTTATTGTAATGCCAGCTTTTATAGAGTATGTTTAGTTGTTGTGCAGCTGTGACATCAGTAACTGTCTCACTGTGTTTACTCTTGCCTACTAATTGGTGGGACTGTTGCAAAGCTAACTGTCAGGTATATGTTACATTTGGCTAAATTCTTTATTATTAATATTATTTTTCTTCCTTGGTGTGTACCTTCCCTACAGTTTGTTGTAGAGACACCATTCTGGCACCAAATTGCTTCCTCATTTTTTTCTGTCATGTTTGAATTATTTAATGTGTCCTCACTTATAGCTCCTTATTCAGGTGAATGGGAGGGCTATAGAGGACTAATTAACCACCAGAAAAAGAGAGCCAGAAGAATGTTACTTCAGCCATCATTTTACCACCGAATCATATAAAAATTTGTCTTTTTTCTAACAATGTCTTCCTCAATGTCTACCAGATGTATACTTTTTGATCTGGCGGCATTTGAGTGAGACAAGTTCCATCTCACCGCCCAATAGACTTATATGAAGCCTATAGGCAGTCTATTGGGCAGTGAGATGGAATACATATATATGTATCTCTCTCAGTAACATACAGTGGAGGCATGATTGTGCATGATCTTATTGTTTGCTGTAATGTATGTGTGTTTGTATTAGTATTATTCTTTGACTTCTTTGAGGCCAAACTAATTCTTTGAATTGAAACCTTAAGTTTTCCACAATTTTACACCCACCCTTTATCAGAGGGAAGTCACAACATGTGGTCTATAGCCAAATATAATATGTTATTTTGTAAAGATATGAAATTACTTCTTGTTTAGTTTGTTTTAACTGCACTGTCAGAAGAAATATATTTTAAATGTTCAGTAGCAAACCATATGAAGTGAACACAGGGTTTCAAATCTTTAAGGTGGGAGTCAGAATCAAGAAAAAAAGCTAATATAGCTAATATGAATATAGTTAAATATCGCAAATAAAATAAACAATAATAATAACAAAAAATTAAGATTACCTGTAAAAGTAGCTGTTAAAAATAGCAGGCTACAGAATTTTTTAGTTCCTATAATGAAAAACACACAGACTGAGTTTCTGTAACACAGATTTAGCTTTGAGCATAAACCTTTTAAGGGAACTTGCTGACACAGTCTCTTTCATGTTGTTTACACCAAATTCTAACCCTGCACTTCAAACGTCTTAGCAGAAGTCGACTCATTAGCCCAAGCAACATTTTTCCAAGCCCTTGTTGTCCAAATCTGGCAGATTTTGCAGTGTCTTCGTTTTTTGTTCTTGGCTGACAGGAGTGGCACCCGGTGTGGTCTTCTGCTGCTGTAGCCCATCTGGTTCAAGGTTTGACATAATGTGCATTCATGGATGTTCTTCTGCAAACCTTGGTTGTGATGAGTTATTATTTGAGTTAGTGTTGCCTTCCTATCAGCTCCAGTCAGCAAGTAAATTTCTATATGCCTAAATACTGTGAGATTCTGCCATGTGATTAGGTTATGATATTTTCATTACTGAGTGGTTGGTGAGTGTATTTATCAGACATTTCATCATAAATAAAATGATGGCATGACAACCCAATGCTTGTAATGCAAGTGACCTTCTTTTATTTGTATCACTGACTATTATTCATGTAGCAGACTGTAAGCAAAGAAGTGGAACTATATTAAAATCTAAACAATAAAAAAAAGAGTTTCCGAATGCTGTCATATTTACTGGTGGTTATCTACTGGTGATTTAATCCAAGTTGTCAAGATGTGTTAAATAATCAGTCCAGTTTCCAGTTCATAGGCTAGGTTTGAGCTTATTCTGCCTTATTAAGAAGGTTACATTATATGGACAAAGTTATTTTAATACCAAGTAATAAATGGCTGAATTACTATGATTTATTGGCGTAGGATTTATTACAGAGTACATAGATAATTTGCTCATGTACATAGATACATGGAATAAACAATGGGGTTTTATTAGTGCTGGAAATTAAGAAAGAAAAAAGAAATAATATTTCCTGGAGTCTCTCACATTCAATGAATCCTTTTGTTTTTTCAGGGAACGACTTACTAATGTTCCTAAAGAGGAATTAAAAGAACCAAAGGAAAACGTGTATCTCGAACGGTGTGCAGAGCTTTTATAACAGTACCCGGTTGTCAACGCTTGGTGTCGCTGTGTTATTAGTGACGTCACTTTTGTAAAAGCTAAAAGCCCGAGGAGCACTTCTGTTCCTCGCCGGGTGCGGTGGCGCGCGCCTGTAATCCAAGCTACCGGGAGGCTGAGGCTGGCGGATCGTTTGAGCTCAGGAGCTCTGAGCTGCAGCGGACTATGCCGATCGGGTGTCCGCACTAAGTTCGGCATCGATATGGTGCTCCTGGGGGAGCTCGGGACCACCAGGTCGCCTAAGGAGGGGTGCACCGGCCCAGGTCGGAAACGGAGCAGGTCAAAGCCCCCGTGCCGCTCAGTAGTGGGATCGCGCCTGTGAATAGACGCTGTAGTGCAGCCTGAGTAATACAGCGGGACCCAGTCTTTTTATACTATTTCTCCTCTCCACAGAAATATACACACAGCACACACACTCACACATCACGTTTTTACAGCTTATACAAGCGTCAAACACGGTTTCTCTGTCCTCTCGTTCCATTGAAAACCACCGCTGTTTGTTGGTCCCACAGCGCCTCCAACTGGAGGGGAGTAGCAATGACCATCACTGCAAATTCAAAGAGACGGTGGACTTTTTTTCCTTTCAGTGATTGACTTTGATGAACAAGCAGGACTGGACTGGGACAAAAAAATCAGCCCGGGCATTTTGTGT
Organism: Pelmatolapia mariae; assembly: GCF_036321145.2. Taxonomy (NCBI): domain Eukaryota; kingdom Metazoa; phylum Chordata; class Actinopteri; order Cichliformes; family Cichlidae; genus Pelmatolapia; species Pelmatolapia mariae. The sequence continues at coordinate 18,593,575 of NC_086238.1, read as the reverse complement.
AGAGAACGGCCCACCAGGTACTATAGGAAAAGCCATAAAGCCCTTGAATGAAAACAAATGCTGTTGTGACAGTGACGTACACTGTCTTGTTGGTACATATACACCATCCTCCCTATTCTGGTATTTTAAACAGTACTTACCGGAAATATCAAACAACCTAATCAATCATTACATATACCTAACTAGCAGGGTTGCCAACTCCCAGAAAAAAATAGGGAACCACCCCCACCCTCCGCCTCATGATGCTTAATCAACGTAATCGACTTTAATTTATTGCCAGGGTAAAACAAATGCACAGAAACCAATTATTTTTCTACAGTAATTAAATAGATTTCGCAACAGAATTGCAGACTGCACACATGGTACCTTCCCAAAGGAAAAAGTTCTATAGCTTATTATGGCATATATTAGACTTAATATTTACCGTAAAAAATGTTTGTGAAATTAACAGTAAAATTGTGTAAAATCTTGACATCAAAAATGTGTAAATAGAAAAACAAAAAAACAATGTTTAATTTACATCAACATTTTGTAAATAAAACATATATACCTGTAAAGTCCTGAACCAAGTAAAAGTGTTAATTTTACAGTAGGAATATGTTTTAAATATCAAATGTCCTTGTTGAATTTACAGTTTACTGTTTTATAAACACTGAAAAATTGTAATTTGAAAGTCAACACGTACAACTGAAACAGGTAACAAAATAATGTTAAAATTACATATTTTGTTAGTTTTTTTTTTTAAATTCAGAAAGTATCTGTATTACATTTTACAAATTCATTCAGACTCATTTACAACGTTGGTCACATACAGACCACTTTTTAAGTGGGCCAGACCAGTACAATTTCTGTCAGTGTAAAGAAGTTATCAGAGATATCTTTATATGGCAGTACAATTTCAACAGTACTTGTCAGTTTTTCTACATTTTAAAGACAAACTGCTGTAGTAAATAAATGAAATCATTCAGCATAAGTCTTTAGTCTTAAATTGTAATAAATAAATGTTAAAAATGACCTAAAAGTTATGACAGCCCACTGGCCAGACTGTCATGTAATTATAAAATAGAAAGGTTTTGTTGATTCATAGAAAATGTCCTGTTTTTTTTTTATAGACAGTTAAAAGACAGGAACTTTTATTTCATTTAGCTGTTATTGCTTTGGTGTAGTATGAATGGCTATGGGGGAGGTCTTTTTCAGTGGGAGAAAAATCCAAAACTTGTTAAAATCCAAACAGACTAGAGTCTGTGCTGGGCTGATTATCTTTCAAACCTGTCATAAGGGCCCACTGAGAACGACATACACAAGAACTCAGACATTCAAAAAGATATTCAAATACGTAGAGCCTGAAAAATTAACATTAGGAAATGATGAAAATATGACACCACGGTTTGCCTACTATAGACCTGTGAAACAAACACTAAGTAGCTTATTAGAATCAGAATTATGGAAGAATTCAGTGTCACAGCAGTCTTGTGAAACTGACTCTGAGGCTTTTGGAGACATAAGTGATGGACAAAGCTTTAAGTCCAACAAGTTTTTCATTGACAATCCAGGATGCCTGAAGCTAATTCTGTACCAGGATGCATTTGAAATTGTTAATCCCCTTGGCTCCGCTAAGAAAAAACACAAAGTGGTTGCAGTCTATCTGTCAGTGGCAAATTTGCCTGCTCATTTGCGATCCAATACTGATCACATGTCCCTTGTCTTACTATGTGGAGAGAATGACCTTAAAAAATTTGGAAACGCAAAGGTTTTCTCAAAAGTGGTAGAAGATTTAAAAGATCTGGAGGAAAATGGTATCATTTCTGGTGATGAAATAGTCAAAGCAGCTTTGTACAGCATTGCTGGGGATAATTTGGGTTCACACAACATTGGTGGGTTTACTGAGAACTTCAGTCGCTCTGAATACTTTTGCAGATACTGTGAAATCACACGAAGTGAGTTTCAGAGTAATGATCCAAATGTCTGTGGTCCACAGCGAACACCTGAAAGCTACAATTCTGCTGTGGGTGATCTACAAGCTGAAGGCAGTCAAGAAATCAAAGGGATAAAGGTAAACTCTGTTTTTAATACCTTGAAATCTTTTCATGTTTGCCAACCTGGTTTACCACCTTGTTTAGGCCATGACATATTTGAGGGTGTCTTAGCCTATGATAGTGCACTGTACTTGAAGTATTTTATTAAGACAAAGAAATGGTTTACATGTGCACTTTTGAACCGGCGCATTAAACAGTTCAAGTACAAAGGAGCTGATGCGCTAACAAAACCGTGTGCTGTCAACCCAGATTTAACCAAGCTTTCAGGTCAAGCCATTCAGAACTGGAATTTCTTAAGGTTGCTACCTGTTATAATTGGTGATAAAGTCCAAAATCCAAAGGATGATGTATGTCAGCGAATGCTCTAGCTTAAAGACATAGTTGAAATGATTTGTGCACAAAACATCTCACTGTCACAGGTGGCCTATCTTGACATTATAATCCAAGAATATTTGGATTCAAGAAAGTGTTTATTTCCAGAGAGTGTACTAAAACCTAAACACCATTTCCTCCATCACTATCCTGCACTTATTTTGAAATTTGGCCCCTTGATTAGGTTATGGACTATGCGTTTTGAAAGTAAACATAGTTACTTCAAAAGATGTGCCAGGAGTTTGAAAAACTTTAAAAACATCTGCCAGACCTTATCTGAAAGACATCAGATGTTTCAGGCATATCTTTCAGCTGGGCCAGGATGCAGTCAGTTTCTGCAAGTGAAAGACAGTTGCACCTTTTACCCTGACCTCTACAGTGATGCCATTAAATATGCAGTGAGACAGTTTGGCTTTACAGGAAATGATACTAGTGTTTGCACAGAGATACAGTATAAAGGTACATCGTATAAAAAGGGGAATTTCCTTGTGTCAAAAAATGAGGAGTCCATTGAGTTTGGAGAGCTTCTTATTATTTTAATCAAAAATGATGCAGCAGTGTATTTTGTGTTGGATGTACACCAAGCTGAGTATCTTTCTGAATACCACGTGTACTCGGTGACAAAGGACAGTACAAGGCTGCAATGTCTTAACATTACTGACTTGGTTGACTTTTATCCATTACCATCATACTTTGTTAATGGCCACCAAGTCATTCCTCTTAAACACAGTGTGTTGTTAAAATAAGCTTTTTTTATGTTGCCACTGTTGTTGGGAAACCATATTAAAATGCATGTTTGCTTACTACAATGATTTAAAAAAAAATGTTGTGATGGGAGGGGAAAAATGAAAGTGAAATACCTTTTCCTTTTATATATGCAGAAAATAAAAGGTGTAAACCATCCCTCGCATTATGCCCCGAAAGCAGAAATTCATCTTATTTATATATGCACAGTGTTACTTGACTAAATATAATATTACTTTTGCCTTTTGTCAGTGTGTCATTCTTCGTTGATTCCAGAAATGACCGACTTTGAACCAACGTTGCTAAGGACTGCAATCAATGAGGTCCTGCCTGACCTTCCAGAAGTGACAAAGGATATTCTTGAAGAAACCTTACAATCAATTGGGGTAGAGACAAATGATGATTTTCAGTTCATTGAAGAATCTGATTTGCACTCAGCTTTGAGGCCAGTTCAAGCACGAAAAGCCATTGCCGCTTGGAAACTGAGATGTAAGTCAAGTATTGTAGTGAATGATACAAACAGCACTAGAAGTTGCCTGCATAAATTGAACCCTTTTTGGTGTGTGTGTGTGTTTGTTTGCAGGTCATACTCCTGAAAACAGCAGCTCATCGCTTGGTGCCTCGCCACAACCTCCTGAATCCTCACAATCTGTTTCACCTAAATCACCCTCAACCTCCTCCAGCAGCATTCAAAGTCCTTGTGTAGACTCGATGGATACCTTCCAGATACCATGGAACAAGTTTCCAGAAGAATAGATGCAATCACTGGAGAGAGGAAAACGGCCAAGTCCACGCATGAGAAGGGAGATGGTCCGGATTGTGGTTTCTGAGATGATGAAAAAAAGCTCTAGGATAAGTAAAAGGAACTCTACTGAAGTTGCCAAAAAGATGGTGGCAAAATATCCAAAATCTCTTCTGCTGGACATAATAGAGGGAGATGTGATTGGTCCAGGGTATCACTCTCTAGTCAAGCAATTGGAGTACAGAATTGACAATGTGAAGCGATCTACGACCCCAAAAATAAGAAGAAGAAAGCATCATACTGATGAGTCTGACACCGAGGCTGTCCCTTCAGAACAGAGAGCAGCAATCCAAGACACTTATGGGTGCATTAACTGGGATGTGAAATTCCTGCCCCTTGGAGAAACTACAGAGAGCCAGCAACTGAAAAAAGAAAAACTTAAGATGATATTTCAGAAAACTGATGCAAATCCTGAAGAAGTCAAAAATCTAATGAAACTGACTTTCTACACACAGCGTAAACAAGTCAACCAGGGAAAAACTATAAAATACCTCATGGAACAATGGCCATTTTGGTTTAGAGAACTTGGCATGGTAGTCCACTTCAAGGAACTCACTGAAATTGGACTTAATGAAACTTTGATACGCAATGTGGATCTGAAGGGGGAACGGCTCCTGAACTACATGAATACTGTCTGTGCGAACAAGAACAAAAAGCTCCTACAGGCTGTAACCAAGCTTAAAGTGGTGAGTGGAGAGCTGACTGGTTGCTCTGAAGACGTCAAAGACATGGTGCTACTTCTGCTGTCCTACTTTGATGAGAAAGAAGATGCGATGTTCTGTTATGTGGAGGACACATGCCTGGCAGGGGAAGTACAGATGGACCAGCTTTACTTGACTCCCACAATTGTGGTGTGTGGTAAGTTATTATTTTTGGTCTCTCATTCTGTCTTGTATTTTTCTGTTCCCTTTTTTATTTTTATTTTCATTGTATCTGGAAACAAATTTAAGTTGCACAATGTTTTGTTGCCATAATCCCTTTAAGATTAGTCAAAGTGGCCTTCAAAGTACTTATATTTCTCTCCCCTAAACCCGCAGATATATTGATATCTGTACTGATCATATTTCTTATTTGCTTTTCAGGACGGTCCTGTTATTCTTCTAAACGGTTTATGCTGAGCGTGGACCGAAACATTGTACACGACAACATCACCTCCTTCATTTCTGCCCTGTGCATGATGTTCGGGAGCTATTATTGCTTCAACATTCATTACCCATCACAGCTGGCATCAACCCTGGAGTTTCTGCAGAGGTACTTATTTTTGGATTAGTTTAGCCAGCACTTAACTGGAAAAAATAGTAGTATTTGAAGTGACTTTGAGTTTAGGGGACTTCATTTTGCCATTTAAATAGCTTTAAAGTAATTGTTGGAATAAAGAGTTATTATTGTATATATTATCTAATGTTATTGATGTGAAGTTGTTCTCGATAAAATTCAACTAATCATCTGTTTTTCTTTTTTCCAAGATGTTTTTTCTCCATCAATCCAGAGAAGGGCACTAAAGTGGAGAAGACAAATACATCACGTCTTCACGTGAAGCCAAGAGTCCTTACCTTGATACAGGAACTTTCAGATTATGAATGGCGTGATGTCTGAACATGGACTAAACACACTAAGAGTTATTTAAGGGGCCACATTCAAAGCATGAAGGTTTATTTCAGCCCTTTATCAGGTCAGTTCTTCAAGCTTAAGAGGCACAGAAAAGTTTCAGACAATATTATTCTGTTCTGTATGATTGTTGGTTATGTAATTCCTCATTTGCATTCCTGTACCTTAATTTGAAAAATATATATTTATATTAGTACAATTGTTCTATTTTGAAAAGGCAATACAGTAATTCTTATTGGCTGTTTAAAAATTCTTACATTTATTAATTAAAAGTAGTGCAAGGGGTTCTGTCATTGTGTTTTTTATGAACGCATTTTATTGAAACAATCTGTGTTTCAGACTGATGTAACAGTTCATTGTTCTTTAAGATCAATAAATAATTAAATTGTAAATTGTCTTGGCCTAAGCTTTTCAATATATTAACTCTTAAACTTATATCTGGATTTGGTTTCCAATTTTAAATGCTTACATTTTGTCCATTGGGTTACTGGCTTTAATATATTCATTTGGATTTTTTCATAGACCAATAACATTTTAAAGCAATAAATTCATAGCGTTATTTCTATTTTCACTTTGTTAGAAGTCAGAACAGGGTTCTAACTAAACTTACAATGAAAATTTAAAAATAAATTAGACGTTATCGTGACTGTAATGCATTAAAGTTGCAGACCCGCTAGAGGTACAGAACATCAGAAACCTCTTTTGAGTAAACCAGAAAAGACCAGAAAAATTCTGTTAAATAGCAGTTTTATAATGAGGCTTTCACAATAAAATACTGTTGTATTTTTTATTTATTTTTTTCTGCAAAACTGAGATTTAGTGTACAATAAGCAGCAACTTTCTGTAAATCTTACAGGAAAAAATGTGTTTAATAGCAGTTTGGCCATGCTAATTTGACATAAAAGGGCTGTTGAATTTACTGGCTTGAAATGTATTTTTGGGGGAAATTATAACGGTTTTAAACTGTAATTTTTTACAGCTTTTTAAGCATTCTTGTTTCCAGTTCACAGTTTTTTCTACAGACTTATTCTGGCAACCACAGCTGCCAGATTTTTTCTGTAAAATCAACAGGATTTTTTTTTTTTACAGTGCACAATAATGAATTTTTATATATTTTACATCAGATGACGACTTTGGTTGTAAGATTCGGTTACATTTATTTAAACCTAGACATTTTGAATGAGAATAAAAAAGAAAAGTATTTCTCTGTGCTCCCCCAGCTGTGTTATTCGTGACGTCACTTTTGTAAAAGCTAAAATCCCGAGGAGCACTTCTGTTTCTCGCCGGGTGCGGTGGCGCGCGCCTGTAATCCAAGCTACCGGGAGGCTGAGGCTGGCGGATCGTTTGAGCTCAGGAGCTCTGAGCTGCAGCGGACTATGCCGATCGGGTGTCCGCACTAAGTTCGGCATCGATATGGTGCTCCTGGGGGAGCTCGGGACCACCAGGTCGCCTAAGGAGGGGTGCACCGGCCCAGGTCGGAAACGGAGCAGGTCAAAGCCCCCGTGCCGCTCAGTAGTGGGATCGCGCCTGTGAATAGACGCTGTAGTGCAGCCTGAGTAATACAGCGAGACCCAGTCTTTTTACACTCTTTCTCCTCTCCACAGAAATATACACACAGCACACACACTCACACATCACGTTTTTACAGCTTGTAACACCACCTTTTTTTGTCTTCACCATGTGAAACAACATGTGAGCATTGATGTTTGTTGGTCCATCACCGCCTCCATCTGGATCACAGGAGAAAAATAAAAGAAACAACGTTTCAACAAGTTTCTTCTTTCTCCAATGCAGAGTACCTCTTTCAGCATTTTTCTCTTTCTTTCTGCTGGTCTATATTTATTCGAGCACAGTGGTAAAAGGATTTAAAATACCACACCTCACAGGGAAATATAGCACATTTTACAAATAGAACATAATAGAAAAATCCTTTTATTGTCCCACAAGGGGAAATTTGGTTGTAACAGCAGCAAAAAACACCGTCTGGTTGTTGAGTTTGTTTGAGTTTGTTTTCACCCTCAAATGAGCTGACTGCTTTTGCTCTACAAAAACACACACAATTTTTTACAGAAACACATATTTACATCATGGACAATATACAAAAACAGAGTACTGTACAGTTATTAAGATTGAAGTACAGATGAGAGTGGCAAACCCAGGTTTTATTGTGCAAACAGAGAAGGGTACTGAAAGATGTTTAAATAATTAAGAATATTTAGAATATTTACAAAATGTACAGATTGTGCATTGTACCTGTGCATCAAAAGGTAAACGTGTAACTTCCAGTAAGTTAGTATATATAAACTGAGAAAAATAATGTGCAAGTTATAACAGTAGTAGTTGTTCAGTTGATTAGTGCAAATTACAGCGCTGATGTAAACATCTATGTGTGTTGGGAGCAAACCTTATGTACATAAGATTTTTATTTTTATCTTTTATGTATGTTTAAGTGTAAGTCTGAGGTCCGTGGGAGTACTGCAATTTCAAATGCCTGTATATGGTTTGTACATTTGGTTTTTGAGTTTGATGGTTCCTTCTTCCCTTGTAATTGCACGGAAATGTAAACTAACTAACTACAATAACAGGTGCTGTCTTAAAGTGTTGTTGTTGTTTTTACATAACAAAAATGAAACTACGTTTTTCTATAATAAAGTATACAGCGGTGTTTACCACCTGTAGATCGTGCCTCCCACTGCTGAATCTGATTGGTCGGATCAGCTGCGCTTCTGCTCATTGGCTCGCGCACCCGTCACTCAGGCGGTTGTAGTGGGGTCATTTCAGTCCGGGTTATAGCAGAGTCAGGTCATTCACTGTACTTGAAAAAGGCACTACAATGGCGGGACGTCTTCTTCTCCGAGCTTGTACAACAACACTGCAGCTGAGGAGCAGCGTGCTGGCCCCACCGCTGCACCGTTCAATGGCCACAGTGAGAGGTAAGACTCCGTATTTACGACAGGAGACGTGACTTTACAGGCCTCCGGAGTGCATTACAGGCACAGCTGTCACCGCTCACTCGACTTGTGCGACCGAAAGCGAAAGGCTGGTTATATTGGTAATTTTAGCAGCGTCTTTATTGTTTAGTTTGGTAGCTGACAAGTTGTGTTTAACACACAAGGAGTTTGCAGTACGTGCTAGCTAGCTACCGCCAGTGTTTTATTTACAGCAAAAAGAAACACCTGTGTACATATTTATTTACAGAAGTAAAACATATTTGTGGGAGGCCTAAGTGCTTTGAGATACACAAAGTCCCCACCTAAATACGACTATAAAGTACACCTTTTAAAAAAATGAAGGTCATTTGGACTTTAGCGAGTGGAAAGGCCTTTGATAGACCCACCTCCTTTGGCAGACTCCGTTGGGCAGGTGCCAGCACCCAGGAGTGTGTTATTGTGGGAGGCGTCCAATGCTGACGTGCAGGCTTACCCGCACTCACTACAGAGTTTATTATAGTTCTTTATTTTCTAATTAGTTAATTTTTTTTCGTTGTGAGCTTTTCTTTTTAATTTAGTTTAGTTTTTGTTCTTACAAGACGTTTAGTGTTGGTTTCTGTGTTAGTTTTAGTCTTTGTAGTTATTAGTGTACGGAGGACATATGCAAGAGGTAAGATTTAAGCAAGTTATTATAGGCTTTTAATATAAAACTGATTTTTTTAAGCAGCCGAATCAAATACAGATTTTTTTTCGTTTATTTATTATCATTTATTAATTTTTTAATAAAAACCTTTTTGCTATTTAATTTTTCAGGCATACCAACAGATGAAGAACAGGCCACTGGGCTGGAGCGCCGTACCCTCCAGGCCCTCAAACAGGGAAAGGTAAGCTACTGTATACATATAATAATGAACCTGAAATGCACATAAGCTAACTTTTTTCTTTTTCCCGTTTACATCACAGGACCCTTACAGCATCCTGAAACCAAAGCACTATGCTGGTACCAAAGAAGACCCTCACATTGTGCCAGGCATTGGAACCAAGAGGCTGGTGGGATGTCTCTGTAAGTGATGCATATTGAATACAATTTTCTCCTTTATGAATCTGTGTTACAACTTTTTTTTTTTTTTTTTAAATTATAACATTTTAAAAATCTTTGCAGGTGAGGAAGACAACACTGCTATTGTGTGGTTCTGGCTTCATGAGGGAGAGGCCCAGCGCTGTCCTTCCTGTGGTTCCCACTATAAGTTTGTCCATCACGAGTTGCCCCACTGATACCAAAACTAACACAAAAAGCCCCCAAATTGGGCAACAACAGAAAAGTGTATTTGCCTCCTTTATGGCCATATTCTGCAGTGTGTGCACGTCATTCAACTTGTACAGTTTATGATTAAATTGTGACTTGAAGTGGAATGTGTTGATGGGTATTTTCATGAGTACAGACAAACACAGTTAAAATATTAAAGGTTAATTTACTATATAAGCTGGACTTCAAAGGGGACCTATTATTCTAATTTTCAACATATTTTAATTCATCACAGCAGCTTTGTACTGTAAATTAAAAATCATTATTTTTCTTATACTCTACCTTAATGCAGGCCCTTAGATTTTGTCTCTGACTTTAAGGTAACTTTATTTCTGATTGGCTGCCCCTCATAAAGGTTTCTATTGCGCTTTAACTAAATTTCTGACACCTCAACAGTTGCCCTTTGAGAAATGTGTCATGGTGTCAACAATTAACCAATCATAGGGGAAAATCACCTTCTTTGGAAGAATAATGACATTGTAAATGTGAAATCTAAAACATCTACATTCTTTTTCTGTCTAGATTTTGGCGTAAATAATTACTTTGGCTGTCTTAACTGCTTTCATGAGCCCCTCCACTTGCAGGATGTGAATAGGAAATGGCTGTGTGCCTGAGATGACACCTGCCCTTTGTAACTTCATACAAACCCAAGAGTAGGAAGATGCTGATGCCTGAGCACACGGATTACACATACCTATACTTACCACCTCCTCTGAAACTCTGGTCATGTGTCATAAGAGCATCCATCATCAGAACATATTTGAAAGAAAATAACAAGCAGAATTAACCCCTCTTAAAAACAAAGTGTGGTATATTTTTTTGTTTAAAAAAAATACCTTCTACAGCAATATTCAAACACAAGGTACTATATTAAAAATAACCAACCTTTCATAAGAACTTAGAACCTTACCAGCAAGTAACCCATTTATTTCAGTGGCTGTACTTTGTTTTTATTTGTGGATTGTTAAGGCAAACAGCCAAGAAAATCCACTCAGCATCTATAGCAAACACTTCACATTGCTCTCGAGCAAATGTCACAAGAGAACCTTTGTCAAACATAAAGTTGATTTACATTGGCTAACAATTTTTGCAACAGGGGATGGAACCCCCCCCCCGAAAATCCTGTAAAATACAGTGTCACTTTGATGACAAAGCCATGCAGAAAATACTGCTAGTGTAGTTTAAAAAATACGTTTCTGTTGACACCTTGTCAGATGTGACTCAGGTCTTATTTTTCTCTATTTTTTGGGGGGTGAAATTACGTGGTATTTTGTGGTGTTTGACTACATTTTAAACCACTAAAAACATAATAAAAGCATCTCACTATCACAATAAATTAGGTGTTAAGCATTAGAAAAAGTAGTTTCACTGTATTTTACAGGAGTTTGTTTGTCGTCAGTTTATTTATGCCCCTGTGCTGTATATACTAGTAGTTTGCTTCATCATACTTGTCCTATCCAAACATGAATAAAAGCATATCTACAAGAGCAATATTAAATGTGAATCAACTTGTGTGGGATTGGGCTTCAAATACTTTGATGGCAAGAAAGCAACTGGGGAAAAAAAAAATCAACATTAACATGAAAGTCCATCCGTTCATATCAGTCACCTCTAGTGTCATGTGGCCTCCTTTTTCATTTTTATTTTTTTCAACTTGTGTTTGACTCATCCAGACTGAGAAGTCTGCAAAAAAACCATCTGGGAATGTGGTTGCCATCAACAGTCTTAACATGGATTTATATGTTCTATCAGGCAAGATTAAAGCCTTGGTTGTGATCTATAGCCTGTAGCAGCTTCTCACGGAGCATTTCTAGACTTGTGTATTTGGGCAGGTCCAGCAGGTTGAAGCAGGTGTGGGCGACAGGTAAGTAATGCTCCCCTCCACCAGTAGGCTGGATCACCAGTTTCAAGCTTTTCATGCCCAAGATGGGGATGCGGTCACTTCCAGTGAGGAACACTGTAAAGACAAGATTTTTGTTTCTTACTCATCAAGGTCTGCACGTAACATGCCAACTCACACAAAATTAATGAAACTAACTTTTCTGCTGTTTAGGGCAACACTTACAGAGAAACTGTTTTTTCTTCTCCAATGGAAGATCGTGAAACACCTCCCAGAAAAGCCTGATTGTAGGGTGGTCTGTCCAGTACTCCCCTTTGTACTCAGTAGTCTATGAGCAAAAGAGCATAAGCAAAAATTATTTTCATAATAGAATAGAATAGAATAATCCTTTAATTGTCCCACAAGGGGAAATTTGGTTGTAACAGCATCCATCTTATAATGTACAAGGCTCACTTTAAAAAGTGAGATTCACAGTGGCCACTGGGGCTTTGCTCAGTCATTTACAGACTGTTTTTTTAACTTGACCTTTTAAATGATGTATTGACTGAGAAACCAAGGATACTGCACACTCTTACATCAGCAACCTGCCAATCACCTGGTAGTCACACCATACTGGCAAATGTTTCCTTAATTCACAAAATGAAGATTATACTGTATTAGATGGAATGTAAAACTAGCATACAAGACCATAAACTAAATTCGTAAAATGTTTACTGAGGTAATAAATCAAGTGAGACATAAGGAAATTTCAATACAGCTAGAGGAGTCGCCCCCTGCTGGACACTAGGAAGAATACAGCTTTCATAGTCCTAAAGGCTATGCAGATATTTTCTTTACATTTCGTGGTCAGATGCAATTTTTACTAATCACTATTTAATACAAAACCTTTTCAAGCTCCATCCAGTCATAGTTGGTATTGCCGATAACCATGGCTTGCAGTTCGTTTGGCTGGAACAGTTCTAAAACTTTCCCTCCGCACACTTTGTGGAAGCCTGAATAGAAGCACTCGAAGAGTGGAGCTATAGATGTGTTGAAAACATAGTCTACATAGGCACTGACGAAATCTTGCCTAGAGGAGAAGAAAGTAAGAAAAATGAGAGTAATGTGAATGTTTCAACAACAGTCCAAAATAGTCATGAATCCCTTAGTGGATAACTGCTAATGGATAAATATCAGGACAACTTAAAAAAAAAATCTTTACCTGTTTGACATATTGACGTTAATGTTTTCCCCATTTGGTACAAGCTCTAAAACCTCTGTGGCACCGTAGTTTTCCTCTGTGATCTGAAAAAATAAACATAAATAAACAAAAAATAAACAAAAAATAAAAATCATATGATAGGTGGATGACACAACTTACTTAAACCACAGCAGAAAATGTTGATAGTCAATCATCTTACTGTGAAATTCAAGCAGAAGGTTTCCTCAAGGTCATCTTCTGTGTAGTCTAGTAGCTGCTGCAGACTCCTGGATGAACAGGAACACAATTCCCTGTGTGATTACTGTGGCATTGAAAGGTTTAGATGACGTTAAGACAATGCCAAGGTAAACTACCATTCATAAACATATTAAATGGAAACCTCAGGTGACTGTTCCTTGATCTGACCTTCCCACATCTGGCATTAGCTCTTTCAGGTCTTCTAGCGTTGGCTTCTTCTTCAGAAGCTTCTTGTAAAGGGCCAAGGGGAAGTTGAGCTCAACGATGGTGAGATTGTAGATGGCCAGACCGCAGATGACCCCGATGAGGTTGAACAAGTCAATGTCCTCAAATGTCTGCAAGGGACAGTCAGTGATTGTCAGCATTTAGTCGATGGAGGGTTTCACAAAGATCACGCGGAGATGCCGCCTGGTTTAAAGCAAGTACCTTGTTTGAAAACCAGATGAGGCGAGACTCCTCGTAGTAACGAAACATTCCGTATTTGGGATCAAGCAGCTCTTTCATGATCAGGAGGAAGAACTCCTTTCTCACGCCGCCTGCATCGACGGCCTCTTCTCCCACAAAGATCACCTGCCACAAACGTCACAAGTAAGTCACAGTACCGTTTGAACCTGGCATACTCTGTGGGTTCATTACCATGAGCAGCATCTTTCACATTCATATATGTACTTTCATTCATAACTAGGAACAAGTTTACTTGATTTAAATTTGGCTGTTAGCTCGTTCACAGTTGTCTTCATTGTCAAGGCCACGGCTCCTGCGATATTTAGCGATCGCTACCTGGAAATCCTGTTCCAACCACTTGCACCACTGTGTGCTCGCTGGATCACCACTTCTGTGTCAAAATTGTGAGGAGTTGAGACAGAATCTACAGTTTTGAACCTTAAGAACGGATTTACCATTCACAACAGTGTAAAAAAAAAAAAGGCCTAGCATGCTTTAAGTCAAGCTTGTGACCTAATGTTGATGCTACGTTTGGACGTTGTGGACTCATAAACCTGAAGAGTGCCTTTTTTACACTCTCTAGCTCTTAGCTGTATGATGTTTCCTCCCTGAGTTAGTGGTGTCGTTGTAGACTACAAGGAGGTCCATGTTGAAATCACACACGCACATGTGCATGTTGTCAGAACGGGACTTCCTGGGAACAATCCAAAAATAGCACAAGTACTGGAAGGGATCCAGAGTTTGCAAGAATATGACTGGAATGGAAACGGTGGCCAAATTTAAATCAGGTATGGGTTATGCTGCTTCTTTTTTTTAAAAGCTTCAAACTTAAATGCTGTTTCCACCTTTAGTGGCTTCTTGTAGTCAACATTCTTAGACTTCCTGAGCACTTCCATAGTGTCTCCAACAATGTTTTCCCTGCGAACGATGAGGATGAGGCACGGGTTGACGGATTCCACAGCCGGTAGGAACATGGAGCTGAAATTTTGCATCTGTGCCTGGTCCACTGCCATCTGTTAATACAGAAAACACACGATTATGAAGCGTTTAGTGAGAATAAAGGTAAGAAACTGCCTTTAAGAGGTTTAGTGAGTAGTACCTGCATCTGTAAGACAGCATCTGTCTGAAGGAGTGTAGTCTTTGCTTGGGCATCAAATACAAAGGGATACTTGCACAGAGTCACCACACCATCATGTCCCTGGGGATAGAGCATTAACAAAAGGTTCACATCAAAACCTTAACATAGAAAAATGTATTACAGAATCGCAGAGCCAACATCCACAGCAGACTCACCATTGGGTACATCTGCCTCTGAAGCCATGTGACATAGTCATTTCGGATGTCTATCAGGTTATCCAACTCATGAATGTAGAACTTGTCATACTGAATGATGTGTCCCGCTTTCTCGCTCACCTGAAGGGACAAGTGGAAGCGACTGTCACCTGTAGTCCTTTAAAGAAGGATATAATGTGCAGCAGGAATTTAACACGGCACCTTTTTCCTCACCTTGTGTAGGATTTCCAGGAGTCGCAGCGATGTGTCCAGAAAACAGGTGAAAATTCTCTGCTCTACTGCGGGAATGCCCACTTTGTGCATCTGCAGCAGATACACCACCACTTCCTTGTACAGTTCAACTAGCCGCTGGAAGACTGGGGACTCAAACGTAGACCACCAGTTTCCTGAAAATACATGAGCAAACACTAAATTAGTGCTCCTCAAAACCCTTTTAAGACAGTGTAAAGTGCTCATTTTTCCCAGTCCTAACTATACCATCTGGAATTTAATTCCTGCATAAGATTTATGACAAATATAAGCTATTTTAAGACCTTATTTTCCTTAATGATAAGGTCTTAAGTATATTATGTAGTACATATGTAGTATGGAAAAAAGTGCCAATAAAGCTTAAAGAAACTCCTTCATCCTACCTACCTAGTACCTTCAGTGGAGCCTCTTTTAGGCTGATGACTGATTTGGCAAATGGGATAGAGATGGTCACGTAGTTATTTCGGTTAGTGAAGAGAGGGCATTCTGGAAGAGTGAGGTAGAGTCTCAGGGCTTCGATGTCTGGAGGAGAATTGTTTAGTCTGGGAATGAGGTTCTTCTCCAGACTAGCAGCAATCTGAGGCAGACAGACGAAGGGAAACAGGTCTGTTATGATTAATGTGATAATCCTGAATGCATACAAACTGCTGATGAGGTGTGCGGTAAAGTGCAACAATAACACACTGAATGGACCAGAGTACCGGAAATAACTGGAGCCGACACAGTAATAAAACGTCACTGGGGACATTTACACTATAAAAACATCTTCTGGTCAGGTACCAAATCAAAATAATATGAACGTCAGTGACAAGACAGCAGTGGCAATCTCAGATGAGCAAAGGTCATAAACACTGTGGAAATGAAAAAGAAACTCCAAGTCAGAGAAACTTCACCAATCAGAGAAAAAATATTAGTGCCCAAGTATTTGGCATGGCACTGACACGACACAGAATGCAGTTTTGAATTACAGTGAAGAATCCAGAATTTAGTCCCCTCCAAGACCTTGAATTGAACAAGTAAAAGGAGATGGATGGGTGGATGGAACTATATTATATGTGGCCACTGACCTGCTGAGCAATCTCAGGGTGACCCTCTTGGATTACTTTGTTGAAGAGCAGGCGAGCCATGTTCATATCCACCCCTGAACATTTACTGCTGGTACTGTAGTGATCTGGATGACTGCGTTTAAAAAAAAAGAAGAAAAAAAAAATCGGCACTCAGAATGAGATAATTACAAAAAAAACGCTAGGCAATAACTATAACAATACATATATATTATGTATTGTTATATTATGTATATATATATATATATATATATATATATATATATATATATATATACACATAATAATATATATTAATCTAAAGTTCTAAACTGATCGGACAGCGCTTCAGAGTGCAAATGGTTAATGAGCTGAAGCACACTTCAAAAGCAGCCCAAAGGTTTCTCAAAGCAAAGAAACAGGATATGCTTCAGTGGCCAAATCAGAATCTGATCTCAACCCAGGAGAGCACGCTTTTTATCTGGTCAAAGCGGTGACAACAGAACAAGCTCTAGATTTACCATGACAGCAGATAAGTGTCAGTACTGAATGTTGTTATCGTTGAGCTTCCTGCTTTCATGGCTAAAACTGTGGCCATCTCAATTTCATGTTTTTATATAGCCTACCAAACTCGTGCATTCACCTGGCTCATATGACGGGAGCAGCTTAAGAAAGCTTTAATTATCTAACTAGAGAGTAAATAAACAAGAAATTCAGCGAAACAACGTGTTGATTTTAATGTGAATCAGTCAAAATGATTTTTCTGACTAGATTATGACTTTTGAAATATCTGGAGTGCATTTACCTCATTGACAGGAAAGACCCATTTAGGCAGCTTGCTGAGGAGAACACGAGGTCGATCTCACTAAGGAAACCAGAAAAGGCAAATAATTACTGTGTAAATCTCCAAAAAGGATCTGGTAATTTGATTCTACTCAAACACACCATGTCTAAAACGAACTAAAACTCCAATATGCCGAGGATCTACTGAGGGGGAAAAAAAGAAGAAGAAAACTTTACTTGGAGATTTCGAGCGGGAGTCTTCCTGGTGAGTGGTTCAACCATTTTTGTATGAGATCCTCATTCAAGGAGTAAATCTTTCTCTGGGGATCTTGTATCCTTGTGTCATCTCCGTACTGAAGGCTCTGCACCAAAAAGTATAAAAGTTAGACAAATAAAAACTGAAAAATGTAAACCTGTGTAAATAAAACTGCGAGTGAAGAAACAGATCAGATGTGTGTAAAAGTGTGTAAAAACAGTATTCACAGCTATCTGCGGCACATTTTAGAAGAAGGTGCGTCTGAGAAAAGAAAAAAAGTGACATACATCCTCATTACAAATTAAATTCTGCTTGAAAAATCATCATACGCTACATGGCAACGTGTTTTAAAACCAACACCAGCTTGCATTGACTGTTGGCGATCAGCTGGAGCAGTCTGCTTTAATTAGATTGACAAACGCAATTCTGTTTCCTGGAATTCAAAAACTTTAATTACAAGATTTTAAATTGAAGTCATTTTCTTATTTTTCAAATTTCTCATGGTTTTACAGGTATGTTTCGCCTTCTTTAACTCATGTGAATGGTGACGTTGTCAAACAACGCTGTGGTATAAAATTACATGCGAACCCATGTGCTAAGATTTTTCTTAAATTCCAGATAATTACAGGCTGTGTCTGGAAACATTTACAATCTCAGCTCATCTGCCTGACATTGCTCTCACTCCCCAGCAGTGATAATAATCCTTTAGTTCAAATCACTGTTGTTCAGCTGCTCACTATTATCGAGTACTGCCAGTGCCATTGTTTTTACTGTAGAGTAAAAACGATAGCATTCAGGACAGCTGTGCAATTATTAAAACGTGCTGTACATTTGTAAGCATCTCCATGAAATCTCTGTTTCAGAGGAGAGTGAAAACTTACGTTGGCACTGCAATAGTGAGCAAAGCTTTGATCTCCTCCAGCATAAATCCGTTTGACACAACATTTCTCCTCTGAATCTACAAAAGTGAGGGAAAATAGGTTTTTTATGTTATTAAAACATCTTACCATCGAGTTTTACGTTTGAAATAAACCCATCAAACTAATTATGTAATGTGCTTTTACAACTTCAGATTCAGATTAAAGCTAATAAATCTCCACGTTCAGATGGATACACAGCAGAATTATATAAAACGTAGTCAGAGAAAACGTAAATGGAGAACCTCATCGATTAATACATTTGACTGCTTGTGATTCAAACTTTACACCCCTCAAAAATGGAAGGATATTTTGGTTTTACATTTGCTGTCCCCTCACCTGTATCTGTTGCAGTACTGGCGACTACCCAGGGACCTTTAACAAGAGCAGGGCTTTTTCTGTTGGAAGTGGACCGTGTGCCAAGCTGCCCGTTCCCTCCGAGCCCAAATGAATCCATCTTCCCCGATGACGGCGTGAAAGCCAGCGTGTGTTGCCTTGACCGCACAGCAATTTGAAACGTTACTAGCAGCCTTGTGACTTTTCAGTATAATTCACTGATGTTGTATTTTAGATAAACGCGCAAAAACAAAATAGATTTTACCTTCCACATGCAATCTGTGTGACTACATTTCCCATGAGCTCAAACACTTTTCTGGGGTTTATTTCGTGATTTGTAGAGTTATGGCCAAGCTGTCCATATCCTCCTGCTCCAAATGTGAACACGCCCCCTTCCTGTATTTAAAAACAACAGAACCAGTTATTCCGACCTTCAAAAGGGTTAGCACTGTGCTAACTTGCTAAGGCCAAAGTGTTAACAAACACCACTGAACATGAGGCTGGAAAGGACAGAGAGGCATGAAAGACAGCTGTCATGTTAATGATTCCAGTCTAGTTTTTCCTTAACCAGAAACAGCTAGATTAGTAATGGCACATGGCAGGAGGGGGATTATTTTAACATCCAAGTCTTACAGCAGGGATCCTCCTCCTCTACAGCGTCAGCCCACTACTGAAACAAACTTACTGCGTCTGGGCACCTGGACAGGAAATGGGCATTTTTATCCATCGCTCGATAAGATTTAAAACTTCACTATTTAACAAACCAAAAAACATTCCAGGTTCTAAATAACTGTCCCAACTAATCCATTCTTTTCTAAAAATTAGAAGTAAACACAGAAATGGCATTACTTATGAGCCTAATTACTGAAGACTATTCATAAAAGAAGACTGCATGATGAACATGATTACCCACTGAAAATGTATAATGCTTTTCCCTGTGTAGAAGAGGTCACGCCTCGTACTTGTGCCAAAACATGTTGACATCACACCTCATGAAGGCCCTGAAGAGACTTATCCTGGACCAGCTTCCAGCACATGGTCAGATCCCTTCCGGTCCTTGACCTGCTCAACAGGGCCTACATCCACCCAGCGCTGTGAGGGTCATGTTTTGATTTCTCCAGTGTGTTCACCACCACCAGCTCGGCTCTGCTGGGTGGATGCCTTGGCAGTGACCTGGATAGTTGGCTCACTGATCGGCAAACCACCTGCAGCACCATGTTGGACAGCAACACCGAAGCCCAGCGGGGGACTGTCCTCTCTCCCTTTCCCTTCACCATGTACACCACAGCCTTCAGCACTGCACAGACACCTGCCACCTTCACAGGTTTCTAATGACTCTGCAGTAGTGATGTATCACACAAGGTGATGAGGAAGAGTATGCGGGTTGTGGATGTGAGAAGGCTTAGAATGCTGGTCACCCCTATTTCCATCCGTGTGGTTTGGGTGCAGACAGGATAAAAATACCTCAGTGTTCACACTCAAAACACAGAAGCCCTCTACAAGAAGGGCCAGAATCGTCTCTATTTTCTTAGATGACTCCTTTAAAATCTAATGGATGACCCAGGATGTTTTGAGTCTGTAATGGCCACTGCCATCCTCTATGCTGTGGTGGGCTGGGGCAGCATGATACCAGCAGACTCAACAAACCAATCCACAAGGCCAGTATTATAGGTGTGGAGCTCGACTCTGACAGCAGATGTCAGATGATAGCCAACAATCCTTCACGTTCATTCCATGACTTGCAGGACAGTCACAGGAGCAAAACACTCACTGCACTACAACGCCACAGGAAATGATTTCTACCTGCGATGATCAAACTTCATATCTTCCCCTTATGACACCTGGGCTATTTTCACTTGTCATATCTTCTTTATATTGTACATACTATTGTTTAACTTTGGCGTATTTATTTTAACATAATTCACCATTGGTGGAGCATCTTAGTTTTATAAGGATGGTTTACATTTTTTTATGATTTCTTTCCATTTTCTACCTTTCATATCATTTGCTTGAGAGTCTGTGACAAAGCAATTTCCCCCTATCATTATAAAAGTATTCTGATTCTCCATTGTAACAGTGATATAAACTGTTACAATGGAGGGTGCTCAGATGAAATGCCTGCAGCATCAAATAATGAGCTCAGCATGTGCGCAAGTAATCCCAGTGAGCCAAATGCTCAGGCAGTTTCAGGCAGTTTATTCTATATCAGCATGATGTCAGTGAGTGCAGACATCCCTAATATAGTCATCTCAGGCGTATAGCTTTGGCTGTGAAGCCACACTGATGTGTTAGTCGAGCCTTCTGTATGAGGGGCAGCCAATCAGAAGAGACTTGGCTAAATGGGAGGGGAGCTAAGGAATATTAAAAAAAAAGAAGAAAGAAAGCTCGTTTTAAAGAGTAGAGGAACCCAGGAACTGCACCAAACTGTTCAGCAACCGTGGGTGCTGAACAGTTTGTTCATCTGACAACAGCTTAATGTTTTTCTAAAGGAGAGCTTTATAAACATCTGTGTGACAGTGTTTTTAAAAAGCAAAACCTTAAAATCTTAACGTACAGCAGACTTAATGTACTGCAGTGATACTGGGATGTATTCTAACTGGTCGCTTGGCAGCAGCTGTCTCTGAGCAGTATGCAAACTGGAGAGCAAGGACACAACACACTGACTGTGACAAGTGATGTATCTGTAATCCTGCTCGGCTGCTGTTTGAGATCAGTTAAAAAAAATGTAATACATATACACTGGCAGATTAAAAAGAAGAAGAAGAACAACAACAACAACAACAACAACAACAGCAATGAATTAGGAAGAAGGTAAAGAAAGAATCAAAAAAGCATAACCCAGCATGGGAGTAAGTCCCAGTAAAAGTCCAAGGCCCAGTAAAATGATTTAAAAAAAGGAGAAGCAAAGCCTAAGAATTAAAACCATTAATTAGATTTAAATTGATTGATTTTATATTTTTAGATGGGGCAGCATGGTAGTTTAATTAGAAATTCAAAATGAACCGCAAGACAACAAAAACAACAACAACAAATAAATATAGCAGTCCACTATCACCAATCCCACATTTTCAAATTTCGGTCTTCTGTACACACAACGCTGCAGATCCATCAAAGAACCAAAAGGTATGCAACTTAACTTGGTCAGCGCTGCCGTGTGATCTTCTCCACAGCAAATGTAAATCACTCTCTGTGATCTGAGGGACTTCAGGAGGGCCGGGAAATACCGATCTGAAAAAGACCTCCTGAAAATTAGTCCAAGTTTCGGGTTTGAATGTACACCAGCACCTTCTACCACTCACCGTTGCAGTCGGTGAGACCAAGCTGACCGAAATTGTTGCGCCCCCAACCGAACACAGCTCCCGAGGGAGTGAGGGCAAAGCTATGCGCTCCACCTGCTGATATTTGAGCAAAAGGAATGCCCTGCAGAGACTGAATCATCTGGGGTGTGGAAATGCTCTGTCCGTTGATTCCTAACCCAAGTTGGCCATATCGATTCTGGCCCCATGAGAAGATGTGGCCCCCTGTGTTAAAAACACATATATAATTGAAACGGTTTAACATGACGTAAACACTGTAAGCTGCTCTGGATATGTACTAAGTGCAAACCATTCCTCACCTTTTGAAAGTGCATGGGAGTGCCAGTACCCACAGGCTACCTGAGCAATTTGAACATCTGACAAAGTCTTGATGTTTCTTTTCATACAGAGGAAAAAAAGAGAGAAGAACGAATATATTAGGGCTTTTCATGGTGCCTTTACAAAACAAAGGATGAGCAAGTAGTGCGTTAAGTAGGACACACAGGGGTTTCCTGATAGTTTATGAATTTACCTAGGCACGCGAACACATTCTTCAAAGTTATTTAATCCCAGCTGTCCATCTGAACCAAGACCCCACGAGAAAACCTGTCCTTTGTCATTTAGGGCGAGTGTATGGGCCTCTCCACATGATACAGCCACTATGATCTGTGCATCCAAGGCCACAACTTGCTCTAATAGATGACATAAACAAGTGCTTGCACAGTGAGCAACTTTAAAAAACAAAACAACCCCCCCCCCCCCCCCCAATGTTTTATTAGAAAAACAAACAAACAAACAAACAGCAGACATCACCAACCGGGTTTCTTTCTGGCTTTCTCATGTCCAAGCTGCCCAAGATCATTGCAGCCACAGGTGTACACCGTCCCATCCTCCAGCAGGAAAGCTGTGTGTCTGCGGCCACACCCCACATCACTCACTTGCTTCCCATGAAAGAATTCACATTTTCGTGGCTCAACTACAATCTCTTCATCAATCCCACCCAAGCCCAGTTGTCCGTAGGAAGCATTTCCCCAGCACAGCATTGTAGTTCTCCCTTTAGCTGCACGCAAAAGCAGGATCTCAGGCTCTGTGAAGAAGACACTTGGGCTAATATAACCTTCCAGAGTATAGTCACATATCCCCCGTTTCATTTGCAAGGTGTAATCTAGCTGGTACCACCTAGCAAAGCCGAAAGAGGCAAAACAACATCATCGCCACATGAAACAGACGCAAGCGTGCGGTCAGATTAAGTCATGACTTCAGGATCGTACACCTACATATATATATAGCGAGAGCATTAGTACGTTGCAGTCTAAACTGACCATGTAAACAGATTAGCCTAGTAAGCTACAGTTAACGGTGTTGGGTGAGTTCCGTTAGGTTAGGTTTGCTAAAATCGTCAAATAACAACACTTCCGTCGCGGGCGGCTGGGTTTACAAATTAAAGCACATGCCAAAACGTGTTTATATACGAGTATTGCCAATAACTGTATGTACCCCCACGATTTACACTCTCATAAACATAATTAATAAACTTACACATTTCTTTCTGGGTCACAAATGTATCTGTTTATAATATTGTAAGCGGAAGTATAACTCTTGTCCATAATGTTAGCACACGCTAGCATGCACCTTGACGAATACAGGCGAGGTAGATCATTTCAGACTGATGGCACTTGACCAACTTAATGACAGTACTTAAAATTATCATAGTGCAGTTGGAAATTATTTTAATAAACATATATGTTTAAGCACTCGGCACGTGGTACATGGCTGACTTATACAGACAGTCCTGATATAGCAAGCTAACGTTAGTCAGACCCAAAGACTTTATGTCTGTGTTTGGATCATAACGTACTTAAGAGTTCATTCAGAAACCTCAAGTGACTTCACAGCTGAGTATCTCAACTTAAAGCCCCGCTATTCTTTACTGTTCCGCTAAAAACATAAGTTTAACAACTTACAGCCAGGTGTCTCTTATGTTAGAGCCAAGAGCAAATCTTACCAAAGCCACCAGACCCGACAAGTTTATGATCTGCCAGTGCCGTGTTCGTTAGTTGGTCCGACTGTTAAAAACACACATTACAGCACGCTACTGTCCAAAGACAACTCCCAGGTAAAACCCTACTCAATCTAACCCCTCCGATGCTCTGTCAACAACTGCTGTACGGCCAAAAAACGCGATAAAGCAGTCGTCTCAAACTCTGGATGTCCGTTTTGTCCTTTTAGAAACAAAAGTCTTTTTATAGTAGCAGAGCAGAAAAGACTACAAGATAGTTAAAATATATACGCAAGACTCCCGAAATGTCTAAAACACGGTCAAGGAGATTTGAATACTTTTCTGAAAGACGCGTAGAGAAGCTCTACACGTAAACGCGGTAAGGCTTAATTTGAAGGCAGCTTACAATACCGGAAGTATTAACAGCGTTTTCACGCATTTTCCTTCATGGACGTGAAGAAATGTCGCGAAGCTGCCGAAATGTTCTAGAGCGAGCGCACCCGCGCATGCGTGTATCGGTTGCGCTGTACTACCTTTACCTATGTATGAAAACACGGAGGTTACTCTCCTAGTCCCCGAACTCCATATTCATACACACACACACACACACACACACACACCTCCCCGTTTTCTCTTTCTTGAATGTTTCGCGTTCATACAGCGCACACACGGCATTTATTTGTTATTAATTAGTAAGTAAAAGAAAGAAAGTGAAAGCGCGAAAGACTACTACTGAAGTGCGTAGCAAAAGAAAAGTCCACAAATGAATACATTCGAAATAACAACACATATAACGGTATTCAAGATTAAATGTTAATTAATATGTAAGTACATATAAATATATAATACAAGCACATTTTGAATGTGACTACAAGTTGCAGATGTATGTGATTAAATGTGAGGCGTTATAAAAAAAAAGTGGTATATCTGCATTCCAATAGCAGATATTTTATTTACCTGTAGTTTTGTTCATCTTATGTAATCAGGCTGTAAGTATACTAGAAGAATCTCGAACGTCTACCGGCTCTGGCATGTCTTTTTCCAAAACCATGTTCGCCAACTTGAGTTAGTTTACAACCACCGGGCTCCCCCTGGTGGAGAGTAAACTCACTTACTCCGATTCAACAAACAAACAAATAGACTGTGTCACCTTCATTAAGATAAGATAAAATACGAGAAGAAGAGAAAATGTAACTTTAAATACAAGGTAAACTCAACAAAAAATTATTAAAAAATTATTTTAAAAAAAAGTAGGCATTAAGAGACTCAAATATGTATATATTTTAAAATAATGAAAACAGCAATGTAGCAAATGAGGACATCAAATCAATGTAATTCTCTTTTTTATCATCTAGTTTTAAAAGAGCTTTTTGCACCAGTTAAAAATAGGTTGGACATTTCATTGATGTACAGTAAGCTTCTGTAACAGAGATCCACGTCTGTTCATTCAAAATCCGGCGAACACAGCTAGGTTTCAGACCAAACCTTTGTTTGACTGAATGGTTTAAAAGGAGATGAAAAGTCAGATACATTCATATCATGCAAACTCCATCTGCTGGTGCACAATGCCATCTATCAGTCAGTCTGTCTGTCTCTTTTTGTGTTAGCTGATTTATTTTATACTGCAATATACTACATATAAAATATGAAAATGTTTATTTGCATTTGTGTAAAATGTAAATGCAAACAGAATGCAATGATTTGCAAAGCTGTCAAACCCATATTTTATACTCATCACATGTTTAAACTGAGACATTTTAATATTTCACAAAAAAAATATCTCATTTTGAATTTGATGGCAAAAACATGTCTCAAAAAAGCTGGGGTTGGGACAACAAAATGCTGGAACGATTTTACATCATATAGTATCATCAAAAGAATCAGAGAATGTGGAGAAATCTTTGTGTTCATGGGACAATACTGGACAGCCTCAGGGCTTTGGGCCCTCAGGCAACACAGGCATTAAAAACAGGCATTATTGTGTCATGGAAATCAGTGCATGGAGGGAGGAACACTTCCAGAAAATACTCTCCGTGAACGCAGTTCACCATTTCATCCACAAATACAGGTTGTATCATACAAAGAAGAAGCCATATGTATGCATCTCTCATTCAAATCTCTTTAAAATGAAACTGAGCTTGTAGTGAAAACAAACAATGCTATCTGAGGTGCATTTTAAAATCGACTACTGATTGCACGAAACAGGGGACAGGCTGAGTCAAAAACAGGTTTTTGCATACTTTGAAAGTATGATAAACATAGATATTATTTCAGTGCATTGCCGTTGAAGGTGGAGGAGGCAGTTTAGTTAAACTTTTCCAAGAGTTTCCCATGCGTAAATATATGACAGAGCGGACGACAGGCAGGTTGTCACTCTTTGACATCTGTTGTTTTTAGGTGTCACTGTGGTGAGATCATCTTAACCTGCGTTAAGACTTACAGCTAATGATAGCTCTTATTACACACAAATCAGCCTATTTTACGCAGTTGTTTGCGTAACCGCACATTTGTCTCGCGACTGACTTCATTCAGGCATAAGATAACCTGTTTGGCGAATATGCAGTCTATCCTGTACGGCTGGTTCTTCTAGGGGAGTTTTCCTCTCCTGTCTTACGCATTGTGGTCCGATGTCTCGGAGAAGAAGGAACCTCTTTATTTCTCCTTAGGTTACGAATCAGAGCACAAACAAGGCAGACACAACAGAAGCAAACATGTTGTACTTGATCGGAGTAAGTGCAGACCTCTTTATATATTATTTTAAGTCTTTTAGCTGTAAGTAAGCTCACTTTTCAAAGATTTCGTTTTCTAGTGGTGACTGTAACCTGTGTGATACTGACTGCTGTTCGTTTTGCCTTAAGATCGTTGCTGGTCTTCTCTTCGTCATATATTGGTTTTCAACGGGACTCAAAGAGGTAAGCAGCTATTTATTTTTCTTTCTTTCTTTTTTAAATGTAGCTCAGATCAAAACAAGACATACATCAATAATAAGGAGTTTGAAGCAAACAGAAAAATTTATAGAGAGTGCCCAGAGGTGTAACAAGGAAGCAAAGAGTAACTCTGTGTAATGATTCTTATCATTTTCAGGGAAACAAGTCACAAAAGTCCCAGCTCCCAGAATCCTCTGCAAACAACAAGTTGGTAAGCGGCAATCAAAAGTTAAATGCTGAGCTTACTGAGAATAGTTTGGATAAAATATCTGACTTCAATTTCTTCAACAGAATGATCTGAGCGAAGATGACTTGCATTTGTTGGCAAAGATCCTTTCGGTTGGATTGGTGGATGCGGATCCAAACTACCTCCATCACCTAAAAGGCTACAGGGACTTGCGTGGTCCCTGATCTCCTTTGGAAAAAAGGAAGAAAAAGAAACAAGGAGCTCATCTGGAGCGATGGATGGATACAAAAACAGACTTTCATGGAGATCTTGAAGGATTTGTGATGTCATCAAATCAATGCTTATTTGGATTACAAGTTATTCTCACATCACCCTGCAGATTTTCATGATCACAGGATAAAACATGCAGTATGTTCAGTTTAAATGTTGCACTGAATATCTCAGAGGTGCACACAACTGCGTTATGCTAAACATGGATCCTAATTGCTTTATTGTTACCTTTGTAACCCACGGCTGTGCTGCTTGTTGCAAGTAATCTGTCTCAATGCTGCTATTTAACATTTAGCTAAAATGCTAAATTGGTGTTACAAGGAGCACAAGCGGAGAAGAATGCAGTCTTTATCGCAATCATTACCCAGTCATCAAATCAGAACAATGTGTAACGCATTAGGCAAGGGTGTGTTTTGTCCTGTGGTTTAAACTGTTTTTAGTAAGAGAAAGAATGGATTGTTTGCATAGCCTCACTTCAAAGAGAACCATGTGACCATTTCAGTGTGGGAGAAAGGTTCAATTAATTTGTTTCTCTTGTCTTTTTGTTCATGTCCTTTTCTGGAGAGAGGAGACAAAAGAGAGAGTTAAGCAAAGAGACAGATTAGATTCTGGTGTTGTTGTTGTTATTTTTTAAACCTTTCTTTTTTGGTATGATATGGCAAACGTAACGCCTCTTACCCCAGACCCGTCTGTTGACCTCGTTCCCGAGCAGGTAGAGCAAGATCACCACAGACATGTTAAAAAAGAAGAAGCCCACCAGACCAGCAGCACTGAAGCGCCCAAGAAGAGGATACACCCAAATCCCGACTGACATGTACACCCATATAATCCTGCAGAACATGTTCAGAATATAAAAGAAAAAAAGAAGGGGAAAAAAAGGTTTGGCTCATGCAAACATTCACCCAGTGTGTTCACACAGTCATTGTAACAGCAAAACAGCAGCAAAAATAAACATCTCATATGCAATGAACAGCATGCTTATGGTTTGTTCTGTACTGAGGAGTTATTGGCTGCATTACAACATGTGAGCCCGAGCTGTGGAGGTTGAAAAGAGGCTTTTACCCGCAAGCTGTATGCACACTGGAGCAGCAAAAATAGATGCATTTAGACAGTGTTGTGCTTTCAGCCACATGAAGATGAACTTCAATCAGTGTCAAATGAAAGATAAAAACTGAAGAAATGCTTTATTTTTTAAGTGCTTGATTATGCTGTTAATGCTGAGTCAGCACTTACCAAGATAAGTAAGCCAAGCCCACGATTCCTAATGCCGTCAGTGCATGCTTAGCCTGTGGGTAGACATGAGGCTGCACCAGCACCTCTCCAAGTAAAATGGGAAGGACAAATGTGTGCTAAAGAAAAAGCCAACAGCAACATGAGAAGTCCCGACAGGCCAACCAGGAATTGCTTAAAAATGTTTTAAAAATACAAATGATGCTGAGTAATTATTTATTATGCCTAAGAACATAAGTCCACAGACCATAGCATGGTTCATCCATGGAGGGAAGAAGGCGTCGATGGTAGCTGGGTAGACTAATTCTCTATCATATGCAAAGATTGCCCAGAAAAGTAGAACAACGAACTAAAGAAAAGGCAGCAAAGGCAGAGTTAATGTGAAGCACAGTGTTTTGCTTTGGGGTTTTTTTTGCACTTGAAAGAATGTAGGATTTGCAAATGTGGGGTTCTCACCGTGCCCACTGGAAAGGCAAAGACAGAGAAGAGAAGGTCTTTAAACTTGCTCAGAGTACTCTCAGCCTTTTTCCCAGGTTGTAAATCATTCACTGCCGCCAGTCCAAAGAACGTCATTTGCAATAACTGAAACATTACAAGCAACATTGTGGTTTTTCCCACTGTCCTTGTTGGGATCGCAGGGTCATTAATCCTTCACAACAATTACCCATAAACGATCAAGGTACTCACCAAATTCAAAAAAGTGAGGTACTTCCAAGGTCCTCCATAAACAAAGATTCCTGGTGGCAAATCCTCTCCATCCTTATCGTTGAGATTCTTAACAATAAACGCATACCAGCTGAATGCTGTAATGTGATACACTCTCCTAACAGTCATTCTCAGTGTAAACGTATACTCTTCTGTAATAAATAGTGAAAATAAATTAAAATGCAAGCAAAAAAACAACAACAAAACAAAACAAAAAGACTAAACTTCAAAGTTTTCCCTTCAGATGTGAGGCACTTGAAGCAGTGAAGGTTCTTTAAAGATTAGTGTAATTCGGCACCGGCTTATCAAGACATTTGCAGGCAGCAGAGACAAAGAAACACAAGAGAACCACTGTTCAGTTTTTTACGAAACATACGAGGACTTCTTTCATAACCGCTTGTGGCTGGGAGGCAAATTTATGCACAGTGAGAGTGTAATCTGTTATATAGTGTTTTGCAAGAGAAATCCCAACGAACTCACGTAACCTTACGTGAGTTCAGATACAGTACTGTGCAAAAGCTTTAGGCAGGTGAGAAAAAATGCTGTAAACAAAGAATGCTTTCAAAAATGGAAGTGTTAGTCATTTATTTTCCACCAATCAACAAAATGAAGTGAACGAACAAAAAAGAAATCTAAATCAAGTCAATATTTGGTGTGACCACCCTTTGCCTCAGAGCAGCATCCATTCTTCTAGGTACACTTGCACACAGATTTTGAAGGAAGGTAGGGTGTTCCAAACATCTTGGAGAACTAATCACAGTTCTTCTGTGGATGCAGGCTTCCTCACATCCTTCTGTCTCTTCATGTAATACCAGACACACTTGATGATGTTGAGATCAGAGCTCTGTGGGAGCCATGCCATCACTTCCAGTACTTCTTGTTCTTCTTTACGCTGAAAATAGTTTTTAATGACTGGCTGTATGTTTGGGGTCATTGTCCTACTGCAGAAAACATTTAGGGCCAATAAACAATCATTTATATTTCTGAAAGCATTCTTTGTTTACAGCATTTTTTCACACCTGCCTAAAACTTGCAAAGTTCAGACAGGTAAATCTCTTCTGACAAAGACTGGATCACAGAGAAGTTACTTCTTTATTATTGCTGGAAATCTAAATTCAGGAGCTCGACACATCTCTCGCGAGCTTATTAAAATAATAGTAAATGTGTGACGACAAAATAACCCGATAAATTCATAAGAAAGAAAATTTCAAAGAGCAAAAGTCTCACATTAGAGAATAAACGTGTTAGAAGAAACAGACAATATTAAAAATAAAATAAAGGTTTCTCCTAAACTTGTTCTCCCATTACATTTTCCTGTGATCCTTAAAGTTTTCATAGATGTCATAAATGGCCTGAAGATGGTGCTAGTGTAAAGGCTGTGATCTGTGTAGTGAGCCAAAGCCAATATGCAGTATGTCGCAATCACTGTGTTAAAGCTACTAAATCTGTGTAGGTTCAGAAGAGAAATCTGTTATATAAAATATAATGTATGGGTTCTTTTTGAATATTTTAATTCAAATTAAGTTTTCAAGTTATGTACGAACATGTTACATATGAAACATTTATATAACAAATTATATAGGTAAATATTTAAAAACCTCTTGCAATTAAGGATTTAAATAATTTATTTAATTCTGGTTTTATTTTTATTTTAGATGGCATGTGTAATTTTGTGGAAATAGTGTCATAGTACCTATAATTTACTTTTAAAGCAGTACCTGAGTTTCTTTCTGTGTTATATCAAACATGAATTTAATGAATTGCACCTCAGACATGGGAGAAAAACAACAACAAAAACAAACAAGCCTCGATATATTTAAGAAGTTTTATTTACAAACAGCAAAAGGTGATGAAGACAGGTATGATACTGTAAATCTGTGAGAACTCACTTTCACTGCTCAGCTCTACATACTCATACATACATATGTAAACTCTTCACAGCTTCAAGATCAGTTTCAACAGACACGTAGAACAAGTACTGATTTAAAAACTGCAGGGTACAGAAAAGTTTAAAAGACAAATAAAAGGTTGGTTTCAGCAGATTATAAAATACAACCCCATACTGTCAGATAGTTTTGGCTTTCCACGGGCAAAGTAAACACTTAAAAAAGCTTCATATGCTGGATTTTGGGGTTTGTTCCCCAAAATGTGTAAATGAAAAAGCGTTGAATGGTGTATATAAACAAGACCTTGAAGTAAACCTGATGCACCGTTGAATATTCATCATTAACCTTAATCTGCTTTCAACAGTTGAAAACAAAAATGACACAGTGTTACACGTCGAGGTCTGAGTCCATCGTGTGCATTTCCTTGCTTTCGGTTGCATGTTTAAGGATGAAAAACGCTACAGTTTATTTACGCCAGCATGATCCACAGATCCACTTACTTCCAAATATATGTAATTGTCATCTTTTTAAGATGAAGGTGAACCATTATAATACAAACTATAGTATATTACAGCTTTACAAAATCTGACCACTGTAGATTATCAGTTCTCTAACATCTCGTCATAAAACTAGCTGACCCTGCTGTCAGTGTTGTAAAAAATACGGCAATAAGGCCTCTTCACAGAAACTTGGTTTGACACATTGCACGTTACCCTGCAGTCAGTAAAAACATGTTCGATCCTGCACACATGCTCTCAGTTCATACTGGGAGCAACTTGATGATTCAGCCACAGTAAGAAGCTCGTTGTTGAACACGTCACACGTAATTGGGACAACGGCTTTGCAATAACTTGCATATTGTCTAAATTCACGCTTCAGTACACGTTCCCTGACTCTTCTGTGCATGATAAGCCTTGTTCTCCATACAACCCAGAAGAGAAATCCCATTTCCAATAAATATCTTTGCCAGCTTTTTATTTATTTCATTTCACTTCCTTCTACACATCCTGTATCCACCTTTTAATATCTCATCTTTCATTGGATCCCATTTAAGTTGTCATCTGTGATAGTAGAGACAAAAAAAATAGATTCACCACAAGGGCAATTAAATATATATTAATACTTCTAATAGCAAACAATATTGGTAAGACATTCATACCTCAAATCGACTGTAAACCTTCCTCTCCTTTCTCATATTCTGGATCCTCTCCAGCAGCTTTTCTCGCTCCTGAGGTGATTTTTGCCCTTTGTTTAGTTTATCGAGTCCTCGTTCTTTCTCCCTTTTAGCATTTTTGTCAGCTTTGTCTTCTTTCTCGTCATCGGTAACGGGAGACTCTTTGGTAGCCTCATTCCTGCTTTGGCTATTAGCGGAAATCTGCTCCAGGAGCAGCTTGGTATCGTCTCTGAGGTTGCTGCTCGAGAGCACGTTGGCTGTGGATGAGTGGTAGCGAGACTGGCTCGATTTGGGCTGCTTGGATGTGATCTCTGCTGATTCAGAAAAGTTACTTTGCTGTATTTGGTCATTGGTTTTCTCACTGCCAACAGACTCTTTGGCACTGCTTTCCTTTGTACCCTGGATATGATCTGAGTTTCTCCTGCCTGTGTCCAGTTGCTCAGGCTCTGTTTTACTATTTTCAGCAGGCACAGGTGGCTCTGAGGTAGGCTCATTTGTGCTAGAGGGAGTTTTGGGGGCTTTATCCGATTCTGATGGAGTCTGGTTGGAAAGGGAATTTGTATCAGCGAGAGTGTGCAATGCAGACATGTTGGTTTCTGCTTTTTTAGCTTCAGGGGGCAAAACTAATTCAACTGACTCAGATAAAGGAGAGGAACGTGATCCTGTTTCAGCAGGGGTTGGTGCCTCAGCTCCTGTAAAGTTGAGGTCAGAGGGAGGGGTTGCTTGTATCTGTGCGTCTTGAGGAGATGCAGTTGTTTCTGACTGCGAAGCATTAAGAGTAGAGTCTGTAATGACAGTGGAGCTTGCTTCTGATGGCAAATGCTCGGCTGGAGTGTCCGTGGGTGTGGGTACAGTAATAGTGGGCTCTTTTATCTCAGGTAAACCTGGCTCAGGTGGAGAAGGGCTACTAGGTATGATATCACCTTTGACATGTTGTGAAGATTTAGGAACCACAGAATCCTCTGCAACAGCCTTTTGAACTGAGCAAATTTCTGATTCAGAAACTTCTTTTTCTGTCTCAGTAACACCTTCCTCTGATTCAGAAACAGTCTTTGCAGACTCAGAAATATCCTTTTCTGATTCTGTTTTTTCAGAAATGGCCTTTTCTGTTTCAGATACACCTATCTCTGATTCAGAAACAGCTCCCTCTGACTTTTCTCGTTCAGAAACTATGTTTTCTGATTCAGAAATATCGTTTTCTGTTTTTAATGTTTCAGAAATGGCTTTTTCTGATTCAGAAACACCGATTTCTGATTGAGAAACTTCTTTTTCTGTCTCAGTAACACCTTCCTCTGATTCAGAAACAGTCTTTGCAGATTCAGAAATATCCTTTTCTGATTCGGGTTTTTCAGAAATGGCCTTTTCTGTTTCAGATACACCTATCTCTGATTCAGAAACAACTCTCTCTGACTTTTCTGGTTCAGAAACAATGTTTTCTGACCCAGAAACACGTCTTTCTACTTGAGAAAGGCATGTTTCTGGTTCACAAATATCGTTTTCTGATTTTGATGTTTCAGAAATTGATTTTTGTGATTCAGAAACACCTTTCTCTGAATCTAAAGTATCCCTTTCTGGGTCTGATGTCTCAGAAACGGCCTTTTCTGTTTCAAGAACAGCTGTCTCTGATTCAGACGTGCCTATTTCCGATTTAGAGATATCTTTTTCTGGTTCAGAAATGCTCTTTTCAGAGTCAAAAATATCTTTTACTGATTCTTGTTTTTCAGAAATTGCATTTTCTGTTTCAGATAGAGCTCCCTCAGATTTTTCTGGTTCAGAAACACACTTTTCTCCTTGAGAAAGGTTCTTTTCTGATTCAGAGATATCGTTTTCTGATTTTGATGTTTCAAAAAGGTCTTTTTCTGATTCAGAAACACTTTTCTCTGATTCCAAAGTACCCTTTTCTGGGTCTGATGTCGCAGAAATGGCCTTTTCTGTTTCAGAAATAGCTGTTTCAAACACGACTTTCTCTAATTCAGATACACGTTTGTCTGATTCAGGCATGCCTATTTCTGTTTCAGAGGCATCTTTTTCTGGTTCAGAAACCTGTGTTTCTGATTCAGTCAAGCTCTTCTCTGCTTCAGAATGATCTTTTTCTCTTTTACAATTGGCTTTCTCTGATTCAGAAATATCTTTTTCTGCCCTTTCTGTGGAAGTTGCAGCACCAGAAACGCTTGTGGTGGACTGTAACGAGGATGAGCTTGGCTCAGCACCACTAACAAACACCTCAGGAGAAACACCAGATTCCATATGTACAGAGTCAGTTGCTGAAGGAGTCTGGGATGACGGCAACTTGGAAGAGGAATCTAGAGGAGTTTGGTTACTCATATCTTTAGACTTAGAATCTTCTGCTAATCCTTTTGGCGAGGAGCTCATAGAGTCATGTGCCTCTGTTTTATCATCATTTGAAGCTAATATGCCAGAAGCAGGGTGTGAGCTGGAATCTTCTGAAAGTCTGTTCTCTTCAGTGGTGGAAAGAGAAGGTGTACTGGACGATAAAGAAACTGGACTTTTCTGTGAACCAGAATCTAGCAGATTATTCTCAGAGGAGGATCTCTGCATTGATGGGTCAGAGGCGTCAACTGTTGATGTTACTGCAGGAGGGGAGATGCTGGTTGATAACTGAGTCAATTCAGGATTTTGAGTGTGAGAAGCCAGCGCAGAAAGTCCATCATCAGAATTGGCACAGACTGATTTAGACTCCTTTGAGGTAGAATCCGGGCTTGGGCTTTCCTTTTTATCAGTACTTTGTGTAAGTGAAGAAGCATTAGTGGGAGCAGGATTTGTGGGTGGATGACTGGGGCTGCTCTTGTCATCAGCAGGATCTGACAGCATGGGTTCTTGTGGTGATTTGTTCAGAGGTAACTCTGAGGAAGCAGGAAGAAGATCTGCTGACTGACTGTTGTCCAGTTTTGTTGTGCCTAAATCTTCTGCTACTTTATTTTGTTCTTTAGAGCTCTGGGAGGTATTGGAGTGATTTTCGATCTGACTGTCCTGCTGGTTAATGTTTTCACTGGCTTCTAAAGACACACTAGCTGACTGACTTGACTGACCGTCTGCAGTAGCACTCTTTTCCCCCTCAGTTTTGGAAGCCATGTCTTCTGAGGGTTCTCTTGGTTCAGGTCCCTCCTTTTTGACACCACTGTTGACTTTTAGTTCAGTTTCTGGTTTCACCGGATCTTTTCCTTTGCCCTTTGCAGCTTTTGCGGCTGCTTCAGCTTTGCGTTTTGCTGCCAACTCTTTGAAAAACATTAATCTTACATCAGGATCATTCATATCTGCGTATGGTAGAAGGGTGGCTAAAGGTTTAGGTGGTTGTACCGGCTGATTGGTTTTAGGTAGCTCAGCTTCAGAAAGCTTGGATCGAGGCATGGACGGTGAAAGATTAGGCTGCTCTACATGGGGTACTTTTGCTGACTCTGTTTCCTCATGCTTTTCTGAAACGTCTTTTGAATCTTCTTGCTTTGATGAATTTTTATCATCTCCTTTAGTGCTTTCCTTGTCTGGTTTTGATGTTTCTGTGGATGTCTTTAGGTACCGAGTCCATTCGTAAGGTTCTCTAGCAGCAGTTCTCCTTTGTCCCAGAACTTGAGAAACAAAGGGTAGTTTTATCTTTTCAGATTCAGTTTTGTCACTGTCTTCAGTGTCTCCGTCCTTTTGCTCAGGAGGGGTAGTTTGACTATCCTGAGGAGCTGGCTGATCCAGAGAGCTGAATATCAGAGAGGACCTTAACCTGGAGCACCTGTTCATTCCACTAGCATTTAGTTTCCTTCGGAAAGAATCGGACCGCAGAAGAACAGAAGTCTTTGGCTCATTTTGTTCTGCCTCCTCTGTCCTCTTTTCCCCCTCGTTTGTGGTTTGTGACTCTGATGTTGATGGTGTTGTTTTGGTTTCTTCTGCCACTGCAGGAGGTTCATCGGTCAATACCTTAGGCTGTTCTCTGGCTGTTGTTTTGGCATAATTTGGTATCTGACTCACCCTGGATATAACAGGAACTTTGAACTCTCTGACATTTGGGATTTTAGGAACTGACAAATCAACCCCTGGTGCTGTTTTCTGCATGGTGTTACGGGGCTCTTCAAAAGGATCTGGGGCCTGAGGTGGTTCCACTGGCAGGCCTTCATCTCCTGAATTATCATATGCACTAAGGTATGAGTTAATCCTCCAGTTTCGCAGCCCCTTTTTAACCATGGGATCCTTGCGATCACTGTTAGACTCCTGAAGAAACGGCCTCTGATCAGCGTGGCTGGAGGGTGTGGGAGAGGTTTGGCACGTATATGGATGGCCTAAACTCAGTCTTCTAGGTTGAGACGAACTAAAATCTGCTGCAGGCAGCATTTTCTCTGAGCTCTGATCATAGTCTTTGGTAGATGACAAGTAGTTAAAAACAGGGTCAAAATCAGGGGGTTGCATCTCTTGTGGTAAAGCAGATTCAGAGTATTGATCTCTTGAAAGATAACCTTGGCTCCAGAACTTGTCATAGCTGTAATCTGCTTCTGGTCCTGGTGCTGGTCCTAGATAAGGTTGCTGGCCCCTGTAAAAATGCCTCCCCTGGGACTCAGGTTCTGGCATTCCCTGAGGTTGCAGGAATGGATAAGGATATCTTCCTTGAACACCTTCAGCAAAGCCAGGATGTTTAAAGGGTCGATTTTCCATCGGTGGAATCCTGACATGTCCCTGATCAAATGATGGGTCCATGTGTGGTTGCTGGGAAGGAAACCTATTGTACAAATCTGCAGGTCCACGCAGGGGTTCCTTAGTCTTAAAGGGCATCCTTCTCCAATCATCATCCATTCGCTCATCACAGGACTGTCTGGCCCATTCATCTGGTTGACTAGAATCAGCTGCTGGCAGAGTTCTCATAGGCTCCCTGTACAGTGATAGCCTGTCACTGGCGTATTCCCTCTTTTGTAATGGATTTATGTCTTTCACTGGAGGAGCCACATCTTCAACAATCAGCGGCTGGGAATGAGCATACAGGATCCGAAACTCTTCATCAAAGGTAGTCACGAGCTGTCCGAAGAACAGGTGTGCCATGCAGCGGTGTAGTTTCTCAAAAGACCACATGAAGCTGGACATGACATAAGATAAGCGCAATTTAATACAAGCATCATTAAAACGTTCAATAAACTGTTGCAAACACAACACATTTATTAGGAAACAATCCTGGTGTAGTAGGATTCTGCAGTAGTTTTAAACAGCCTCACCTGTAATTTCCACTCAGCACAGCCCTGCAGTCAGTCAACAAGAAGCGATCCATCATCTGACCTTTGAAGGATTTGCCTGAGCGGCACTTATACGAGCTGCCAGACACTGTTCTCACTCGTAAAAACTGCAAGGCACAAGGAATCACCTTAAGATTTAGAAAACCTACAAATTTATGAAGCACATCTAGCAATGTTTTCAATTGCATAAATCCAAGATAGGTGGCAGCATTGCATTAGCACTGCTTCTTCTGAGATCACGTCACAGAAAAGGAGAAAAAGATTGCATACGTAGTTCACTTTTGCAGTACTATACTGGTCATGTGGTTTTTTTAAACATCACTAAATGAGTCAGTCTCCATCTACTCAACATATCAGGCTCAGATGTATTAATACTGGCATTTTATTTATTTTACACAATAGCATAAAATGCACCTCTAAGAATTTTTCCCATGCCACTGGAGACTTGAGAGAGTCATCTTTTACCAATTGCTTAGCTTTTGTTGAACAATATAGCTTACTGTGAAAAGACCACTGGGAGATAAAGCTGGTGATATTCTAAATTTTGTAATACTGTCAACAAATCCCATGAATAGGTAAAACAACCATGGGTTATCTCTCAGTGCTTTCCAAATACCCCCTCCTCTGTGGCCTGTAGTGCCAAATCCATTCATTCCAAATGAAGACAAAACAGCCTTCAAAACGCATAACAAAAATAGATTTCAACCATTTAATCAGTTAAAGCAGACATAAACAGCACATTTGTTAAGGACTACTTTGAGCCACAGATCATGTATATTGTATATGAAGTAAAAGGGCAGACATAAAGTATAAATGGGAGTGGAATTTAAACATGTAAGAAGACAAAATGCATTGCAAAGAATACTTAATCACCTGAATGCTCTGCAGGTTTACTCTGCAGTTGGATACCATGCTCACAAAGTGATGTGCATTCAGCTCGTCTAGAAGGATGTAGACAGCAACGTTTCTCATGGCAGCGTTAAGGACATCCGCAAAAATGTCAACATCGGTAAACATATCCATCGCTATGGCAATGACCTGAGGAAATGAAAGAAAACAAAGCGACCAAAGCGAAAACAAAACCGTCATGAGTACGACTTCAGTCGAAAAAAGAACAATGGTGATTAATGTGAAGGAAACCACAGGCCAACCTGTTGAGCGTTTTTGATGAGTCGCCGGGCCTGCTCCTTGATACTTGGCATGTCTGGCTCAGGGGGGTTGACCAGAGTGGTAACCTCTGTGGGCACACTGAAGAGTTGTAAGTGGGGCCAGCCAAGGTCCAAATCTGGGACGTCCTGGTCGCTGTGAATTGGCCAGTAAGTGTCTGAGGATCCATCTCCCCCGCTCTCCAGAAAAAGCTGTTCAGGGTGTCCGATCAGCTGGGGACCCTGAACAGAGCCCAGAATGTGCTGAATCTCAGGTGTGGACAGAAAGTCCACCACATCCGCCTTTTGGAGGAACTCATAGTACCCCTCCAAATCCCCCTCG
Organism: Pelmatolapia mariae; assembly: GCF_036321145.2. Classification (NCBI taxonomy): domain Eukaryota; kingdom Metazoa; phylum Chordata; class Actinopteri; order Cichliformes; family Cichlidae; genus Pelmatolapia; species Pelmatolapia mariae. Next base: position 18,554,794 of record NC_086238.1, on the reverse strand, counting down.
ACCAGAGCGTCAATAGCCAAGCGGTACTCTTCCCGGTAGTGAGGAGGGAGGTAGTTGGGGTCCAGGGGGTTATCCCCAGCAGAGGAACACTGAGAGCGACGCGCCATACTGTGGTCTTAGGAGAGGACAAAGGGCAAAAAGAGACGTAACTTGTAAATGTTTTTGAACCAAATTTGGGTTCAGCTGTAATCAGATACACTCACACAACCCACAGATGTGTAATTTGCTGCTTCTTGTTGTCATGCGAGATAGTACATGTTGTTATCTTTAGATCTTATTCAATTTGACAAAAAAAAACCCTACCCAAGATGATAAAGACTCTAACAAATGAAAAGTAACAGAAGCATTTATTCTAGTGTTTGTGTGGCATATTTACACTGTCTGGGTCCATATTACAACAGTGGTGGAGTTCACTTTCTTGAAAATCAACTAGCTGTAGCCAAGTTGAGATATCTATCTATCAATATACTGTGACAAACCCAGCTCTGCAATCAAAAAATAAAAATAAACAGACGTCAGTGGATACTTCTCAGAGATATTGCAGCATCTGCTACAGTTTCATTGGACCGGTGAAAGCACAATGAGGGAAGACGGAATCTAACCACAGGATAGATGGTTAGGGTGTGGCCCCTCCCTCTGGCCAAACACCCTCGACTCCATTTGAACTTTTATGTAAAGCCAGAAATCTCACATAAACAAGAAAAGAAACACCAGGAGTAAAGAGTAAAGCTCAAAGTCCTGGAGCAGTCGTTAAAGGATAACGAGCTCTAAGTAAATAAGTTAAAGATAAAATGGCTGTGTGTTGCCGCTACGCTAGTGAGCCTGACAAAACTTTTCCCCCCACCGAGTCAGAAAACTTAACCGGAACTGGGTCAGTCTGTAGCCGCATGTTGGATCCAGCTGGCCCAAACACCGCAGAGGCTAACAGCAAAGAGGCACACAGCCCCCCACAGTTACCGTCTGCTGAGCCTACCTCATTGGTCACCCGTCAAGCTCTCCGTCGGTTAAACTTCACAGCAGTCATGTTGCTTTCTTCACCGTGTTGTTGTTCACAGCTGTACCGAGCTTCCAAGTCCAGGTGTGACCTGCCGAAAGTTTCCTCTTACACTGCCTTTTCCCCTGTCACCCAGCTAAACCAGTTTGCTGTCATGCTTGAGGCATGTTGGCGAGAATGTCTGAGACGCATCGACCGGAGGAAAAAAGTAATGTCGACAGACCTCGCCCCGCCTCATCGGCTGCAGCAGCTCCGCAGTTTGTTCACTTCTGCTCAGCTCTCAGTGTCCGTGGCTGTCCTGAGCCAGCTGAACTCTGCACAGCTGTTATCATCTCACTCCTGACACTCACTCGCTACTACTGCTGTAAACTGGAGCCGAACTTTGTGGCTAATTTTTTCAGGTAATGCGTTGCTAGTTCATAAAGTCCCTGCGTTTATCGCTCATATTTCTCCCCCGCCCCCACCTAACACTGTTCTGAATCATTAGTTATTATCAGTTAATACGTTTTCGTGTGATTGTGCTGGCAGATATTGTTACCCGGTTATAAAGGCCAAGGATAAACCCAGTGTAAATTAATTATCAACAGGTTATAGCAGTTTGAGATGGCTGTTGTTACCAGGGACGGAGCTAAAGGCACCCCCCCCCCCCCCCCCCCCAAAAAAAACCCCAACCAAACAACCAAACAAACAAAAAGAAAGACAAAAATGACATAAAGGGTGGATGAGGAGATTTAATTCCATCTATAAAATGTTGAATAACATTACACGTAATAAAAGCTATTAGCTTTAATTGTAGGGAGAAAAAAAGACATCATAAAGCCACGTACACTCTGGAAGCAATTCGCACTGACATGGCAACAAGAGACCATAAAATTTGAATCAATTCAAGCGACTTCAAACAAATAGAGGTGAAAAAAATGCAGGCTGGGCAAAGTGAGTGGGATCTGGGATAAACTCAACATTCAGGCGAGTGACTGTAGCTACTAATGAGGAGTGAAGAACATAGACTGAGATATGACCTGGTAGTAAATAGAAGGTCATCTAGGCAACTGGAGCCTGGAAGTGACCATTTCAACACGATGTGCTAGATGTATTGGTCTACTGCCTATCATTCCCTAAAGCTGCATCCGCGCTGCAAGCGATTTGCTTTGAAGTCGACGGCTGGTTCGTTGCATACGTTCCAGGCTCTGGTCTAAGGCCTTCTAAGGCAATATATCAATTAACAGTATCCAGCGCTCTTATTGATAATTGCTTCAATTGCTTGCCTGGAAATTGATAAAAGTTTATTTCAGGTCCCGCCCACTTTGCATAGCAGTTAGTTAGTTAGTTGCTTGTAGTCACTGAATGTCGTTCACTTTCTATGGCATCTGGTTGCCACATCACTGTGATTTACTTCAAGGGTGGGTCCTATACTTTGCAAACTGCAATCAAACAATGTATAAGTACCGTTGTATCCAGACTGCATTTTTTTAACTACGTTACTTTGCAGTTAAATCTTGTGCTTCAGAGTAGCCTCTGACTTGTTCCATAGCAGCCATGTAGGCAGAAAGGTCTGTGCACATTGAAATCATTATAAGTCAGTGAATTTTCAATCAGTTTTCGGGTGCTTTTGTTTGATATTTGTTTTTTCTTTCTGATAGAATTTTCAGATTTCACATGTTGTACCGCTCTCCCGACCTTTGGATTCATAAGTCAATAATATCTGTTACTGCTGATTTTCTGCTTAGTTTTGTATAATTTGACATACCTCACCATTTTCTCCTAGTTTTCCTGGCTTTTTGACAGCCACCTTTTGACTGAGACTTTATCTGATGAGGCTTTGGTCAATAGTAGATAGATCAGCTAAAGGGTGAGATGGATCTCTCGGGAATCAAAATATAAAGAAATTTTTGGACACTTTGCAAAGTACTGTAGAAATAAAATGAGAAGAACATACCATCAGTGACATTGGTTTAGTCCTTTTTTGGCAAATGAATTACACTTAAGGAAATGTTTGTGGTTTAGGTTTAGGATTAATGTTTACCTATTTAATTGACCAGTTTTTAATATTTTCTTTCATTCACATAAAATCAGGGTGGCCATTAAGGGTCCATGTCTTACTTTTTCTCATGGTGCACTAGCTGATAAAGCCATCCCTGCTTATAAATATGTTAAAAATGGGAACTAATGGGACTTCAGATTCAGCGGTACCTAATTATAGGCCTATTCATTAAAAAAATCATACCTAATCATATCTACTTTGATGATATAAGCTGAATAAAAATGAACAACTACCGGTAATTTTAAAGCTGTTAAGAGGTTTCACTGGAAAAATGCTGAGACACAGCAAAGGAATAAAACTAATTAATACAGGAATGAAACCTATCCTCTCTGAACAATGTAAACAGTCACTAGAATTCCATTCAAGCCTGGATTCTATAGAAAAGACTTCCTAATAGGTTAACCTCAAACTTCTTACTATGATGAGCATATTAACAAACAATAGAAACACTGGGCGAGGATGATCATTACAAAGAGTGCCGCCCTACCAGCCCTTGTTGAAGGTGTAGCCTCAAGTGTGCAAAAAAAGAGAGGCTACACCCTCAACATGATCCCATCATTCATTCTTTTTTTCTTCTTCTCATGCTTCATTAACGATTTCTTTTGTTGCATTCACTATACACTGAAATTATATTGTCCTTTCTTTGTTGTTTACTAAGGGTTCTCATGAGGAAATGTAGCCTAAAAGTTGGAGGAAGGACATCTGGGTTTCCAAGACAGGATTTTGCAACCCGTGTTTTGTTAAACCTTGAAAGGAGAGAGATAGAGAGGCTAAAATTCAGTGATTTTTCTTTAAGGGCCGCTCCAACTTCAGACCTAAAATAGCCATGTCAGCGTGAATGCTGATGTAACCAATCCAAAGGAAGTGAGACAACATAGCAGCTCAAGTAAAGACTTGAAGACAATCCTTCATTGTTCGCTTTAGGCACCACCCAAGGCACACAGAGGAGCAGTTGGAATAGAGACATAAAAAGTCATGTTCTCTTGGTTCATAGATAGTTGCTACACTACATACCATTGGGTAGTATTCACAGTGGCAGTCCTTTAACCCATGTAGCTCTCAATAAAAATACACAACTCATGTCTTGCCTTTTGGTTTTGTGACTGACAGCAATGATTATGAAACATGAACTCGGACACACAGTGACTCAGAGCTGAAGTCCTCCCCCTTCGTAAAACACCAGCAGGAATGTGTGAATCAAACTCAGTGTGAACTGTTTTGATTTATGTGATACCACAACTTCAGCTCAAATGTACAACTGTTATTGTCAAAAGGGGACAAGGAAGGCATATCACTGGAGGAAGACTATCCTGCACCGCAGATCTGATTACCGCGTCCTTGCAGAGACCTCGTAGACTAAGCAGGGTTGGTTTAAAGTGTTGAGTGATACAGTTCACACTCATTCTGCATGATGCACACACTTTGATAACACTGCTAAACAAACAGAGGAGTGCAAGGCGTGAACAACACCACCTTCCCAGACTCCCACACTCTTGGACTGTGCCCCACCAGTACAAACTCTGTTATGAAGAATATAAACCTTGGATTTAATTGACAACCTGCACAGATTCAACAGCTGCCAACCTTAGAGAATTCAGCACCCATCCTGCGGTGAAAACAAAACCGAGGAGGTCTCATGAAGAGCTGGAAAGTACACGGCACATAGTTTGTAGGCCATACCTTTTTAATGACATTGAATGACATCTGAACATCTTATGTGAGTGAATTGTAAAGGTGTTCACTGTATAAATGGGGAGAGCTCTGTATCACTTCAAAAGGCTTCATATTCCCATAAATGCTTCAAATGGAAAAGCTTAACTTCAGTTGTTGGGTGGGGCCTCAGTGCTGTTTGCAGGTCTTTTTTAATGTGGGTATGTACAATACAAGCCTTAACCGACCATGCTTTTTAGTTAGGCTTGCAACATGACTCCAGAAATGACAATAATGGTTGGTTGTTCTAGACCAGGGATGTCAAACAGAAGGCCCGGAGGCTAGAATTTGCAGAGCAAAGACACCGATCCAACCAACTAGGCAGTTTTGGAAAACTGTATTTTCATGAGTCCAATTGCTTTTCATTCATCCTGATTTCTCAAATTTACTACAACATCATTTATTTATCCAGTAAAACTGATAAAATGGAGATGTATTATTGAAATTGCACTTTTTCTTATATTAAGATCTCTCAGAATTAAATGTGCACTTAAACTTCTTTACATGGTCAGAAAGAGGAGGTTAACTGGTCTGGCTCACTTAATATCAAAGCAGCCTGCATGTGGCCTGAACCATAAAAGGAAAGTTTCTATCTATAAATCTATTCTATCTAATTGAACCCTAGAGTCTGACATTTTGATTGTGTCATTATGGTTTTTTAAGCCATCATATCATAAAAAGGAGGATTTAATGTAAACGATAGCTAGCTTCATTAGCAAGATACCCCCAGAGATCTGTGTCTGTGCTAACATATAAAACAAATCATGCTAGAATTTCACTACCAAAAAAACTGAGCATACTTCTTTGATTGTCTGTCAGTACAGTTGACTAACACTGGCCATATTGTTTGCCGTAATTATATTAAAAAATTCTCCGGAAGACTCCAACACCACAAACACAATGGAAAGGTCCAGTTCAGTGACTTGAGTTAGCAGAGGTGAGGCCTAGCATACAGCTAACAACTATTCCTTCCTGTTGGCATCTATCTGTTACTGAAATAAGCTACGCCCTTAATCCTGCATAATTTTAAGGATAATACGTTTAAAAAGAGTGACTTATATACAAATTCACTCCATTCACAGTTGTCATGAAAAGGGAAGTAAGCTATGGACATCTTTGTTTTGTTTTTGTTTTTTTAACTAGGCTGTAAAAATGCTTTGCTTTGTATTTTAGCATGGCGAGTTTGTGGTGCTGAAGGTGCTAAACAATGGTCAGGCTTTGCTCCAATTCTTGGTTGACATCGATTCACACTGTAATATTTAAACATCTGTGGTTTCGACTACATTTTTTATGTACGTTCATGATCCCTACAGAAATGACTCTTGTTGATATCCTGACCTTGTATTCTATTGCCACACTCAAAAAAATGTGAACACATGTAAATTTTCAATATTATTTGTTACATAAGAACATTGTAAAACATGAAATTTAATTGAATCTTGTCAAATCTAATTTACTTGAGTGGTATAAATTTAGTTTATACTAATCACATTCATTTAATCACCTGATTGTGGCACTGCCATACATGACAAAAAGAATAACATGCAAAACTGAGACATCCACATTTCATCTACTTTTTATTTACTTTGTATTTAGTGATAACTCCATTAGTGACACATAATGTTTATTATATTTAAAATTCAACCACTGAAATGGTTAAACACAAAATGACTTGATTGATTTTTTGGCTGAACAGTTTATGTGAAGTTCCTCTCTTTTACCTCTATGTAGGAAGCCATGTGTTCATCTTTTGTTTATAACATGTCCTGAGGCTATTGTGCTGATAAGGAGAGCATATAGGAAGAGGAAGATTGACACTAGAGAAAAAAATGGAGTGTGAGAAAACAAAGAGAAAAGGAAGAGCAGCAGCTGCTGAATCCATTTCTGGGCGCATACTTTCACGGAGGGACACAGGAAGTCTTAGTGGTTCTCGAAGAGGTGAGATCATGCTTGCCTAAAGAGATGATGAAAGTTAATGAAAGTCTGCGGACAATGGGCTGAGCACATTTCCAAATGTGTTAAAGTTGTTTTGCTTAAATCATCCATATCCAGACGAGATTCAGCCTATGAAATTCTTGAATATGATAAAATTAGATGGCCAATCTTATCTGGGTGGATTCTGGATCTGTGTCATGTTGGACAAACCTTGTCATTTGAGCAAAGACTAGCTCCTCTATCTTTGTCACTTGTTGAGAGGATGGCAAATTCCCCAGATTATTGCGTTTCCACATCAAGAGTACAATAATGTACTTTTTCAACCCCCTGTCACCAGTTTTTATCTCCATTAAGCCAGAGATTACCAACTTGCTGGTGACAAAAGGTGTAGATATAAACACACAGAGGTAACAAAACAGCAGGCTTGTGTCAGTGCAGAATGTCTAGAGAGCGACTTGAAGGTGTGAAATGGATCCAGGTTGTTTGGCGTACGTGGAGGCCGTGTTGGGCCAGTGCTGAGCTCATTTCCCAGGGTGCTCAGCAGCAGGTGTGCATCTCATTTGCCTGTCATTTCGCCTGTTGACAGTGTTTGTGTTTTTAGAGTATTTGCTCTGTGTGCGTCTGCAGCTTGCAACAAGAGAAAAGTCTATTTTAGTCTACCTTTTGAATCCACTTTGGACACGCTTTGGCTTACAAAGCTGCGTGTGTGTGCATGTCCCGTGTGCAACTACACTAACATGCGTGCTTGCTTGTGCCTGTCTTCACGTGTGGCAGGTCGCCACAGGAGTGGCAGAGCTGTAATCAGCACTTTACACTATGTCGCACTAGAGGAAATGTTCTGAGAAAAATAGGAGCAATTACTGACTGGAGTAATGCACAACCAGCTCTGACCTCATCCAGGACTTGAGATTACATTGAGACAGGACACAGACTTACTGCAGGGAGGGTAGCTCTCCACAATGATGTCATACATGCTGTCTGCCAGTGGAAAAGATAAAAAAAAAACAAAACAAAAAAACAAAAAAGGGAGCAGCTATAATGCCTTACATCTTGCTTACATTTACTTTTTTTTTTTTTTTTTACATGCCTACTTTATTTCCAGCACTATTGTATTGCATCCTGTGGTACATCCTGCTGCTGAAATACTGCATACTGGGATGTCCTGCACTGAGTCAGGGACACTGAATAAACATCAGGCCCCCACGGTACATCTCAGACTCAAGCACACAGCTATAGCTTTTCCTTTGGCATAAAGTGCTTGATGTCAACGCAGTCCTTTAGCTGCAGAAAGAGCCTGGAAAGCACAGAATAAGCAAATCACAAGTAAGACAAACATTAGAGTCACATTTCTGCCAAGATGACTTCCTTTCATACTTCCAGTGACCTTTCAGGTTGTTCCATTTTCTTTTGTGGCCTTTGTTTGCGTACGCCTGCAATTAGTTGTTTGATGGCACTGAAGTCGAGTTGGCAAAGGCTCAAGAAGACAGCACAACGAGCTGCTGAACTTCTAAACCCTGCCAAGTTAGCTCTCGGGGCTGCTTGCATAGGCATATACTTTTGCATAAAAATGAGAAATCGGTTACACGGAAATAGCCTGGTTCAGATTCTGAACTAAAGTATGAGGGGATTTACAAAACCAAGCAGGATAGCAGGTGGTAAGCATCACGTAGCTCTGTGAGAACTGAGCTCACATGGTTTCTCATTGCAACTTAAATCTCAGCAAAAAGTGTAGATAAAATATATTTTGTTTGAGACCTCCATTATAATTCATAGTTGACTCTAGATGATATAACAAAATGCAGATTCCCGGTACAGGGTGGCAGAAACTTACCCAGTATCTGTTTTTCACTGGTACCTCATTCTGTTTGCTTTCCTGCAGGTGTTTGAGGACAATCTGCTTTTCAGGATTGAGATTTTGGAGTACTTTCATTAATTCTTGCTGGAAACCCATTCTTAACTTTCAAATGAAACTACAAATTTTAAAATCCAGCCTGGATTTATTTCAGGTTGCAGTGGGTGCGCTGAGAAACTCTAGTGCAGGGTACTATCCGAATGGTGACACAAGGCCTTTTCTCACAGCATTTTATCTGGTTGAGGTCATCCTGCCTGAGGCTAAAACGTAGCAGCCTAGCAACATAACTCTGGCACCTAGTGTCATAATCACAGAGGGTTCATGTAGCCTAGATTAGTTTCCATGAAAAAATAAAATATCATAAAATATCTGAGAAGATTAGCATTTTGGAAGATTCTGAACTAGCGCCACTGTTCTGCTGTAACCCACCGGCCGAAAGGCATGCAGCTTTATGAGGAATGCAGGCAGTTTGTGGTCTGGCCAACTATGTGCACAGGCAAGGGCCTCATAGGTGAATCAGCCAAGAGTACAGGGGAGAAAACTGCGCTAATGCCTAATAGTTTTACCTTTTAAAATACGTAATTTAATAATTATTTAGTTTTGCCTTGTCTGAACATTTGATATTAGACAACGCAAACCATGCCACTGTGGGTTAAGTCTTCTGGTGGGAGTGGAAGTAGTTAACATACAAACTATTTGGTGGGAATGTTGTACTCATACAGAACAAGGCTCTGGAATTTAGATGTTAAATGTCTTTACCTCTGTACATGTTACAACAGGTTTGCATACTAAGTTGCATACTATATGCTACTGTCAGCTGCTCCCATGTGAAAAACAGGCAGCTCTCCATGTTTGATTTGGCAGATTTTTACACAGCATGCCCTTTCCTGATGCAATCCCAAGGGGATTTCTGTTTCTGTTGGAATCTTTCATAGACCTTTCACTTCATAAGTGAATGTGTAAACAACTACATTATGGAGCTGCATTCAACGTACTATACCGTACATTTTGCTATTTTAACTATTACTGTGTACTATTCAGACATTTGGATGTAGGTTATTTTGATGCTTTGGCAATACTGTTTCTAAAAAAAAAGGTCATCAAAATAAATTGCTTTTTAATGTTACTTTGGCCTTTTATGTTATATATTCACTCCACAGCATGGCGGTTTACGCAATTTCCTCACAAGCGAAAGATCCCTGTTTAGATCATGAGAGGCGACACACATCCCTTTGGGGTTGTGTCAGGAAGGACATCTGGCATTAAAAAAAGAAAAGAAAAAACTCTGCCAAATCAAATATGCTGAGCTACCCATATGTGGTTACCTCTTGGGAATAAGGGAGAAGCCCAAAGTAGCTTTAGCCTATGCTGAAAATTGCTGAAGGCAAAAGATGAAGCTAAGGTTCCCTTAAATTAATTTAATGTTGTTATACAGCAGGTCTGTGATTGTGAAGCCAGGCTTTTTGGGGGCAATTCTGTAAGCGGTTGTGACCCCTGACCTTTTTGCAGACCAATCTTTACCAGGGCGCAGTTCTCAGGACTTCATTATGTAATGGTATTTATGGCTAATTACTTAAGCTATTTATTACCTTAAGCCTAAGTAAACACTTGTACAACCCAGAAATGGGCATGGCAAAGACCCACAGTATTATCTGTGTACCAGTCTCAGCACTAATAGATCAAACAAAAGGGGGGAAAGAAAGTAAAACACTTTAGTGGTTAAATAATTGCCATTTATTTTCTGCAAACATATTTGTAATTGAACTACATAACCGTAATTCTTTTAGCTTTTCGCAGGGAAATATCTGTTTACTCCTCAAAAAGCATGATTACGCAACCGTTACGGGTCGCTAGGCTACAGTGTTTCAAAAATATTTGCCAACGAAGAAGACTTTCCGGGAATTACGTAGCTCTACAGCCGGACGTAGTCCCCGCCCCCGCCTTCTACCCGCGCTGTCGTCGAAGATTGTGTGTTTAGGAAGATGCGTGCCTTTATCTAAATAAATTGAAAATTATGTCTAAAATTTTTCTCCGCAATTATAGTTTATTTTTAAAAGAGATTAATAGTTTTAAAACGTTTATCATAACGGTTATTGAGGTATTTGAGGGACCGACATTATAACTTCTGACATACTCTGACATTTTCAGGCGGAGTGAGTGGTCTGTTTGTTTGCTTCCTCTCTGGCCACAAGCGTGCTCAGTTTCGTCTACAGCAGTAATGCTGCACTTTAGCTTAAACAAATACCGTTTATTCCACATGTTTGCGTACTCGCACATTCTGCCTGCCCTTTAACTTTAACCAAACTACAAGTCAGCAGCTCTGTAAACATGGCGGGAGTTATCCGGAGGCTCGACGAGACTGTTGTCAACCGCATTGCTGCAGGAGAAGTTATCCAGCGTCCTGCCAACGCCGTCAAAGAAATGATTGAAAACTGGTAAATTATCAGCTATATAAAGAGCAGTTTCAATAACGTGAGCTAATGTACGACTGTACGACTAGTGACTTAAATATCCAAGTAGCGGGATTAATAAAGGTGGCCATACATGGCAGGGGTGACTGTTTACATCACGTGTAACATAGTAACAGACCTGTAACTGTCTCCTCTTAGCGTGCAGTGTGACCCTGTGGTAAATACACTTTTGTGTTTTACAATTGTTCCAGTTTGGATGCAAAGTCCACAAGCATTCAGGTGACGGTGAAGGACGGCGGACTGAAACTTCTTCAAATTCAGGACAACGGCACTGGCATCAGGGTGGGTGACACATGAGGGGAGCAGGACGGAGGACTCGCCCTTTTAGCTGGGTGGCGTCTGCTTTATCATTACTCAGTCAGGGTTAAGCTATTTTGGTTTTCTTCTGTCAGAGTGTGCTAAGTCTTTCCCTGAACTGAAAGACGGAAGACACTAACTCAAGTGTACTTGTTAACACATTTGAACATTTTATACTTGAGCTGTTTTCTTGTAACTACAGCCATTTTTTCATGTCTTCTAACCATTTGCCCCAGTAATTTGTGGTACCATTAAATATGACAAAATGAGAAGTAATATACGTTTTTAAAAAAATGATTTTTCATTAAAATGTAATTAAAATGACATGATTTTCATGTTCCAACCCACAGCGATGCATTGTTAAATTGTATAAATCTTAGTTTTGACCAGATAGAGAATTACATATTACTTACTCATAATTACTTGTCACAGGCTTTAGTTTTCCCACCACAGTGAGGAACAAGCATACAATGATATATGACTATAACAACTGAATGCATGAAGTTAAAACTGAATGAGTGCCTAAGCTTTCAAATGATGTTTTATGTTACGTCAGACATATTTATGCTATGAAAAGCAAAATTCTTTGTTTGGCTTTGATTAAAAATCACTTAAAATTTTAAGGGTCAGTATGAAGGGTTGCCTCAGAATGACCCTGCTGGTGACGTTATGGTAGTTTGTTCAGAATATGCTGTCTACCAAGTGAAACTCTTTTTCACTACTGCAGAAGGAGGATATGGAAATCGTTTGTGAGAGGTTCACCACGAGCAAACTTCAAACTTTTGAGGACCTTTCGAGTATAGCAACCTATGGATTCAGAGGAGAGGTGAGCTGTGCACCTCTGTCTGCCTTCACTGTATTTATTTGTTCTGCATTACATTTATTGTGTTTGTTCTTGTCTGCAGGCCCTTGCTAGTATAAGCCATGTTGCCCATGTGACCATAACCACAAAGACAGCTGATGCAAAGTGCGCTTACAGGTACTGTTGCATTCCTTATCTGCTCTAAAGCCTTACTAAAGGCTACAACACAACTAGGATGTCAGCTCTCTCATAAATTGGTTGTGTTCTCTTGCAGAGCCAACTACAGCGATGGCAAACTAAAAGGCCCTCCCAAACCATGTGCTGGAAACCAAGGAACGCAGATCCTTGTGAGTTCTCCTTGCACATGAGCTGTTCTATAAAATACAATTTATGGATGCTGAGAAGCTGCTCCTCTTGTTGACTGCAGGTGGAGGATCTTTTCTATAACGTCTCCACTAGGAGAAAAGCTCTAAAGAGCCCGAGCGATGAGTACTCCAGGATTGTAGAAGTGGTCGGCAGGTGTGGGTTTTATTCTTCATGTCTCATGATTCCTGGTGAATTTGCTTCAACTTGTTAACATTGTCTTACTCTGCAGGTACGCCATACACAACTCAGGAAAAAGCTTCTCTGTCAAAAAGGTAAGATGTGCTTTATTTTTCATTTAAATTAAACGCCTCCCTCAAGCACGCAAAGCAGTTTTCTTCAAATAAACTATTTGCTGTCTGTCTGTTTGTGACTCCTCTTTCCAGCAAGGAGAGACCATGGCAGATGTAAGGACTCTTCCCAATGCGTCTGTAGTGGATAATATTCGAGGGATTTTTGGCAACGCAGTCAGCAGGTATTCCGGCAAATCTCCTTTGATGAGGGCTGCTTTTAATGCAACCTCTTCTCACCTCTGCGCTGATTGCATGACCGGCTCTGTGGTATGTTCCCAGGGAGCTGATCGAAGTTGCCTGCGAAGATCAGAAGCTCGCTTATAAGATGAAAGGCTACATCTCAAACGCAAACTATTCAGTCAAGAAATGCATTTTGATCCTGTTCATAAACCGTACGTACCACAGAAACCTACTGGAAACACAGCAGTTAGCATTTAATCTTGTTAATGTTCCGTTAAATGAAGCTGTCTTCTGCGATGTCTCAGATCGTCTGGTGGAGTCGAGCGCTTTGAAGAAAGCGATTGAGACAGTTTATGCTGCATATCTCCCCAAGAACACACACCCGTTCCTTTACTTGAGGTAATGTACTTTACCTGTGTGGTTTTGTGTGTGTGTTTGCTTTTTTAAGTCGTACATATATTAATAACAACAATAATAGTTAGGGTCAGCAGGGGGAAGACACACATCTTTTTGACATTCATCTATCCTTGTAACTCAGTTATCACAGCTTGACCATCGCTCGAAGTTTTATGCAAAAGTTCTTGTTAAAAACTTGTTAAAACTGGACCAGGCACATAATGAAGGGTGTGTTCCAGTATTATCCAGTGCTGCCTGGTGATTGGGTGAGTTTAATGAGAAATCCACTTAAGTAGTACATTTATTTCCTGCCACAGAAAAGACAGATGTAAATATTTGGGAGATCAAGGAGAAGAGACAGCAGGTTGAGCTCAGTTTCAATTCAATTTTCTGCAATTCACATAGAACTCAAATGTGTGTAAGACAGTTTATTTTACACTTACAACATTAAAGTGAAATGCCAGCCTTGAAGTTTGAAAGGGGCTGAGTGAAAGAAAAGTTCTGTTCAGAATTTAAGGTGTAATGCATTAAATTGCAAACTGTTATTTTTCTCACATTATTCTAAATGTCCTGTTTGAGGAACATACAGAATTATGTTTCCGCTCTCCCAGGTCTGTCTCAGCTGACCTGGTCCCAGAGTACCCCCTCTGAATTTTGTACAACATGCTAACTGAAACATTACTCCTTGTAGAAAATTTCGGTGTCAGAGACCTTGACATTGTTTAGCGGACCGGTTTTGTTATTGACATAGTCTCTTATCTGAAAGTAATGCAAGAGGTTGTTCCTATCTTACATTCTTGCTCTATTTGATTAAAGCTCAGTAGGACCACATTCTCCAGTTGGTCTCTAAAAGAAAACCTCACAGTCCATTGTTTAAATGACCTGGTAAGAAATCCGGATTGGTAACAGTTGCGGAAGATGGATGTTATTTCAGTTCTCACTGCAATCCATTGCACTTCCCTCCAGTCCTTGAGTGTTTTTATTGTGATTGGGTTCCTACACCAACCTTTTACGGTTTTCATATTCTTCTTAACAATTAGGTTTGAAAGAGGGTGCTTAGATTCAATATAAAGCTAAATTGAAGAAGACGTCTCAATTTATATTTTCTAAATTCTGTGAAGCTGCAAAGTTGACTTCTTTATGAGTGCCCATCTTTTGGACCAGATGAAACTTTCATTTATATTTTTTAATTTGTTTTCTATTTGAATCAGCCTCGCTTGATAGAGCAGATGTGGGAGAACATTGATCTTAAGAAGTGAGACCCCTTGTAACCAGGACATAGGGAGTGAGTTGTAAAGATTAAGATCTTGCTTAATCTTATTGAATAAATAAGCTTTAAACATCTGATCAAACTGGGATGTTGTAAATATACCCAAGTAGACAAAACCCATCAGAGACCATTTCAAAGGGGAGGAAGTAAAGGATCTGGGTGTCTGTTGCTAACTCCTTAAGGACATAGCCTCAGATTTGGAGAAATAAATTTTTATACTGGAAAAGGTGCTAAATAAATGTATCATTTCTATCAGACGATTTACTGATTTTTATAGGGTTAGACAAGAATAATAAAAAATCATCAGCATATAAAGTAATCTTATGAAGATCCTGACCGATTACAATCCCACAGACTGCAGGGTCACATCTTTTTGTATCAGTTAACGACTTTATAGTCAGACTGAATAACAGTGGTGACAGGGGACAGCCCTGTTGACTTCCTCTCTTAAGAGTTTTTAGACCTAACCACATTAGCTGTAACAGTTGCTATAGGGCCATTAAAAAGAACCTTAAAGGAGTTAATGAAATTATGACCTAAACCAAATTGTTCAGCTTGGTCAAAGACCTTCTCTGCATCAAGAAAGACCCATCTATTGCTTGTTATTGATATATCTGAATCACATTTAGGACTCTTCTAACACTGTTACTTGAGTTACAACCTTAAATCACTGTTGCTTTCTAACTTCTACAGCTTAGAAATCGCTCCTCAGAATGTGGATGTTAATGTTCATCCCACTAAACATGAAGTGCACTTCCTGCATGAGGACAGTGTCATCGAGAGCGTTCAGAAGCACATCGAGAGCAAACTCCTGGGCTCCAACTCCTCACGTACATATTTCACTCAGGTATGAAGTGACAAGGTCTCTTTCTTACTATGCCCCCACTGTTTCACGTCCACATTATCTGACATATTGTGCACCGCCACGTGTTTACTGCAGACTGTAGATAAAAGATGGATACAGTCGCTTTAATTTCCTGCATTTCTTTTAAAGCTCGGTTTTAGCGTTCCTGTCACCATCTTTGTTTTTTTGCAACCACAAGTGACAACATTTGTATGAAAGGCTTTTGCCCTGGCTTCATTTTTCAACAGTGGAAGTTACCACCAGGTCATTCAGAGTCTGTGCCCATCTCTGTCTTTGTGTAGACGTTGTTGCCGGGACTGTCAGTCTCAGGTAACACCGAGATTAAGGCCTCCAGTACTACATCGGAGTCTAGCGAGCGAGTCTACGCACATCAGATGGTGAGGACCGACTGTCGCTCACAGAAGCTAGATGCCTTCCTCCAACCAAAAGAAAAGCCGCTCCCTGATCCCGAGCCTGCTGGTCCCAGCAGTGAGCAGACAGCAATCAAAGCCATCCAGCCGGACACCATAGAGATGGACGATGTAGATGACTCAGACATGCTGGAGGCGGTGGCTGAACAGGAAGCAGAGGTGCCAAAGGGCGAGGAACAAGTCAGCGTCGGTGCTCTTGATAATCAGAGGTGAATGACATATATGCAGTAGCAGTAGCAGCATTAGATTGTGTGAGTCAGCAGGGATTAAAGACTCAGTCAGGGAGTAACTTTAAGTGTAATCCTGTCAGAATTTCTGCAAGTTAGATCAGGACAAGTCTAATGTACGATTGATCCTGCACTGTGAGCAAATCTGAACATTGACCCGCAGCAAATGAGTTGTGTAAGAGAACAGAAAGAAGAATGTAAAAGTAAACATGGATCAGCCCTCACTGATGAGACATCACCCTTAGGGCCAATCAGTAACAAAAGCAGTGTTGTGTTTAACTAACACTGGCATTTAAAGTTACGGTATGTCATTTTTTAAGGTTGTTTAACTGAAAAAAAGAACGCTGTGCTCTTAAATATGCATTGAGGAGTGTATCAATACGTCTTCAAACAAAGTGTTGTTTTCTCATTAAATTAGAATTAATACAGAAATAGAATTAAATACATAGGAGCAGGTGATGGTTTGTGAAAGCTGCCATGTTGCCCAGTCATATTGAATACAGTGGCTGAGATGGACATGTGTTTATGTATGTGGCTAAAGAGTGGCCATACATACATAAGGTAATAGTATACCAGCAGGCTCGAGTATCCTAAGAATCACACTTTCCCTCTGATAAACTATTTGGTTAAACTCGCATTGTATAAGAGTTTATTCACTACCTGTGAGAGTGATTTTAGATCCACTTTAAAGAAAGTTTCACTTTCAGCGCCAGCTAACAACAGCTAACAGCTGAAAAAAGAGCAGCGCTTATCAACAGAAAAGTTCAGGATATCCTCAAAAACTCAGCTCATTATCGCTGTGATTACACAGGAGTGATTTTCACTGACTCATCAACTGGTATCAGACTCCTTTCACAAAGTTTTACAGCCTCCACCAGAGTAAATAGACGCGGACACATATTGACGGCTGGAGTAAGCCATCAATATATGATGGAGGAGTAAGAAAACAGAATTCAGTTGACTGTAACCTGTTGACATCTAGTGGTGAGATTGAATAACAGATTGTTAAGAGTTTTGGCGAGACTGTTGTTAAAACATGAACACTAAAGATCCTTCATAGATAGATTCCTGAGCTGTAAAGGGTGATTAAAGAGTTTAGGGCAAAATTTAAAGTGAGCCATCTGCGCAGCACAAAACAGCTGTGACAAATCAGACAAGAAAAGTCAAACATCTGGCAGCTTCAGAGCCACATATTCCTCCTTGTTGTAGAAGTAGATAAAGAAAGGATAAATATTGGAGTTAGATTACCAGAAACATGGCTCCAGATGAATACTGTTGGTTTCTTCTGCCCCCAAGTGGCCAACAAAGAAAGTCATCCAGTCCAAACTTGGAGTACATGTAGACTTTATATTTTTAAGACAACAAATATCTGCAGCTAAATGTGTGTTAACATGTATGATCATTGGCACATCCTGTTGAGTCCCACAGCATTTTTACTGTAACCTGGTGTGATTGAGTCTGTGTGTGTTATTGTGAGACAGGAAGCGACCGAGGACAGAGCAGAAAGAGCAGCAGCAGGAAGAAGGCGAGGACTTGACGGCCGCAGCCACGCCCAAGAGACGAGTGATCAAACTGACCAGCATCAAAGAGCTGAGAGCTGAGATCACAGCGAACACACATAAAGGTGTGGCGTCACAAAACCTGCCCTGTACCTCTGAGCAGTAGCGCCAAATCAGATCTGGGGAATCTCCATCCCGGCTAAACTGAGCAGTCTAACATAAGAACCTCTTTGACTCTCTAAAATTTTCCACTGATTTGACTTCCTGCTCCGGGGCCCAGGTCCTTTTTCATAACCAGCTTTACGCAACATCTTCTGCTGCTACATCATGCTCTCGTAATGATTCATTTGACCTCTCAGCATGTCTCAAATAAACCCTTTATTGATGAACTTTAAGAACAGTTTTTGTGATTTATATAACAAAACAAAATCAAACATTATTCATGCATGTTCTCTCCAGGTCTTCAAGAAATGATGCAGAACCACTCGTTTGTGGGCTGCGTCAATCCCCAGTGGTCTCTGGTGCAACATCATACTAAGCTCTACCTGCTCAACACCAACAAACTCAGGTGAGAACCGTGAAAAAAGGGAAAAAACAACTCTCACACTGCCTGTTCAGCTCTGCTGTTTCAAGCTGGTGCTGCTGCTCTATGTCTCATAATGTGTTTCTCTTACAGCCAGGAGCTTTTCTACCAAATACTCGTTTATGACTTTGGAAATTTCGGTGTACTCAGACTGTCTGTAAGTAAAGTGTACAGTGGCAGTGATTAGAAAACACTGTGTGGATCCTAATGGTGGATAATGTGTTTTCAGACCCCAGCACCTCTTTATGACTTGGCCATGTTGGCTTTGGAGTCGGAGGAGAGCGGCTGGACTGAAGAGGACGGTCCCAAAGAAGGCCTGGCTCAGTACATAGTGGACTTCCTGAAAAAGAAAGCGGAGATGCTAGAGGACTACTTCTCCATGGAGATAGACCAGGTGAGAAATATTCTCTTTAGATAATTTCTGCTTGAATGTCAACATTGTTCGAACTCATGTTCAAAAGAAACCAAACCTAAAACACATCCACAACAGGAAGGAAACCTACTAGGACTCCCGCTGCTCCTTGACAACTACACCCCAGTCATGGAGGGTCTCCCCATGTTCATCCTGCGCCTGGCCACTGAGGTAAGCTAGATCATAGCCTCTCCATTTAAGCTACAATTCTGGAAACACAAATTGAAGTCCTTTGTGCGGCGATGTCGTGCAGGTGAACTGGGACGGTGAAAAGGACTGTTTCAGAGACTTCAGCAAAGAGTGCAGCATGTTCTACTCCATCAGGAAGCAGTACATCCTGGAGGCTGAGCCAGGAGGGGAGCAGGTGTGAATACTGAACTTTGCAGAAATTGCCCAGCAAATTATGGACTTTGTTTTGTCTCGTGTGAAGTGTAACGCTCGTGACGTTTCAGGGCACTGAGGTGAACTCTTGGCGGTGGAAAGTCGAACACCTCATTTTTAAAGCTTTCCGAACCCTCTTCAGTCCTCCGAAGAGCTTCAGCGAGGATGGCACTGTGCTGCAGATCGCCAACTTACCCGATCTCTACAAAGTGTTTGAGAGGTGCTGAAACTGCTCATCATCAAAAATCAACTATATAAGCTGCTCTTTTTCTTTTCTTTTTAAAAAAATAACACATACTGTAAATAAATACTTTATAGAAAACAAGACTTCACATTTCTCTCTTTATGAGTAAAAATTCTGTTATAAAAGGGTCACTGTCACAGGAAAATCTTTCTGAACGGCTTACTGAAAAGTGCCAAGGCTCCACATGATTTCCTAACAGTAAGACTTCGGGCATGAAGCCAGGAAAATAGAAGTGGGTCACAAGTCCCATAACGAAACCCGAAAACGTGCCAGCAAATGAGCTCGACTTTTATTACTTCTCCATTCCACCTGTCAGTCGAAGCTGTGTCAGCACTCTGTGTGAAGGAAGTTAAAGCAGCTCTGCTAGTGTTTCCATCAACACCTGAGGGACAGTAATTAGTTTAACACCTGCAGAAGACCAGAAAAGTGAGTGAACTGTACTTACCTGATTTACTCTGTTTCGTTTTTAAAGAAGAAGAGCGAACCCGAGTTATTCTAGTGATTCCAAACAGGGACAAATTAAATTCTATACTTTAAATACATCTTTTGATTTCAGAGTTTCAAAAGTGGAAATTGGTGTAGACTCCCCTCGCTCTATGCATAGAGAAGCAGAAATCTAAAAGGTGTAATCCACTTTTTAAGATTCCAAAATCAGCTTCAATTCTTTACTCGCACATCGCAGTAACACAACCTGAAGTGAAGAATTCTGACAGCCCCTTTCATGTATTGCTTAGCAGTGGGATTAACGTGTTAAAAGACATTCATGGGAAAGAAAGTTTGACTGGAAACAACACAAGAAAAGCAGATAATATTTAATAAAAATGGTCCACAAAATTTGTAGTTTTGTTCTGTGGCTTTTTTGTAGCCTTCAGTTTGAGGGCAGTGGGAATGACAGGACACCAGATGTTAGCATGAATCTTTAGCTTGGCCATTGAAGTATTTTTAGCTCATAAAAGAATCACTAAAGGGCCATAATGATGGGCTTCATTTGAGGTTTTTAAAATCCTCTTGGTTTGAAACCATCTTTCAGGATGCCAGCAATTTGACCATAAGATGGCGCTATAATGGTTGGGTTGAACATTGAAAGAGTATCTGGTGTATGTGGTTAAACCAGCATTGTCCTTGTTTGGCCCCTGATAACATTTTGGGCTTCTGTTCAGTATTAGAATCAAATGAAGACCTCTTGGTTAATAAGAACAGCTTAGTTTCTCTTCACTGGCTCCCTGTTAAATTAATTTCATTTCTCCTCACATGAATGAGAAATGATCTCAATGGAGCCTCTCAGTCTCAGAGTGACAGCTTACTTCTTGTTCTAAGAGTATCCAAAAGTGGCACATCATCAGCCATCAGACCCCTCTCCTGTCAAACCAGCTTTTAGTTTAGGTTCAAGAGACAGAACTTAAGTAGGTGCACCTTGCTAGTACCAGGTTAGACACCCCTTTGCCTTCAGCACTGTATTAATTCTCCATGGCACGGATTCAAAAGTGCTGGAAACATTCAGCAGAGTTTTCGATCCATGCTGATGTGACAGCATCACACAATGATCCTACCTTGCAGCAGAAATCAGCCCAGGGGGCATTTTTCTTTTTAGTCTCAGTTTCCTGTTCTTAGGTGAAAGGAGTGGCATCCAGTGTGGTCTTCTGCTGCTGTAACCCATCTGCTTTAAGGTTCAACATATTGTTGCAGAAGAAAATGCTCTTCTGCACAACTTGGTTGTGACGAGTGGTTGGGTTATCGTTATCGTCCTAGCAGCTTTAAGCAGTCTGACAATTCTGTGACCACTGGCATCAGCAAGGGATTTTCACCCAGAGATTTGGACCCCCCTCTGTAAACCCTATGATGGTAGTGTGGGAAGATCCCAGTAGATCCCCAGTAGTACAACAGTTCCCAGTAGAACTGTTGTACCTAACATGTAAAGTGCCTTAAGATCTATGTAGAAATAATGTAGGTCGATTGTCCTACATAAAAAATAAAAAAATAAAATGGACTTCACACTTCTGTAAATGACACATTTATTTTCAAGAAATCTTTTAAATATTTGAAAAATTTCAAAGAAACCGCAGCAGACACAGTTGGTTTTATATATATATATATATATTCAAATAATAACTGCACCTTTATTTTTTTATTTTTTTCCTTTTTAAATACATGTACCTGTTAAAACAATTATTGTTTTATTAAGCGGTGCAGACCCCCAATCTCCTGGTGTGAAAAGGCACTTCACTGTGTGAGAGGAAGTCAGGAAGGTGCGGGGCTGGAGCAGCCATCAGGGTTGAATTGTTTAAAAAGCATCATTATACTCATTCATGCAACTTATGGAACAAAAAAACAAAACAAACAAAAAAAAACACACAACAAAAACAAAACAAAACAAAAGGTACAGTCAAGCACCCAGTCAGAGGGAAATAAATCTCATGGGTAACATGATGTAGTATAAAGCTCTGAAATTTTAAGTAGTGAGTAGAGAAATGTCCTCAGATGTATCTCCCAGCAACTTGTGTAGTTTTATTAGTCGTATTTCTGAGTTCATTCCCACACAAAACCAATGTCTCTGATTTAGGAAAAAAAAAGAAAACAGTTCAGTTCGTTTGCCTGTGCTACAGGTTTTAAGTGTTTTTGGTTAGCTACAAATCTCAAAGTGTTACAGCTGAAAATGGAAATGTGCTCCAGTCGCAATATGGCAGTCAGAGGTCTGAGGTGCGAATTTAAGGGCTTCTGTGGTGACGCTGCCTTGCCTCATTGCTGTGACAGAAGGGCATTCCTGTTGGCCTTCATTTTCTCAAGGCGCTTTACTAGGTGGTTGTTGGTCATCTCCATCTCCTCTACCTTATCTAAAGCTGTGCGCAGCTGTGGGGGAGCAGAGGGAGATAACACAGTCAACATTCTGCCACATCAGGTTTGTGCTCCGGGCTAAAACTGATTTAGGTATTGTTACCTCTCTTTGAAGTTTACGTTTTTCTGCTTTAAGTTCATCCTCGATTTTCTCTGCATTATCTGCCGCTGCCTTGTACCGGGAGACTTGCCCTTCAAGTCTGTTAATCTGGGGGAGAAAAAAAAAAACAAAAACAAAACCCGTAACGGATTAGTTTCCCGTTTTAGCCACAATACAAACTTTTTTACTGAGGTTTCTGCAAAACATTTCACTTACATTTTGTTCCATTGTACCCATTTCCTGTTCTGCTTTTGAAAGCTTGAATTTGTATTCACTAATCTGTCTGTTGGCATCTCCTACAGAGAGCAGAGTTTCAACGTTAAAACAAAAAGGGGTGGTTGCGGTTTAGCTGTCGTGTAGGTCAGGTAGTGAGGTCAACTTACTCTGCATTTCAATAAAGTGCAGGTCTGTACCGTTTTCCATCCTCTCCCCATCTGTGTACGAACTGTCCACCTTTGAGTGTTTCTGTTTCTCCTCCTCCAGCTGATTCTTCAGTTTCCTGATCTGAGCCAAAAGTTCGTCCTTCTCCTCTGCCAACTTCCGTAGCCTGACATCTACAAAACACAAGGAGAGTACATTTAATCAAGCTGAGAACTTTTAGTCTTTTCCAAGGAAAAATTGATGAAATGCCTAGCTTGCTGTAAACATTCCCACTATATAGGCAACAGGTGGTCCAACTCACCCAGTGGACCCTCTCCTGCAGACTCCAGCACCTGGGCGGCCTCCTGGGAGACCAAAGTGATCCCTGAGGATGGAGACTCATGGTTGACATCTCCGTTTGGTGTACCATCTGGGATGATGACCAGCCCATGTTTCTGTAGTTAAGAAAAAAAAAAAAAAAAAAAAAGCTAGCTGAAGCCTTCTTCTATTATTCTTTTTTTTTTTTTTTTTTAAATAGGATACCATCCCTGTGAGTGGGTGCTGTGGTTCCAGGATGTAACAGTTAATGATTTGTAGATGTTTAAACGTGTGGATCGAGACATTCATTCCAATGTTATACACCCTGACACTGCACAGGCTGCACTAATCCAAGCCTGAAAGCACAAACTGGACTGAAACAACAACTGCTTGATGAGAATAATGATGGCTTCAAACAATGTTCTGCTTGTGTTCTGACAGGTTTTGCAAAACACTTTAATATTATTGCAAAATTTGATGTTAGATAACGTCACCCCATCTGGCAGTGGGTAAAGAAACTTGACTCCAGTTAAATCTATTGTACTGTTACAACAACACGTCCTAGCAGTGTGCATTCTCATCATCTGAACTCACATTGCTGTTATTGACTGGTTTTTTTTACCATTCAGGAAAGTTACCATGTTGAGATCCAAGTACTACAGTGATAATGTTTGCATACATTAGGAATTTTATTTAATGAAACGCAGTCAGGGTCAAGAACAAATTCAGCAGTTACCAAAAGTTACGCACAAGTAGGAAGCAGGGGAACAAACAAAAAAACTACTAATTAAAATAAGTGAAACAGCAAAGAAAGCGGAAAGAAAAACAAAGCGGTGGAAGTAAAAAGTATAACAACAAAACAGCAGGCTTAGTTCCAAGAAGAACAAAAAAAACAACAACAAAATCCTTTGGCCAGCAACTCTTTCCGGTAACCTTTATTTTTTTTGTCATTCGGTTGACCTACCTCTCCTGCTTTGGATTTCCCCTTGATGTCAGCGAGCTCATCTCTGAGCTCATCTCTTTCATTCCTAATGCAATCAAAGTACTCTTTCTGCCTCTCTAGGGCCTGGCCACATGGATGAGAGAAGACAAGAGAGAGGAGAAGAGGCAGAGAAGTTGGATAGACTTTGGATAGACATGCAATGCCACACATGCTGGAACAAGACAGGTACCATGCACAAACATGCACTGTGCATATCGAACAAACAAGAGGGACGTAATAACAAACAGCACACGAGCAGAGGAGGACAAGGTGACGAGCTTTGAGGGTTAAAGGGAAAGATTAAAAGGAAAGGTAGAGCACAGGGGGTTGAAGGGGCACTGCTTCTGATTCTCACAAAAAACTATACATTAACACGATGCTGACTACATTAACAAATGACCAATTCACAGATGGAACATGCATCTCATGCTGCAATTTATGGACTTAATGTCTCTTAGAGTTCACATGACCATCCTTCCAGAAATGTTGACCACAGCAGGCTTTAACGCCGTGCCAGTACACTGTTATTGTTAGCTGAGGCCACACAATCAAACTGAAATCTGTTATTTTGACATGCAAAAATCCAAACCGTATGTGAATGGGTTCTGTTATGTGCTAATGCCTAAAGGTCTCCATCATGCAGAGACAGCATGAGAGGCCAAAGAGCTGGAGCGGAGAGGGGGACAAAAAAAAACCCCCACAGCCATCGATTGCCTCTCATGTTCTGTCAGAGCACCGGCATGGGACCTCCTACCGCAATCTTTTTGTCCTTCCAGTTTATCGTTTCCTGCAGGTCAAACACCTCTCTGGTGAGGGCATCTAACTTAGTCTGCATTTTCTGGCTCTCCTGGAGTGGTGTTGAGCAACAACAAGAGGACACAACACAGGACGGGAACAAAACAGGAAAAACTGAATGGAACAAAGAAGTGAAAATGCACATGTATACAGACAAAAAGACAGACACTGGTGAAACAGTGTGAAAAGACACTAATTAGAGCAGATGTAGCTGGAATAGGAATAGATATAGAAATGAATGATTGATAGGATATATGAAATGAGAAGAACTGTCAGAGCAATAGACAGGATCTATGGTAGAGGATGTAGTGGCAGGCCAGTGCCAATCAGTCCTTATCAAGCTAGTGCAGTAGTTTCCGAACATCTTCCGCAGCCAGTACAGACACATCAACACTAGGCTGAAAAAAAGTTTAAGGTTCAACAATACCTCTATAAGCTCATCTCTCTGGCGGATTCCCTCTTTCAGTTCTTCTTGTTTATGCTGGAGAACTGTACATGTGTGTTTTTGTCTTTCTAGATCCTGAAATCACAGACAGGACGTTTTAGCCACAACTCTTCTGTAAAAAGAGTTTGTGACGTTACAGGTTACCACACGGGAGATTTATCACCTTCGACTTTTCTTCCAGCTCCCTCTTCATCTCTGACATTTGCTCCTCCATCTCCTCTATGACATCTTTGAGTGTGTCCACTTGATAGATGAGGTTGGCTTTGTCGTTGTCCAGCTGTGCATTCGATACCATGGCTTTCTTGTACTTCTCCTCTACCTCTGTGAGTGACTCCTGATAAAGGTTTGCAACATGTTAATATGTAAAAAAATAAATAAATTATTGCACACTTCACCTACATGCAACAGGTGCGTTCTCTGGTATAAGAACAGCTTTTGTAACACATCAAACATGAAATGGCCAAACATGCTACACATGTTTAAGTTTCAGATTAATAAAAAGATATTTAAAATACAAAACTGCTATTAAAAATACTGAATATGTAATTTGGGACTATGTAATGCACAAATGGTGAAAATGATCACACAATAATAAAAATGCCTTCAACCACTTTCAGCAGTGAAATAAGGCAGGGTCTCTGAAAAAACTATGAGTGCACCAGAAAGCAGAAAACCAGTTAAAGTGCACCAGTTGTATCCAACTATCAAGAACATAAGATTGTTAGTAAACTACTCTTATCAATAAAAACATACAGTTTCCTTCCTTAGAGGACAGGAAGTTGCTGTGAAAGTCAGTGAGCCAGAGGGCCATTCAACCCTGTGCCAAAGAAAGCCTGGGTGGAAGAAATAATTTGAAAGAACGACTGATCTGTCAGCAGGTGGAGCTTTTACTCTTCTTCTTAAGACTTTAAAAACCAGCACTAACTGAGGGAGTGTCTTCATTTAAGATCAAAACAGGAAGAGGGAGAAGACCATGCAGAAATAAAGGGTCATTGCACAATTCTGACTGGTAGCAGGCAAAGAAACAGCTGTGGTGTTAGGAGCTACAGGACAGACTTCAAGGGGTGTGAGTGGGGAGGCAGTGTGAGTTAGTGAAGTCATGCTGCTCCCAGAGGACAAGAGAAGACATGCTGTGAGCTCAAGCCCCTCTACCTTCAGCTCTTTAAGCCCTTGCATGTACCGCCCTTCTACATCCTGAATCTGGTCCTTTAGTTCATAGATATCCTGTAGAGCAGATGGAGGGAATGGTTGGGGTGAACTGGGGCATCAGAGAGGTTGGGGAGTATAAAAGGGAGAGACAACAAAGCACCCGTGCTGCCATGTCAAACAGTCCAGCTGACATACAGATGCCCACTTAGAGACAGACAGTGTCATGGGCACATGTCCCATCCAGTCCTCCCATGCGCACACACACACAGAAAACTGGTTAAAGCAGACACAAAGAACAGCAGGAGGGCAGCAGAGGCAACGCTCCAGAAAGAATATGTGTTTACGTAAAAGGCTCAAAAATACAATAATCAAACATCCAAAATCAAATTGGAATTTCATGTGCTAACTTCTAATCAGTTATTCACTAATTATTAGAGAAAAGTGACACTATGTGCATTTGAACTTCTTACCCTAAGTTCACTCAGACTGGTGTCGGGGTCGTAGGCGCTGCTGGTGTCTGCGCTACCTCGACGTGATGAGGTACCACCCAGTGATGCCAGGGTGGCTGCCGAGAGGCCTGGGGTGGCACAGCGGGAGGATGGCTGAGGACATAAAGTACCCCAAACCCCAGTGAGAAAAACAAACGCAGCACAGCATGATGCAAAGCAATCATCTGATACTACATGGCTCTTGAGTAATCCTTTTCTATTCAAATCCACCTGAAAGAGAAACCAGCTCAGACTCCCAAACGGCTGTTTGTATACACTAGGTTACTTTTATTCCCATTTTTTGTGCTTGCATGTAATACAGAAAATTAATTCCCAGTGGAATTTGATTTATTGACAACTCAGACATTACATTTAATTTTTTTTAAATTAACTTTGTGATGAGGAGTGCAATAGCTGCAATCAGAAACAGAAATGTGTTGGGTGTTATTCTGCTCTCCACATTCCTTTGTATAATTGTACTATAGTTGTTCACACACACACACACACACACACACACACACACCCTTTCTTAGCGCTACCTGGTGAAGCTGTATGTGCGATCTGAAATGAAACACTCGCTAACCCTGCCTTGCGTTGATGTGAGATAACATAATAATAACATAGTGAGGGTGACACACATCCTGGCACCTGTATGCTCTACCCAGGATGCACCCTTGCCTAAACCAAACAAAAGCCTCTCTAACAGTGAGAAATGATCCGATGGAGATCATCTTCTGGTGTGCGCTACATGTCTGAAAAGCAACAATATTCCGACCTCAATCAAATTTGGATTCATTACTCCATAAAACCTGTTGCCACTGATTTTCGGTTCGGCTCTTGTAACCTGGCATACCTCAGTCTTTTCTCCCTGTTCCCCTTACTAAAGAACAGCTTCTAGACAGCCACACTTCTGCTGAGACCATTTCTGAGGCTTTAGCGAACAGTATGTCAGATGCGTTTTTGAGGTCCTGTGTCAGGTCTATGCCCTATTTCTTAAGGACCTCTAAGGTCTGTCATCTTCACCTGTTCCATTTTTTGCCTGTCAAACTGTTACATTAGGGCATTTTTCACAGTTTCAACTAAGAAAAAGAGAACAAATGATTTGTTTTTGCTTCAGGCTGCTGGCAAGACGTCTGTTATGTGTAGAAATAATACTGGCTATTATGTGTATTTTGCACAGTATCCCCAAAACACCTTCATTGGAGATCATTTAATGCTTTGCTTAAGAAAAAAAAAGTAATGGCACTTACTCGACTATAATCTGAATACTGCTTGTCACATTTTTCATCCAGCTGCAAAGAAAGAAAGAAAACACCCCCCATCAGTTTAGTTCATATTCATGCAATAAATTAGGAACATACAACCTGTATGGTCAAGCTTGAAGCCGTTTCCTCATCTGTAAAATCAGGCAGTTTACAAGTTAATATGAGTTGGGTAAAAGTGCTGCATGTTCACAAAAACTACAGAGCTGACAGCTGAAAAAGGATCAAGACACCAATACATTAGATACCCAGCAGTCCATGCTGCATTCACAACCACTGCAGTGGCCCACAGCACCCTACTATCAATAACAGATAAATTTCCACCCAAAAACAAACAAACAAGAAAAGTGGTATGAGTTTTAAATACCAAATATAATTTTTAATCGTGCGTTAGCTACTTCTGTCATTTTTATTTGTAAGTAATTTGTGTTAGACTCCATTCCCAAGCACACCGTCTGGATCTTTGTTTGGTCACTTACAGCATCCAAATCTGGAATACTCAAATCATCAAGGTCAGACACAATACTGCCTCTTCGGTTGGAGCGGCTGAAATAATCAGCGGCCGACTCACTAATGTCCGAGAAGTCAGAAGACTACTTACAACAGGCGCAGGATGAAGAGAACAGAGAAAGAGGCAGAGACAGAATAAGAGAGGGACATGAGACAGGATAAGTACAGATGAGTATTACATTAATGATGTGTATTGAGCTGAATCTCTTGCCCAGTAATAATACAATCAAAGAAGCAAAGGCGCTTAAGTTTACTGGCACATCAACTACCCCATTACTACAGCTCACCCCGCTGTCCCTCCTGCCTCTGCTACCGCGTTCCTGGGACACACTGCTGACAGTGTCATCATCTGAGGAAGACTGACACAAATACGCACACATACAAACAGACAAACGTCACAAAATGAGGAATGAATGTAATTTCATACATCTCCATGCCAAAAACTTTCTCTAACACATCTTGTTCAAACAGCAACTGACAGAAATCGAAGTCTTGGTCTTAAATAGAATTGATTTACTTTAAAGCAGCAGTAAGAAACCTAATTCAATTTTATGCATTTAGGATAATTATCTCAGATGCATCAGCTGGACCCAAGTTAAACCTTGCTACAACTTCTCAACCTGCACAGAACTGGTCACACAATGTCTGTCGAAAATGCTTTCCTGAAACGGTGAGAGGAGGTGAGGAGGAGGCTGTTAGCAGTAGGTTTTTGGGTGCTCTCATGCAGGCTGGCGGTGGTTTTAAGGTGCTCACCACAGGGCTGCTACGAGTGGAGCTGGCTCCAGAGGAGTACCAGCTGTATTCAGAGGGCTGTGGATGGGATGAGGAGGAGGACAGGATCAGCATGGAGCCAGACATCACACTAATGGCATAACAGTAAACTGCTGTGGGATGACAATGCAAAAATAACGTGGTTCGACAAACAGAAGACTTACAGCTCTTGAACTGTAGCCTGAGCCGTAAAGGCCAGCGTCGTCGCAAATAGAGGCCTGAGGGTACACGTGGGAGACAACGTAGGACTCAGCAAAACATGAGAGCAAACATAAATCTATGACGCACTAGCTAAACAGGCTAAACAGACTCTCTTTTAGCCATGCAATAAACAAATACTTGGTTTTCCAACTTCAGCTTGGTTTCAGTGCTCCACATCAGAAGCCTTGGCTTCACACAGACTTCTGTCTTATCTAACCGAAGCACAAATCTCTGCCCACAGATAAGTGCGCAGAGAGTCCAGGAGCTAAATATAAGCAGACCCAGCCACACTGGGCATCCAATCTCATGTACGTGGCTGTGACAGAGGGGGAAGGTCTGCCTCTGAAGGCAACTAGAAGCGTGCAGAGATGCTGGCCACTTAGAGAACAAAAACTGACCGTGCTGTAGCTGCGAGACAGCCCTGTGCCGGAGGTGCAGGGTGAGGAAGTGGTGGCCTGTTGGAGAGGAAAGGAGCAGGGAAAGGTCACCTTAGAGGACAGAGGCAGACCATTGTGGAAAAGTGAGGTGGTGAGAGAATAAAGAGAAGCAACGAGTGGAAACAGGACGAATGTTTTGCTGAACCTAACACATTTAGGACTTTGAGCTCAAAGTGTGATAAGACATGACATGTCCATTTAAATAACACCCTGGTCAGAGTAATTTACATGAATTCAAATGATTTTAAGAAGTGTGGGTATAAAGTTCTGAGCAACACTATGCGCCAACTGGTATGTTTCTCTCTACCCTGATTATTATGACACACAAACAATGCCCCTTATTGCAAATATCTAACAAATATGTAACACATAAAAACTCCACTAAACGACACCATGCAGACAGGAATAGTCAGCTTCAGTTGGCTCCATTTTCAGTGAGTGTCTGTCAACTAGAAGTTGCACAGCAAAGGACCAACCCGATAGGTAGAGGTGGAGAGAAGAGGTGGTGGTTTGGTCTTTGTTAGGCTGGTGTAGTTCCTCTGATCGTGGTACAGCCCAGTCTGGAAGGATATAACCACCAACAGAAATTTCATCCTCTGGTGTGTGTTTTATTAACACTTCTTGATCTATGCGCCACTTCACACAGTGATGATGAGTAAAGGGTAAAGTCAGCTGCCAAGAAAATACCACTGCAAGCCACCACAATGACTCTACACCATCTCCATGCTTGAGATCACAGCCAAGACAACAACACTGACCAGAAGGTCTTTCTTTGAGGACCGGGATGAAGCCTTCTTATGGCTATGCAGATCATTGTACACAGAACTCTGTTCAACACAGAAAAACAATGCAAAGAGAAAGAAAATGCAGCTGTAATGGGAAACAGGAACTTCAAGAAAAAGAAAGTTATAAAGAATGGCGAACACCTAAGTTTCATACAGTGGAGCGTGAACTCTTGAGCACAGAGCTAGTAGAGATGCCATCAGACTGAGGAGGAGAGACCACAGAATTATGATCGGATAAAGATTAAACAACAGCAACAACCAAACAAAAAAAACATCTGGGATGCTGTTAGGTCAACTTCTACAAATGCATGCATACGTTTGGTGTACTAGACACATAACTGTGTTTTGAAAAAGCTTTTGGTAATGCTGTACTGTACACCCTGCTATTCTTACACAGTTTAGAATCTGTGACTTTGTTTCTTTGTCTGCCAACTCATGCAGTACGACCAGGAACTGAGCAACCAAACTTGACACGCACACTGCCACTCAGGGCCCACAAGGTTCTTATCCATTTCAGATATGATGTTGTCATTATATCACCTGGCAACCGCCTAACAATGGGCATTTATGTGCCTATAACACCTTTTAAAAGCATTGTATCATTTGTATTTATGACAAAATCCTCTCTCTCTCTCTCTATAGATATCTATCTATCTGCAAAACTTCACTTGTGTGTGCTATATTATGAGGCCATCAGGGTGCCTGTCAACAATCTAGGAAAACTACTAAAATTACATATAACCTGTAACGTGACATTATATTGCCCTTATATTAGCTACAACACCTCAGGAAAGCACTGTATCACTTTTATTTCACAGCCAAGACCACAAGCAGGGCAAACAATACAGTACTATGAGCATATACTAGTGGGTAGAAATATACCATTATGATATCTAAGAACCAGTGTCAATGTGCATGCATTTCCAGCACAAAGAAAAAAAGAATTTAAAAGCTGAAAAATGTCACACCAAGTTTTCTTATGAATTAATCAGAATCATAAAGCCAGGCATTCAGAAAATATCATGGTGCAAACTGCACTGAAAAGGTATTTCAAGATTAGTAGATGAGAAACTTCAACAAAAAAGGTAACTACTCTAAAACAGTTGCCATCTAGGAGTTAGATCTGCTTGCAAAAATAAGGTTAGGTGAATCTACTATTTAGCCTTCAAACTACTCTCACACATATGCACAGAGAACAAACCAAGGCATCTTTTCTACGGGAACTGGATCGACTCTTAGACCCCAAGTCACGTATTCCTGATGACGATGACTTAGAATAAAAAAAACATTAAAAAAAGATAAGCAGGGAATTTCTCAAAGAAAACTAAAGCAACAGTCAATACTGTCAAAATAAAACGCAGTTCAGCCGAATCTTAATATATATAACAACTGGTTTCCACACAAGAGCAACGGCTTTCACACATCAGTGTGCCCCTATGAGTGTGCAGACTTAATAAACCTGGCAGGGGTGTATTATGTACGCACCCTGTAGCTGCGGACTGACGTGACATCATCATCCAGCCCCTGTTAATGTGGAAATATGGAGTCACAGTAGAAAAGCAGATAGAGAGAGACACACACATGAGTGATGAGAGATTAACTGTATGCCTAAAGGGGAAATAAGAAAAGGAAATAGAGGGAGACAAAGAGGAAGTATATAGGGGAGATACAGACCCGCTGATGACGGCTGCTGGATCTACTACTACTAGAGGCTCTGGCTTTTTCTGCGTCAGCCTAGATTCAGGAAGGAAAGTTGGAGTGAAAGCAGAGAGATCACTGGAACACTTGGTTGCTGTGCAAAGCCCGAGCCATTCAAAATAACCTCTGCGTGTTTATCACCAAATGGGTGTCATAAACATTTGCAAATGTTAGCCTTTTCAAGCAAAACAGCAGGATTAATGATAAACTAGACATGCTAATATATTACAAACCTTTGTCTCATTAAACAGCACACAGTGAAAACCTCTTTTCTGCATCAACACACCAACACACAGATTAATTTCATGCAGAAGTAGTTCATAAACATTTAAGACACTATCATTTCTTAAGTAGCTGGAGGAGTACAGCTAACGGTCCAAACCGCCTCCTTACATACAGACTCACCCACTCTAAATAAAGTCAAAGGCCAAAGCCTGCTCTCCAAATACACATAGTCACAGATTACGGTGTCTCCAAAGCAAATACACTGTTGAGGCATATTTCCACAGTGAGGTACATAGTAGTCAGCGAGTCAAGTGTAGCTAAATGGTCAGGGTTGACTGGGACTCAGTCCCACACAACAGGCTGTGTTAGTGGAAATGGAAGCAACAACACTGCCTCACTGGCCTACCATCCACTGGTGGATCTGACCCCATTTTCTGCTGCTACTGCTGGATGAGCGGTAAGAAAGCTGGGCAGAGGGAGGAAATGCCAGGAAAAACATACAATCATATTTCATTCAAAACTGCTGAAACGGAAAAACTGGGTGACATTTAAACCAGGAATAGAAGATTTTTTGTTGATTTGTGGACATGCAGCACTTTCATTTTTTCTTTCCATGGGTATATTTCTGTATGTGAACTGTCACTGTAGACTTTCTTTTATGCTATAAAGCCAACAGCTTGTAGATCGTCTGCTGTGGATGCAGATGAGCACTTTGCAAACAGGAGGTAGCGACAAAACATTAAAATGTGATTAGCAGAAAGAAAACAAGACCAAATGCCATAGTAAAATTACAAAACATTTGTGCTAATAGACACAGCAGTAAATCAAAGTACCTGATGGACTGAATTACAGTCAGAGTATCTTTGCCTATCAGGTCCACTTACCTCTTTCTGTTGCCGTTCAAGTTCCCTCATTCGGATGTCTCTTGCCTCTGCCCGAGCCGCCCTCTTTGCTGCCAGCCTCGCCTCCGCCTGTGACACAAAACATGAACACACCTGTCAATCTCAAATGGAAACTTATAAAAGGTAAAAAAGAGACAGCGGAGCTGCAATAAAAATAATCACACTGTAGAATTTACATGAGTATGTTTGGATATTGAACCGTTTCCTGTAAAAGAGAAGGCACTCTGGCAGACGTGGGTTGATTTCATTTCTTCACACTCACTTGAAGGTTGTGCTGTCACATAAGATGAAGCCCTGCTTAGTTTTAACAACACATCAACAATAACAAATCACCAAAAACGACCTAGTTTATGGATCTACCAGGATGATATAGACAAATTAGCGCTTATTTAAAAAAGAAAATAATAATAAAGATAGATTTGTTTTTATTTCACAAACACTGCTTTAATCACACAGTAGAGACCACTCAATGTAACTGTAAAATGATCTGCTCTGTAAATACCTTACTCTTAAGCAATATCAAAGATTTCTCTATTGAACTTTGTTTTGCCTCGACTAAAATAACATTAATATTCGCTGATTTTGTTGTTGTTGTTTCTAAACTCAAATATTGCTACAGGTCTAAAACGTCTGTCTTTTTACGGTATGGAAACTTTGCAGAGCCCATATTACATTGTGGACCCTTGCGGACCAGCTTCCTCTGTGACACAGCTCCCGTTGAGTGCTTGGGATGCCTCATCCCCACCAACATGTGCTAACCATTAGCTTCAGGAGGGCTAATTTAAAGCCCTCACAAGGGGAGATGCCGATAGCGCACAAATAAACTGAGAAGCAGAGCAAATAGAAAAAAAACAAACAAACAAAAAAACATCATGAGTCAGCCTGAAAACAATTTCACAATATCCAAGTGACCCTGAAGCACAAAACAGCTATAAATAAAAGCTAACCTGAATACCAAAACTCCTCTTTTATTGCACAATTTGTTGTAGTGAGTCAGATTATAAACAGGAGATAATTTTACAGAGCATGGAGGCTAATGTGAGCAACCCCTTCACAGCTCCGATTAGACACAGATGACTATGTAGCCTAGCCTTTCATTGGGTACTGAATACTAACGGCATACCAAACATGCTCTGAAACTAAACATGCCACAAACAGAGAATGGCAAACTTGTTCGTGAAACTAAGCTCTTTATCTCTAGCTAAAAGGCAGTCCATAAATACTGGGGGTAGTGTGTACAGTATCTCACTGCAGACAAACACTGTCAGCATTCCAGCAATTTCTTATCTCCACTGCCAGAATCGAAGGCCTGTGGACATATGCTATTCCCGTTTCAATAATAGCCTGAAGCGCACAAACACAATTTAACAATCTTGTTTAGCAGATGAATTATCTTTTAATCCTAACAACAAATACAAGCTAGAGATGTTCATATCCAGACATGTTTTAATAGATTAGTATCAGCTAAAATACATCAACCAAACTCTGATCTTGTCCTTGCTGCATTTCCAACTAAAGCCTGCCAGTGTTCTCTTCTTAAAAGACATTAGGGATCAACACTGCAAGCAGTTCACTGCTCTGTGACTGAAAACCAGAGTGCCACTGTGAAACATTATTTGGTCACAGAAGTGACTCAACTCACACTCAGGCTGGCAAAATTAGTTAAGTTCCAACAAAAACAAACCCATTAGTCCTCCTTTCTCTTTGCTCATTAGGAAAGATGCACCACTGACTGACATCTGCAAATAAGATGACATTTACCAATGGAAGCGGCTGATGTTTCTATCTTCCGTTTCACACCAGTGTTCAAAGAGAGAGTGATAAATACAGAGTTCTTTGTTACCCCCACACAAATGGAAAAGGGGAAAGACAGAGAGAAAAAAAAACCCAAACACACACCCCTAAACACACAAAACAAACAATAAATAAACTAAATTAGCAACATCAAGAGCAGCCAGTTTTTTATTTTCAACATTGTTATCAGGCCAGACCTTCACAATTGGCACAACCATACTAATTAGCAAAGATAAGTACCTGTTAGTCAGCGCTGACTTTCACTTTCACTGTTTAAAATGACAACATCATTGGCTGATAAATATTCCAAATTAAAACATTTCAAATTAAGCCCTGTTATTGCCTGGTTTCTGTCATTCCTGCAGCCTGTACAAAGACTGATAGCGATGTAGAGGGAGCAATGAGTAGACAGCAAGTAGACAGTCTAACAGCACAGTTTCAAGAATTAATTTTGATTAATAATAGTTTACCAACTTCATGAACATATAATAGCAACTTCAATATTTTAAGCAAGTCGCTCATGAAAAATAAGTTGTGGTTTGGATGTTCAGTTTTATTTGGGGATACACGTGGTAGCCATGTTTTTGCCAGAACAAACTTTTGACTTATGGTAAACTTAATATCCTGCACTGTGATTTGTACAAGGTGAAAAAGGAAGTAAAGTTGCAAGTGTGTAAGAGAGACCAAATGAGAAAGCAAATGAGATGGCTGGCCGTGTGCTCTGCACCTGTTGATCTGTCTGACAGTATGACCTGCTCTGCACAGCAGCACAGCTGAGCTTCTCTGTCTGTCCTATCTATAGACTGGCCCATCCAGCCTTGCTCTCTGACTGCCACATCATGGGCCTGAGAAGGTAACCCGAGCAGTAGAAGTTCGCCATTAAACACTCCTCCTACACTTGAGGCAATAAGATTAATCCACCATATGGGGATATTCACCAAAATTCAGGTAATAAGAAATGTAACAGATGGCTCCTTTTCCTCTGGTTTATGTCAAAGTAAAGTGACTTGAGTGTTGCGAATGGTGTTGAGAAAACACTTCAAGACATCTGAGCTCTCTGAAAATGTGAAACTTATTTAAAAAAGAAGAAGAAAAGAGCAGATTAATCGGTACATGATCTATAAAATGCCACTGTAAAACCTGAAGCAAAACACACACTGTACAAGAAGTTAATGTAAATGTCAAAGTTATTGTAAAATTAAAAATAAGTATGTGGAATGAGGAATCTCTAGTCAAGGTTACTGTAATTAAACCCCAATTCTCTGCAAAATAAAAAAAAACAAAAAACTTTCAGTCTGTAATAACTGGAAAATGTCGGGCTGTGAGAAACTGACCAATAACTTTTTAATCACCTACAATTCTGAAGAATAAATTCAGCAGTAAATGCTGAAATTTATGTAATAATATTAATATATAGATAACATACTGTACATTATCGCAATCTGAAATGAAACAGTCAATATCGAGCTTTTTTAAATTGACCTTTATTTATGCAACAATCTGCTAAACAAGATTGTTATGTTGTGTTTGTGCGCTCCATAGGAGACTCAATGCTACATTTACAAGAGAGGTCTGTTTGAGCTTGTTTTAACTCCAGTGGAAATAATTATGATAGCTGATTAGTATGTGCTCTATACTAGTCCTGTAAATAGCAAACCACCAGGTCTCTGCTCTCTTTGAATTATACTCAACTAGTCCTTGAAAATGCTCACTCCTCTATGTCTTACTTTTAGAAATCCAAATAATAATTGTTAAAAACTGGTTTTAATGGGGATAGGAGTGGTAGTGATTGTATCCCAGCAGCCATCCAAACGCTTATGAACACAGACTGTAATAGGTGCTTTGTTCTTTGAACTCTTAACACTCCTAACCATATAAGGAAAGTTGTACACTTTCCATTGCAACAGCGACTTGGTGATATCACAAATGAAATCAAATGGACTATGAACTATAGTTTGTGCACAGACACTCCTCTCTCTACATCAAAAAAGACGTGCATGGCTTTGTTCAAATACTTGACTCCTTAGATCCCTATCTGAGGGACAACACCTATGAGGTGGTAATCTAATTCTAATACTTGGCCCCTGCTTGATTTGTAAGCTGCCAGTATTCCAAAGATTGAGTGCCCAGTAATGTAAGGGGCCTCAGAACTAGTCTGGTGATGGTGCAGGCTCAAATTCACAGTCACTCTCAGTCGGGGACTGTGCCAAGACTTTAGACTGGTCGACTTTCGGCTCTCCTGACCACAAGGTAGGAGCTGCAGAGGTTTAAGAATCTGGGCAGGTGGTGACGTGAAACAAGTTAGACACTGACCCCTTGAACTCCCTAAACAGCCTAATCTCTGGTTAGCAGCACAAAGAGAATGAGATTTAGGACCTGACTGGGAGGGTTGGATGACTCATGTTTCTATGATGAGCCTGCGTAACTATAAAGAGAGCAAATGGAGCCTTGTGCTTAGAGTTCAAGAATGAGGAACTGCACCATTTTCGATCATCAAAGACTTCGCTCTCAAAGGTCAATATAAACATCAACTAAAGGCTGATATTTACCGTTAGGTTTAAGCTTTTAAAGGCAAGAAATTATCTGATTTAGCCTAAATTTTACAGGAAAAAAACCTGCAGAATCACTATTACATGCAAATATGAATATAAAGATCCCTTTAAAAACTATTTAAAACAATACAACAACAACCAAAAACAATATTTGCTTTTTCTGCTGTTATCCACAATATTGTGGAGAAAAGTGAAGGAATGAAAGGCTTGTAGTGGAACAAAATGGAATAATCCCAGGGCATGTCGTTACAAGCCAGGCAGCTTTTTTCTTTGCCTGTGTTTTTCCTTCGTGAACAAAAACACTACAAGTGAAGTCAACCTCTGTGGACTCCAAACAAGCCGTCTTCACTTGCTTGGGGTGAAACACACAACTTAACTAGCAAAACACAAATATCCATATCTAAATATAGATATTAAGGTTTTTGATAATGCAACTTTGACCACCACACTTCAAATTAACATCAGTCGCCCTGCAGTCTTCGTACACCTCTCTAATTCAACGTGCTGTTAAACTGAACTGATAGCTAACCTAGTCTGAAACCTGACAGATCGCATACAAGTTCTGCTGAGTAGCCTTTGGTCTCAACTTTCAGCCAGTTTTTTAAAAGACAACACAGGAACATTAGTAAGGTCAACCAGGTTACTCTAAACCTGGGCTCTAAAATTGTTAGCGCAGTTTCAAATGGTGTAAAAGCTATTGGTAAATACTTTCCACAATCTCTCAGGCAAAAAGATAATTAACATTTTTAATTCTTTTTGTTTGAATTCACATAAATGTAAGTAAAAAAATGCTTCTGTCTTCTTGAAATGCTTCACATTGCTGAAAAATCATTAAGATGACCTGAGTTTTTTCTTTGGTTTAAGTAATTGCAACGATACAATAAGGGTTACAAAAAGTAAGTAGGCACATGCATTTACATTATAAGGCTTAGGCAAAAGATTTAATCGCCATGTTCAGTTTAAAAGGGCTCTCACAAACCATAATGGTGCTTAGGCAAGCATATGAGTACTGACAATGCTCTTAAGAAACTACTTGGTAGTTTTAAAAAGTGATGGTTCTGTTGCCCAGGTTAGCCACCCTTAAACTGACAAATCAGTCCTCTGTCTATACTTGAAGCCCCCATTATCTCAACGAGGATAAACAAGAACATTTGAGCTGAATAAAAATCAGATTTGCATTGATTCAGATTGCATAAGGGGAACCTTTTATGGAGAAAGCATCCCAGGTTCATTGCAGTAAGCTTCAAAATTAATGTAAGTGATGAATGACCTTACCTCACGAGCAATGCTATTCAGCGCTTCATCCTCTGCTGAGAACCGATCTTTTAGAGGAGCACGCTTTCTACCAGTGCCTTGTGTCCCCATGTTAGTACTGGAACTCATACTGTGTAAGCCCAGGAGATGGAAACGTGTGTTAATTCCTGGAGGAACAAAAGCAGATAAAAATAATTTCAACAAGTCAGTAAACAAAGTCAAATGATAGAATAATTAGACATATGCCTTTTGGCTGTGTTTCACTGTGTATGCTTTCTGCACTCCCAACTCAGACACTTCATATCTCTTATTTTCACTCCTGCAAAAACAGACCCTTGTATGGCACCCACAAGGGCTTTGGATAAACACTTGTGACTGACATGAACCAGCTTTAATGTGACATGCATATAGAAGGAGCTCTGGTAGCTTAAATCAGCCGGAGATACCAATCCAAAACACAGCATGATAAAGTGTACAGAATGAATAACACAATTAGTTAAAAAAAATCTACAAACAATACCTGTCTACTGATTACGCTTGCATTTTAAGTTGATGTAATGGGTATTCCACATGCGTTGATAGACACAAGAGTAATATTAGAGTTAACATTATCACTAGACAAAAGCCCACTGTGGATGGCTGGTACAGACACGGGGGGGAAAACGCCTAGTTTAGGATCTGGCTGAGTCAGAGGATCCAAGTGAGACATGAGCACTCCATGCAGACGTTTGATGAGCTAAACCGCGTAGGTCCAAGAGTCAAACGCACTAGTCACAGACGCCGCAGGCAACTTAACGAATACTGATCCTTGACAAAGAATAGGGTGATTAGCCACCCATCATTAATCAGCTGGGTTAAGTTACCACCCACTAACAAAGCTGGAATTATCCCCTAAACCATGTCATATAAGCAAAATAAGGCAAAATAACGGCCTCAGCTGGGTTAGAACAAAAGTAATGCAATGAAGTGAGGCAATGTGTTGCTCCTTAGCGTTAGCTACCAGCGTTAACTACTGTTAGCTAGCTCTTTGCTGAGCTAACTGGGAGTGCTAACTAGCATTTCGTCGTTCCCGAATTCATATTTGAAAAGTTCCCTTATTAGGTTCTCATTGAGCTTTCAGTCCAGCTAACGCTCTAGAAAACGAGAACTATTTAGACGTGTCCATCCCCCGGCAATGACCCCCACCCCCCCCAGTCCCGAAGACCTACCTAAAGCTAGTTCACTTGTTTAGCTGGGTAGTTAGCTTGGATAGCTAGTGGGGCTAACCTCGACTCTCCAGAGACAGACAGGGCAAACTGGCACTGATCCTCCAGTCATATTTCCCAGCCCCCCAAAAACAATACCTCACCTTCGCGACACCTTTAAATAACCCGCGATACTGTCGAGGTGTTATCCCTTGTCTCCTGGAGTTTCAGGGGTGAGCCATTCGGGTTCTCTTCAGAGATTGTTAGTGTTTTTGTCCGCAGTGACAGCTGTCATCAGTCCGCCTTTCCACCGCTCCTCACTGCCCTCCTTACCCAGTTTCCACACACACTGGTTGGTTCCAAAGGACCCGGATGTTGGAAAAAATTAGGGTGTGATGCTGCGTTCACGTCCCGCAAGAGCAATCAGAATCTTAACTTTTTTCAAACTGATGCAGACCTTCTAGTTTTCGTATTACCATATAATAATTTTAGGCGATAAAAACATTTCTTTCTTTAAACGAGAAATAAATCAACCCTCTTGTATTGTTGTTACTATATAAATATCCCTTTGTATTGGACAGTTTCTTGCTTTGATGAGCAGGCTTTGTTAAGCTTGCTCACAAATGATTATATGATATCTGTAAAGCTTGTATCTTTTAGCCCATATTTAAGTACAGTATAAATTTAATGCAGTTGAAAATGTAGTGTAGAATATATTGTATGTAGACTTTTGCCAAAGTATTATCTTATTCAAAAAATTCCATCCAGTACATGTTATTATTTTATATTATTATTATTATTTCTTTTTTATGCAATGTTATATTTTTAATTTCAGCATTTACTTTTTTTCCTTGTCAGAAGTTTAGGTTGGCCTTATTGATGGGGCTTGGGGGTCCAGACCCACCCACTAAAGACGGTGTACCCCTTCACAGATTTCTACTGATATGCTTCAACTGTAAGTTCCATTAATTCATAGAAGTTGCTAATAAAAAACAAAAAAAACCCCATATCGGTTAATAATATTTTA
Source organism: Pelmatolapia mariae (assembly GCF_036321145.2). Classification (NCBI taxonomy): domain Eukaryota; kingdom Metazoa; phylum Chordata; class Actinopteri; order Cichliformes; family Cichlidae; genus Pelmatolapia; species Pelmatolapia mariae. The sequence continues at coordinate 18,513,498 of NC_086238.1, read as the reverse complement.
GTGCTTCTGCAGCAATCATGTAACCATCATGACTGAGGAGGTCATGCTGGTAACCTTCATGTACCTTTGAAACTAAACAGAGGTCATTCATCAGCTGGTTCAGCTATATTGTATGAATGTAATTAATAGAACAAACCGAATACTCCCATGAACTTGGTTGCCCGTCCAATAGCATATGGTGTGCCACCAAAGCTGCAGAGGTTACCTAGGAAGGTCAAAGGGCACTGTAGTCTACTGTCACGGCTACATAGTTTGTCCACATGAGGGCAGTAATGGATAACAATTTGTTCTGCATTTTGTAAAAATGCAGTGCTGTATGGAGTTACTCCATACTTTCCTAATTGTATGATGTGGATGCAAACATTTATGTTGTTTAGCTTAAATGCTGAAGTCACCTGTTTAAAAAAATATATATGGCAGTCTGACAGAGCCAAAAAAAAACCCAAAAACAAAACTTATACAAGGGCAGTGACCTAATATTTATATGTGTATGCATGAGAACAGTGCAGAAAACTAGTGTCTTATTAGCAACAACTCCAAGAATATATGCAAACAAAGTACTGTTTATCTGTCTTTGTGTTTTTAGAGCACTTGAACACCTGTAAGGGATTTTCACGCAGAGAACCTGTGTGGGAATTTCCTGCCTGACACCCATAACACAGGTTACATGAACGCACACACACACACACACACACACACACACACACACACACACACACACACACACACACACACACACACACACACGTATTCTTATTTTCCCTCATTACAGGAAGCTAATGCTAATGACTGTTTTGTCCCTGATCGCCTCTCTCTGTTTGCTGCCGTGCAGACAGGGTTTACTGGAGTCTTAACCCAAAGGCAACATCAGCCACATTGTCTCCACACTTCTACTCCTGATTAACTTTCTATGTAGTCATCACTTCAAGCACTAATTAACTACTGCAGCTGTAATAGCTAAATAAATAGGCAACAGATGCACAAGATTGGGTTCAGTTATGCAGCTGCTCATCAGTCACTGATAACAGTGATTGCAGCTCTTAGTTTTTCTGGCTGCTATCTTGGCAGAACATAGAATCACTGCATGTTTGGCAAACTGCCTCGGATGCCATTTCTTGGATTCTGCAACACAGTGTTTTACTGTAACAGGACAAAGCAAACAGCCACGGGACTTGGATATCAGTCTAAAGTAAATGATGTGTGTGAATATCACCGGACAAGCAATAGTGGAGGGGGTGGAGAAAAAAACGGAAAGCCTTGAGGCAGCCAGACAGTACTTAAATGTGTTTTCCTAGTTTTATGGCAGTTTTGACTCATAAACACTTAAACACTTGGCTTGTTTTCCTGGGACAGAGAGGCGTGTACTCAGCTGCAGCAAATCTTAATGTCACTCTCCCTGTTTATAGTATCTTTAACTGACCTTATCACTTGCTTCTCTCAATTAATAAGCATTGTGCAATAGCATGTATTTTCTTAAAATATGCTGTTGAGGGTGGATTTGTATAGTTTTGGATGATATACACCATCAGTTGGTGATCAGTGGTTGGAATAGCCTCCTGCTGCGCTAACAAGACTGAGTGAATTGTTAACTGGTCTGGTCTGTCTTTAAGCCAGAGTGTGCACAGAAAAGAACTAGAGACCATAGAGCCTCGACTTGTAATTACCCCATGGAGGGCAATAGTTCTCCTAGCCTACATCTCTTCGGGGCCCCTTTGAAGATGCTCCATAGGGAGCTGGTTGTAATCAGGACACATGACTCATTGATTACTTCTTTGCGGTCTTCCAGGAACACAGCACAAGGAGTGGACAAATCCTGGGGGGAGGGTAGTCCCCTCAGAGCTGTGCAGGCAGACTGCAGATAGACTGGAGGTAACGATGCAGGATGGAGAGTGTGGCTTAGATACAAATTAGATCCTATAAACAATTGAATGTGCATTTTTTTTTCAAAAAGTGGCTATTCATTAATGTCTCAAACAAGAATGTGGAATCATGTGTCCACGAATCTGCAGGTTTTCACTCCAGCCACACTCATTAATACACTGATAAATAAATACAATGCTAACCAGGGAGAGAGGGACCTAACCGCTGTAGGCTGTAATATATTTTCCTCTTAAATTACAGGTGCTGGGAGCTGAATTTGTCGGTATTAAACTACATGTCATCTAAAACAACAGTTTCTACAAGGTTTTGTGCTGCAGAGAGTTCAAGCTTTCCAGTATAGTGCCATCAGCTGTTTGATAACTTCCATTTTTCTATTCCTTCTCTAATCTCCAAGGCAAGCTTACCGTTACCCCGTGTTCTCGACTATTTCTTGTCCTTCTTGATCTATGATTTCCCCCAAACTCTATTAAACACAAGGTTACAGGAATGCTGTGTTAAACATTTTAACAGCTATCCTCAAGATGAGCGCTGGCTGGACTTGATTAATTGCTACGGGAGTCTCAGCCAACACGGAAAACTGTAGTGCACGCATATAACAAAGTCTAAACACAGAGTAACTTTAGCAACAATTGCAAGACTTTTAGTTAACAATCTGAGTTTTAAATGTGCATTCTTGTGAGTCTTTGTGCTCACCAAAGACAAAAGTTTGTTCAATAACTAATGATAATGCAAAGTTGTGTAAAAACACATAGAGAGAGAAAAGAGGTGAGTGGAGAAGAAACACTCAGTGCATCGTGGGAAGCCCCCAACAGCCTAAGCCTACTGCAGTATAACTAAGAGAAGGTTCAGGGTCACCTAAGCTAGCTATAATTATAAGCAAAAAGGAAAGTTTTAAGCCCAATATTAAAAGTGTAAAGGGTTTTCTGTCTCCTGATTTTAAACTGGGAGCTGGTTCCACATCTTAATAAACTGTAATCAACTACATTATATTATAAACATATACTGTAGGTTGCTAATATATGTTTTCATTCCCTCACAAAGAAGAGCATTTTGCCATACATTTCCTGTGTTTTTACAGCTATTAGTCACCGCATCGATTTAAATTACACGCATTAAACATCCAATGAATGAATTTTCACTTTGTAGGTTTTGTTATTATAGCCAGTATTACTTGTTTGTTCAGTCATAAGTGATGCCAGTCACCTGCGTTATGTGATGATGCCACATAATTATGCAGTAAACAAGTATCGGGTAGTTTTGCAAATAATCTGTTTGAACCTGGTAGTAGAGCTCAAAATAAGTTCACACAGCTCCTAATGAGATATATTTGCCTGTCCGTAAAGATTGTAATCAGTAACATAACCAGCACTTATGGCCTCAACACCCAGCTGACGATGGTTGTGCAGAATATAGAGTTTTGGCAGAAAACAACAACAAAGCAGTCATCTTTAAGAGCTCTGCAAAGTATCAGCTGGACATTCTTCGACGATACTTGAGTTAACATTTAGAGAGGCATCTCTGGTAAACAGATTGGGCAAACCGAGTAGATCATAAACGTGGTCTTAAAAGGTGCCTTTTGATGTTTTTCGGCTTGCAGTCTGGACACCTGTGGGGTTGAACCCGGTGACTGGCTGTCCTATGTGAGCATGGTGCACAGGGGTAATTGGGTCATTACGCAGCAAGAAATAAAGCTTGAGGTAATGCTTAAGGCAGTGGAAATTTGTTTTAATTGCTCTGTGCATGAAAAAGTGATTTGTGGTGTAGTGTAAGTGCAGATTTAACATCTCATTTCATTTCATCTTTTGTTCAATTAAAAGCAAACAAACATCGAAATTAATTTGATAATTTGTTCGTGTGACTTTGCCCCTGCAAACTTACATTAATAACACCACACACAGATGCTTTTTTTTCAGTTAGCTGTCATAAGTGATATATGCTGTATGGTTTCTATTTGTATTGGATTGTCCTTTGTCAGTCAAGCATTGTGGACGTCTGTAGCTGATCCACTCTCTTGGCTTCTACGAGTGAGCGTTAGTGATGCGGGGTGTGTCATTCCGGCCTGTGCTGATTGCAAAACAAGAATCAGGGGAGCGTGAAGCTGCAGACAAGCTACATACACACCCATTTCATTGTTGATGACCACACCGGAACAACTTAGAGTAGCAGAAAAGGCTCGCGGCAAAGAAAGTCAATCAAGGACTGCAGACTTGTAGAGGCTCATTGATCATATTGTGTCTTTGTTTTGATGGATATGAGAACCTTGTGTACTCCAGATGCCACGTTAGCACACTTTCTGCGCTTGTTTGTCTTCATTCATTTTGTGATGTCTGGATGATAGCGTGTGACCTTTCGGAGTAAGAATTTCTGGGTAAAAGCGAGCCATAAATAAGACAGCTCTCACGCAGGCAGCTCTGCGCACTCGCCCTGAGCATTTGTGTGTCTGGAGCACTTTTGCAAAAAGGCAAACATTTAAATTTCTATAATTCTTTATTTGCCTGTGTTTAGCATCTTCCTGCCTCCCACCTTTTACAAAGAGAGTGGTTTGAGTAATCTTCTTTGCGGGGCAGGCTGGGCTTATTTGCCTGTTGACATTTGGTGAAAGGGTGTTAGAAGAAAAAAAGCACCTCACACCATGAGGTAGTACCCTCACACCAAAACTCATTCAGACATGTTGCGTTTGTGTGTAAAGAGGAGCTCGTTTTACCGCTCTCTTCTCGGTGCTGTGGCAAGTGTGCTGATCTGTGCCCAGAGACTCTTCTTTAGAAAGTCTTTTTGTGCAAATAAATAAAGATAGGTTGAATAAATTTGCCTGCTTACTTCTTTTCGTTGTTTTGACAGCATAATGGATGTAATTGCATGTTGATAACCGGTTTTTGGGACTTGTTATCTTAGCATTATCATTAGAGTAGTCCCGGTTAATTACATTACTCACCGTATAATTACTTTAGTGGGACAACAAGATGAGGGCAATTGTGCAATAGTAGCACAGGTCAGGTTCATCCATTCAGCAGTTAAAATGTGTATCTTTATTGAAAGAGAAATACTTTTAAGTGATTTTTTTCATGGATCTAATGAGTCATTAAATTTTTGGAATTGCTCATTTTTTGCTTAAAATGTTTCAAACCATTAGTGATGCTCTGAATTAACATTATCTTTATGTTTTATTCATTTGTGAGGATGTTATTCTGAAGGAAAGTGTGCTCATTCATCCTCCAGTTCAGACACATTTACATATAATGACAGCAATTCAAGTCAAATCAGGATTTCAGCTACTCTTGAGCTATTACTGTACAGCCTGAGGCTAATAAAGTTAATAATGCTTTAAAGATTCAGCAATGCTCAATAATAGCTCTGCACTTTTGAGAATAAAGTCCAATTTTAAAGATTAGCTCACTGCAGGACTGATGAGTCTTTATTTTGAGAGTACCCTTTAGTTTATCTGTACTAGAGAGAATATTTTTGTCTCCAGTCAGTTCAAGCAGTGAACACTTTTCGTACCACTCTGAACGATAAAGCAGAAAGAGGGCAAGTCCAGTAAGGCTGAACAATGTGATAGGAAAGACAGGCCCTGGACAGAGATGAAGTAATGGGTCAGAATCTAAGCCCCTCATTAGGCAGGGGACTCGTTCAGGGATGAAGGAAACTGCAGGGGGTTGCAAAGTTAGATTTACTATAAAGAAATGGCAGAGTGCTAGGAATGTGTAGTGAAGTACAAGTCAGCTGACGTTTCTTTGAACTGACTCTCTCTCTTTCTCTTCAGTAACCACACATCTCTTTGTGTATTATATGTAGGAAACAGGGATATTGCTTTTTAAACGTATATTAAGATTCACATTTGCAGCTCTGGACTGGAAAGTTTACAGTGAGCCACCTTTTAGTTCCCCAGTAACACAAACAGAACTGTTTAAAGCACCATTTGATCACACTGGTCTTGTAAACAGCTTCGGCCGGTCTCAGTAAAAGTGATAGTAAGAGATTTTATTGATTGAAGTAATCACTGTCATGTTTTTGCCTAAGTACAGTGATTCTAGGTACAATCATTCTTCTTTAGGCTATGTTATTAAAGGGTATTATGGAGGTCTTTCAAGTGTATGACGCAGAGGTCCAGTGTGCCTGCCTGATGAATGTGCTGTCTGGGCATGTCTTCATAGAATGAAAGTAAAAGAGCGACTGGCCTCGTGAAACAGACAATAATAGAACAGAAGAATTTGAATTAAAAAACAAAAAGTAACTGCTGATTAAAAACAATTTTTTATGGCTTCAAATTGTAAGTAGTTAACTATATAGGAATTATCTGAACCACCATTCAAATACAGATGCAGATGAACTTTAGCAACAAGCTAATGCAAAATGTAGTCTAAGTACTGGTCTAATCAAATAGACTCCATGACAATGAAAATATTAAATGCCCTTTTCAAATGTATACAACTTAAATTAAATTATATTTATATTATAATTGACTATTGAATTAAAAATGAATGTATGTTGTTCTCATAAATGAAAACACAGAAAATAAATGCCTTAATATTGTTTTATTTTATTTTAAAATTTGAATTAACATTTGCTTGGTTGCTCATGTAAACTGTGGTGTGTTTTGAAAATGAAACTGTACAAAAACCATAAACATTAAATGTTTATGGTGCATACAAATAATATCTCTATTAAAATAATGCATTTAAATGGTTTTTTTCACATTCATTTTAACACACACACACATACACGCACACACACACACGCACACACACACACACACACACACACACGCACACACACACACACACACACACGCGCACATTCTTACTCGAATAACACATATATTTGTGGATAAATATAATACTGTTGTGGAATTACATTTTCATATGTAAGCTTACATTTTCATTTAAATATAGGACCCTGCAGGAGCCTGAATATTAGTAGTTTTACAAAATAATTCAGAAATAAATGTAATGAAAACTACTGATGAAGCTGTATAAACCTCAGGGGATCACAGAACTATTGCATTTCCTTCATCCTCAGGGTGAAATGACTGAATCAATAATCAATCAAGTGGTTATTGAGACATTTCACTCAAAACCAAAGGTCAGGTCAAACTGAGTCAAGTTAAGGCAAGCCCATTTTCTGTGTCAGGTCTCCACAAATCCAAGTACAAAACACAAGAACACACATAAACAACACATTATTATGGAAAGCAAAGCTAGCTAGCAAGTTAAAATTATAAAAGGAGTCAAATAAAAAATATAAATAACAGGAACAAGAGCTAAAATAAAACAAAAAAAAGAGGTAAGAAAACAATTACAGTGGACTCGACAAAACCATAACGCGCTCAGAATAACAGAAAGTGAAAATGTGTAGGTCTTTAGAACTGATTTAGATAGGTCCTTATATGGGATGGCAGATATTTCCGGAGCAGAGGAAAAACAGAGAAAACCTGCTTGGTGTCAGTGTTTAGGCAGCAGGGGGGCACTGACAGAAATGACTGAGTTGCATGAATATTTGTAAAAAAAAAACAATATTACAATGCAATAGTTGGTGAGACTGAACAGACATCAGACAGATGACACGGCTGCAGCACTAGCTTGGCTAGCAGCTCCAGAGTCTGCTTTTTTCTGCAGTGGAGTGAAGTACTGATTTAAATTGCTAAAACAAAACATACAAACAAATAAAAAAAATTAACATAAATGTTACATGAAGTTATACCGCAGTAATAAAAGCAATGGAAATGCAGTGTGCTTTCGCAGTAAAACAATATTCTAACAAAGGTATTTAATCAGTAATGTTTGATCTGAAGATTAAGAGAGAAAATGATTGCTTTCAACATTAGAGGGATCCAGTGTTCTCCAATAAAAGCAGCTCCACCATACTGACTCCAGCATGTGTCAGGAAACAGCCTCTACAGTAAAGAGCCTTTTGTCAGCAGGGTAGCAGCTTGCTCTGTCATTATGCAACAGCAGCACACATCACTTCTTAACTGAGCTGTTTACATTAGGTGATTGATGACAGTTATTCCCCTGCCACCTCTCCAGCAGGCTCAAAGGTGCATTTAAGGTTTACAGTACTCCATTACTGGTGCATATGCATGCCTTGTTAAGAGGGAACAATGTCTGAGGAAATTGATCTCACACATGGATATGCTGCTTGGACTTCCAGCCCAGATTGTTGCTGATGTCAGGCTAAAGTGAGGCCAGATTACTGTCCTCTGACCCTTACTTAGAATCTTCTATAAATACAACCTGGTTTCCTGGTTGACAAATCCACTTATGGGACAGAGATGTCCTGTCTTCTTTGTAAGAATGTGCCATATGTTGATGTCCTGCCTGCTGATGCGATGAAAGGAGCGATGAAGCGGAAGAATAAGAGCAGAGACGTTGTTTGCCGTTAGCATTCTCCCCAGTTTGATGGAAAAGTGATGTACAGGCTCAGTTCTTACACTATTGTCGCCTCAGATTAGCTTCCCTTCTGTGGCTGTGTGTTTTTCCTCCACAGAGGATCCATAGACTTCACTGCTGCTGCTGTGGTGACCAGCATCCTGTGCCTCACTGTAGGACTGCCCAAGACGCTTGGTAAACACAGGAAATACAAAGCCACTAAATACATCCCTACTGTGTTTGGAGGACTGCCATGACAACACATAGTGGATCTCCTGGAGAGCTGGGGTGTTTGTTAGGTGGATACACACTGAGATATGCCCAAGCGTTGCCCTTCTGTGCTGGGGCATGCAGCTTTGGCTCATGTGCTGCCTGTCACGCCGCTAAAATAAGAAGCTCTCTGGCTGCAGGGACACAGTTTGTTTAAGACAGGAATCTGTTCTTGGCTTTCGCACATGTTGAACTCTACTGGAATGCTGGGTTAAAACTCTCAGCCTTAATCTGCTTCATGAATCTTTATGCTGGAGTTTTGAGATAAGGCCAGTGATCCTCATGCGTGCACAATAGAGGTCAGAGCAAGTACGCGCTGACTTCTCTGGTACATGGATGAGGATCTTCAGACAGCTTCAGATTAACTTTCTCTCTGCAGAAACGACTGTCAAGGCTAATGTGCTCTATAAGCACGAGTCAGCTGGAGACAGGATCAAAGCTGGACTTTCTAGCCAAACGGTCCCTGCCTTATTGTATTTTTTTTTCTTCCTTGGCCCTCTTTTTTTCTTTAGAGTTTAATAGCTTTCCTGACTAGAGAGGAGGAAATCCAAATCTGCACACGCATCCTGCAGAGAGGACGTCGTTGCTGTCATTGATCGCACCGAGGAAGGATACGCTTTTTGGTGCAGCTTGTAAAAAGCAGTGAAAAGAGACAGGATTGATCAAGCAAAAGCACACCCAGCACAGATCAATAAAATAGATCGGCTAGGGAGCCACAAGCGTGAGGGCATCAAATTAAACTGAATGAGAGCTGAAGGCTGCTGGAGAGCAGTCTGACAGGAACCTCTAAAGCTGTGCGTCACCCTATCTGTCATCGTTTTCTTTATTTATTTAATGATTGTGGCATTTGTTAGGTGGCGCCGAAAGGTAGCGTGACTACATAAGCCTACCTGAGGCCATAGTGAGCAGAGTTCCCACAGAATATACTTTAATAGTTGTTTTGACATGAAACTCCCCACCACCTAACCTTGCAAGAGCCACAGACCTGTATTGTTTCAAAAGAGCTTTTCTGTAAAAGTAAAACTGCTTGTACTAACAAAGTGGCACGTGGTTCATTGATCTTTAGCACTCCCTTTCTCCGCTTTTTGCAAAACCATGTAGTGTACATTTCTATGAGTCGCCCAGACATGTTGCTACTGATTTATCTGTTGGATTTGTGCCATTAGTCAAGGCCTATCACTGCCAAATATTTATATGGTTAACTGAATCTACGCAGATTTTCAGCGATGCTTTGATGTTCTTGAACTTCTTCATGTGAAAACACCTCCAAAAGCTGCAAGGGTGTTATGTTTTTGATACAGGTGAAGCCCAGCTGCTCTTATTGTAATGAATGACACACACACACACACAAAGATAAGGGATCTTACTTGCATTCCTCCTTTGAGACCCTCTAAACTCTCTGTCCTTCATGTGCAAATCCCTCAACAAGCTGGCATAGTGTGTCCCCCTGGGTTGTCCTGTTCAAAGGAGCTGTGGGGTCAGACTTGGCAGGTCAACCTCAGAGTGCCAGAGTTTACCCCCAAACTATCCCCCATCCTTCTAAAAACACAAGGGCCCCCAGATCTACTATCATCCTTCCTCACGTCCCAGCCCCGTGTTGATTTACTGCCTCAGTGCACACCCCGTATAAACATATCATCCTCATGTCATCATCCAGGCCTGCTTCACTGAGCTGACGTCCAGATATTGGTGAGTTATCCACTTCTCTGCGGTTAACACCATGAAACATTACTCATAACCAGGCCAGTTTTCTCCAGAAGCCCCTTCATCTTTGCCTGCAGAACATTTATCAAACACTAATCCTGGTTTATCTGGAAGCACATTCACTCTCAGGTGTTAATGTTTATCTTAAGAGCCATAAATGGGAAGTTCATTTGCCGCCCTTTTAACATATTTATGCCAGGAAGCTGTGGCGCTAACATCCAAAAGCGATAACAGAACTGTTACCTTCCACTGTGACAGCATGCAGCTCATACAATATAGAAATACAATAATTAGTGAAATAATAGATTTTTTTTTCTATTTGAAACATCCTTTTAGAATGACTTGAACCCCATTTCCTGTCGTAATTCTTCTCTTCAACTTTCCCTACTACCACAGTAAAAGGGCTTAAGGCCAGCCCTCCCCCATCAGTTGCTTTTGTGTCATGTTTCAAAGACCCATTCCTCAGTACAACATAAACAAATGACACTTGAGTGCATTCAAACAAACTTTGGCCCTCTGGAGCTTCAAATTATTAGGTTTCACATTACGTATTTACATAAATGTGTAGCGTAAACTGTCCATCTCTTATTCTTATAACTATACTGGCATTTTTATGTTTTTATTCTTTTGCAAGTCTATAAATTAAGCTATGAAAGATATTTTGGAATATTTTCTGTTATCTCTGTGTTTCCTGAAGGTGCAGTGAGTTGATACCATACGGTCTGTTCCCCGCATGACCCCTGACCCCTGTGATGAGAGAAGAGGCCTGTCCAAATCAGCTCTGTGACAAGACCTCAGGGTGTCCTGCAGTTTGTTAGTGGAGCCAGATGAAATTACATTTGTCTGCTCCACAGTTTTCTGTTTGTTTGACTTTTGCCTTGAGACACTGAAAAAAAAAAAGGCGAAATAGAGACTAATGCAAAACAAAAGGACAGAAAGGAGGTTCTGAGTTAGGGTGTGTTACGGAAAGAGCCTTATTATTTCCCGCAGTTTCTTAGTGTTGGATCTTTTCCATTGCACCTGCGAGCTGGGACCTGTCTCAGATGAGGGGTGTGCAAGCTAACCACTGTACCTTGGAGACAGAGGCAAACAAACGAAACGGCAAGATACTGACCCCAAGGAAATGTGGCACTTTCCACCATAACAAGCAGTTTCCCCCAGCTGACTCGAATTTAATTGGATGGTCTCGGATGCTTTCAAGAAAATACAGCGTGTGTATTTCATTAGAATTTCTTTATTTGATGGTGCTTTTCCTTTTAAATCAAGTAGCTATTTAAAAAATGTTTGAATTGCTTAAATTAATGAGGAGCACTTGGGATTGTAAATCTGTGACAAACAAACAGTTTAGAGCTCCTAAAATTAACAGAATATCGACTTGTTTAAAACAAGCCAGCTGAGCCCATCTTTAACTGGAACACATGGGCTGGAAAGAGACAAATGGGGAGTCCTCGCTCAAAGTCTAAAATATTTTTACAGGTGTTAGGCTCGAGTCCATTACGGTTGGAGCTGTAGAAAGCCACAGCTTTCAAGTGGTCGGCTGCAAACGCTCCCAATGGGTTTATGGCATCTTGTGGAAGGAGAGCAGTCACATGTGAAGGACAGGCAAACAGAGTGGAGGTGATAACTAAAGATAGCTAGAGGTCAAAGATAAAATGCCTGTAGCTTGGTGGGTGAACGAATAAACGCATTATTTTAATAGAGATATTATTTGTATGCGCGGATGTGCCTGAAGTCAGAATATTCACAGAAAGAATTGATATGTTGGTAGGTGAGAGTCTTGTTAGTAGCCATATGGGAGCAGTAAGGAGGGTGATGGGGCGTGAGGGAGGTACCTGTTGGGTCTCATGTACTCCTGTCACTCTGATCTTATCAGGGGGCCAGACCAAGAGGAGGACCAGCTGTCACTCTCCCCGCTCTTTTGATGTCCTCCTTCAGAGCTCTCACACAACACTTCAGAGGAGTCAAGGCTTGTTTTTTGTTCATGATGAGAATTGGTGGCTTTGTTGGCGAGCCAGTTGACAAACCCAACAGTAGGGGGAAAAATGCAAGATAAAGCAAGATAGTTAGTGCTCTCTGAGGATGTATGAGGCCCGGGTGGTTCAATTTAGTAGTTTAGAGCCTGAGGCTGACAAAAGAGAAGCAATTCCTTGAGCTGAAACAGGACATCCTGCTCATAAAAATGCCAGGACATCCTCACGGAGACACTGAAACTGATAAAAAAAAAAAGGGGAAACGTTACCCAATACTTCACAAATACACTCTCCATTTTCCATAATGAGCTTATGATTTATTTTTTTTAAATTGCACACTTTAGGTAGAGTCCCACTAAGCTACAAGGGGATTGTGGAGTAATCATTTTCCCTATACAAGCGTGAAAACACTAGGAGTGGACTGTTTTTTAATAAAGTTTGATGTTCAAGCAGCACCGACATGCTTGAGCGTTAACTAATAAACTTAAAGCATTACTGGATTAAAAGTCAATTTTCCATATCCCACTGATTTATATAATCTCAACTGTTTTTAGCTGAGAGAGCATGTTCACACCTTGCTTTCTGGATCCCTACTTCAATGTTTTTAGCATTCATATATTAACAAAACAAGAGTGGTTTTTAGCCAAGCAGGGAAGGCAATATCTACTATATGGATAGTAGGGTGAAAGTAATGAACTGTTCAGATATTTGTGGTCTCCACAAGATAAACCCAATCACTTAGATTTACAGGAAATGTCCCTGTTGAATTATAGATAGCTTGTAAGTAAGGTCAGTACTACTGTTAGATGTGCCAGCATTAAAATCGTTTTCTGTTTCAATTCCTGAACAGTGATAAAATATCATGATTTGCCCCAGTTCCACGACACCATACGCCACACAAAATACCATTTTACCACAAGGAAGAATGTAATTAATTTCAATAGCAATTTTTGGCCTTGGTGGCCCATTGTGTGCTGTTCTCTGGTAGTCACATAACACGTATGCAGAAATCAAAGTCCAAGCACAACGTTACTGAGTGAGAGTGACAACAGTTTTCTATTACTGATTTGAATTTAAACATGCCCACCAATATAAAAAAGCTACTGTAGTAAATTTGGAAAATACTTTTCCACTTGCACATCTGTCTGTTTGACATTTATGATTTTTAATTGAAACGCCTCAGCAGCGTGTGGATTTATTTAACCAATCAGATGTTACTTTATTATCTGGGATTACTTTGATCTCCATACAAAACTGTTATTTGTTTACTTTCGTTGATGATCAGATACCTGAGCTTCCACTGAGCTTTGTATTCGCTGTCAAATTAATTATTATTATATTATCGTTAATTTTATCTGAACATATTTTCTCACAAATGTGTGTCTTTACATGGATTGCTAATACCATCTGTACTGTAGTCTGCCCAATTATCTGTCTGCCATTGTTTTTTTTTTTCATATTAAAAAAGCTGATAATGTTGGCTTCAAATGCTAGAACCCCACGACTCCCTCACATGCGTGCACAATCTTTGTCTCAGACAATTGCTTGGCAGGAGCGAAAATACTCACAATGCCCTCAGTTACTGTGAGTGCGTGCCCTCCATACACTGCGAACTTTTGAACCAGCTCTTGACCACAGCTTGAAGGGGGTAGAGACAATGGTTAGTAAACATGCTGGAATGAATGAAGGGATTAGGTATTAAATGACAGGATGTGCTTAAAGAGGAACAGGTGGTAGCTGAGAAAGGGCCAGCTAAGCCCTAACATCATGCATCTCCCTGGAGCTTTTTCTCCATTTTCTGCATTTTCATGCTCTGTCTCTATTGCTCTCCATCTTTCACACTTGTCTCTGGTTGCTCATCTCTTTCTGTTCACATCCCCGCTTTTCTAAAGTGTTGTCTCTCCGTTCTCTATCTCTATTGTCCACTTCTACACAACCAGCGAAGCCTGCTCCTTAACCCAAGTCTCAGACTATTGACATTCATTAGATTGGACATTCCGGTCCAGCCCCATTCATATGTACAGTAAGCAAAGGGACAAAAGCCTCCCCACACACTACAGAGCCCATCCCCCATGCAAAGGACTGCAGTTGAGTTGCTGGTTGAATCAGTGGCTTAACTAAAAGTGAAGAGACTACAGTTAAAAATCCAGTCATCTTGTCAACATGATCGCTCATCACAAAATATCTGGTGACATTTCAAAATACAACCACAGTTTTCACTAAGATGTCATGTTGATAAGCTGTATCATTGCATTTTGCACGTTTGCACCATCAAATAATAATCTGTGTGTTACTGTGCCAACAGACATCTTTTTCAGCTGATCTTAAGTATTCTCATATGAGCCAAATCTGCAATCATCTTTTAGAAATCAGTCCATGATGATCTGAAATAAAAATGACTAAATGAGCTACAGGCGAAATATGGCCATGACTCGGCTGTGGCTATTCTCATGAGTCAGTCTGCTTTGGCTCTGTTATCCAACATGTTAAACTAAAGTTAATCCTTCTTGTTTTTTTGCAGGATCCTAGAAAAGCATGAGACCCCCTCCTGGGCTTCCGGGGGGTTCCACTTTGGGCAGGAGAGGAAAGCTCCTCTCATCGGAGTGGTAATGAGTTTCTGAGCTCACATTTGTCAACATAGTAAATCCACATCTTATATCTGAAGCCCAGCACCCTCTTTCACATGAGGGAAGCAACACAGCCTCACATAAATCATGTAAAAAAGAAAAAAGAAAAAAAGAACTACATGATGGGAAATATACAAACAAGAAATGAAGAGAATTACACAATAAGCAGCGTGAATTGAAAAAGGAGTATTATATACTGGAGTAACTGTGATGAGGAGACGAAACAGACTGCTTGATGTGGTATTATGCGCTGTGAACATGCAGGCAGATTGGGAAGGGCTGGTGTGGATCGGGTTTTGGGATTACCTCATGCATGTGTAAGAACAGAATCCCTCCTCCATCTGTGACCCAGTGTGAACCAAGTCAAAATTGAATTACTGTAGTACCTGTCTGTGACACGCCCTTTGTTGTTCTTTTTCTCCTCTCAGTCACGCTTGTTTGTGATATTTACCTTGTTTTGCAGATGTGACATTGTTACAGGATTGCTAACTTCAATCTAAAATAATCTGATTCCCTTTTTTATCTCTCTTGTTATTTTTGGGACTTTTACAGAGATGGAGCTGTGAATGGACTATTAATCAAATCACATGCATATTAGCTGAAGAAGTAAGGCATGCAGGGACTTAATGCATAATAAAATCACTGTAACTGTAAAAGCCAGCTCAGTGGCGTGCGTTCTTGGCACCGTTTAACTGTCCTAGTACTGAAAGTAAATCAGCATTACACATGCACCTATTTATAACTCCCTGAACACTCACAAGCCTGGTCTGCATGTGCGTGTAAGGAAACCTAATGTGCTATTTTAATTTTTCTACTTAGGTAATGTACCATCATTGCTTTGATGCTATTTCAATCAAGACTTTTTACAAAAGTACGATATTTAAAAACACTAAACAAAACTAAAACACCTTTGTTAACACCTTTGACTGGCAGGTGTGAGCCAGGAAGATGCCTCATCTTGATTAGATGTGATCATTTACCCATGTGTTCACACGTATATGGTGTCAGACTCAGAGCAGAGTGGCTGTAATGAGATCCCACACGACATCTGTAGTCCTTCAGTATGACTTGACCCGTATCCACTGGGAATCCTTCTCCTATGTGTACACAACTTTAAACCCTATAAAATGTCATGGGAAGATCCTGTTTGCAGGTGTTTGCCTGCATACCTGATGCTCAGCGTGCTGCTTTCAATTCCACCCACTGTGGTTTGATCACCTTGGCAAATTATTTCTCCCAGGTATCCGAGTATAATAACAGTTAAGATTCTGACTGATTCTGCATGAAAGATTGAAAGAAAGATGAAAGATTTTGCGTGGAACGGGCTTGCAGTAGACAGCCAGGCTTGCCCTCTTGCCACGGTCTCAAACAGCGAGTTAAAAGAAAGTAACTGGCTGATATGTCGGACACGGAGGAACACAATAAAGAAAGCCCAGAGACGGCAAGCATAAAACAAGGCCCCTGACCTCTTTGTTATGACGAGATGCTCTCTCAGAGATGGACTGGCCCTACATCTGGAAAGGTCACTGAACACACAAGGTCAGGCCGTCGCGATCCTGCAATACTCAACATCAAAGACAAGTCCAGCTCCTGTCATGCTCTCTCTGAGCTGGGCTGAAAACAACAGCGCTAATCCCACCGACCACTTGCTGACACTCTTACAAAGAGGACAGAGGTCAGCTGGATGTACGAATCCTAATAAGCTGTTTTGATTGTTGCAACTTTGTGAACTTAAAGTGCTGACTTAGATCAGCATGCACCCCCTCCCCCTTTTCCCCTTTGTGTCTAAAATGAATAGAAGAAATGTGCTTCTGCTCTTTATTGAGCATTTCTATTTAAAAGAAATGCATTTTTTAAACCTCTGAAGGTAAAGTGAACATTTCTAGTTAAAAGAGAGCGAGACTCATGCTGAATAAATGATTCATGAGCCAAAAATAACGGCCTTCGTAATGACTGGATTTGCAGGGACCACATCAAAGCAAAATTTGATCAAATGCTGAAAATGTTTGTCAGGCCTGTAAGCTTCTTAGTTGTGAACTTTAAGGTCACTGTGGCCTCCTGATGGGAGAAAACATTATCAAATATGACCAAAGTAGAGAAGACTGATTTTTGGAAGTGCTGCCTACCTTCATTCATGCCCTTTCACTCACCCCATCTCTGAAAGAATTTTAATGGAAAGATACCGAGGCAGGCTTTTTAGAAACGAGATTATTGGGCAACTTCGTGCAGCTGCCCCCTGCCTAAGCTTCTCATGACAGCTCAGAAATGAGGAGGCTCTTATCATCTGTCATTACTTCTAAATCCCATGTGCCCCTTGCTATACACACCGACTGATTTAAAAACTGCACGTCTCTCCACAGAAACCCGAACCTCTGCAGCGACCGTCATCTAGGTGTCTGTTTGCGAAACTCTAGGAGTGGGAGTGTGTGTTTTAGTTCGTCATTGTAAGTATTTACTTACATTCAAACGAATGGGGCTGATAGGTTTAACCCTGTAATTAAACACGACCGGCTGGTTTGATTGTTGAAGCTGCGACTTATTAAACCAACAGCTGGGCAGAATCAGGAAAGCAGATAAGGAGCTATCTATGCTAAACTGGGCAGCCACAGTGGGATGTTTGTGAGGATTAAGTAGAGACTTTTCCAACATGACTGATAACAAAGAGAGAGCAGAAGAAGAAGGAAGTTACCAGATAAGACACTGGCAACACTGTTTTGCTCACTGGTTCATTTTTTAAAAAAAAGGACGCACAAATCTCCCAGTGTACATTAAATATCAGTTTATTCAAATAAGATGATTAACTATAAGCAATCAGCCAAGTGAAAGTAAAATGGTAAATAAACAAGATTTATTTCTCATGTACAGGCAGTTATAAGACAGAGAAATGAAATTGTTCAATGCAGCTGCAAGCTATGAGAAAATTCCATTATAGCAATATGTATTTTAAAATAATTAAGTGTAAGGGTTGCATTTTTATACATGCAGTACATACAGTGATTTTTTACACTTTCAGATTCATTCATACATTGTTGTTTTTTTCTGTGTTTTTTGTCATAGTAATTACACAATCAGTGCACAAATGCGATCCAACTTGAATTAGAGGTTTTCTTACAATGGACTGCATTAGATCTTAACAGTTCTGGGAGGCTAAAGCTCTCTGTGTTTTCCCCAGGAATGCTCATTGTGCCTGGAGGAAACTCTTCTACACCAGGGTCATGACCTTTAAGGAGGCTGGCTGGAACCGACGAATCTTCTTCTTCAGGGCTCTGGAAGCTTTGATGCGGCAGGCTGCGGGCTCGGGGTGGGGTGGGAGCTGCTTGAGGGGCCTTCCAGCTGCGGTGGGTCCCAGCGCAGCCTCAGCCCACACCATGCTTCCCTCCTCTTCATGGCTGTCTGCCTGCTCTCCCTCGTACAGGGACAGGCTGCTGTCGGAGTCTGAGAAGGATTGGAAGCTTTGGCTGGACTCGCTATCTCCAAAGCGGTTGGTGGTGTTATCGCTCATCTCTCCCTCGCTGCTTTCAGCGATGGTGGAGTGAAACAGTGAGGCGCATTCAGCTGAATACTCAGACTCACACCTTGGAGGGTAGTGACTGGTAACATGAAAGGGTGCTGGAGGGTATTTGGCATTAAGACTGTGGAGAAAAGAGCTAGAAGACACGGAGGACTGGAAGGGCCGTGCAGGTCGTATCCACTGGCCTGGCTTGGCACTCATACTCCGGACCATCTGCATGCTCCCTGGTGCCAGAGCATGGGGCTCTCTTGACCTCGGACGCTGACCACACGAGGCCTGGAACATGTCCGCATCAGAAGGCCATTTGGCAGTCATCTGCCTTTTCTTCCTCTGCTCTACAGGCTGCTCATACTCCAGAGACTGCAATCTGGGGCTTTTGCTGGACTTTGTAACAGCATGGCAGGGATGCGACTTTGTCTTGTGGGTAGACATGAGTCCAGGACTGTAGAGGCTGGAGTCTGAGCCTGAACCCTGTCTGTATCCCTCTGTTTGACAGGTGGGAATTTTCTGGGTTGCTTTCCCCTTTCCCGATCTTCTGTGGTCTCCCTTTCTTCCAGTGCTCATCTCTCTGGTCCTCTCACAGAAGGAGTCAAAGTTTTGGTGCCTCGCAGCTCGAGGCTTCTCGTTGGTTTTCCTTTTCAGTTTCAAAGCCTTGCTTTTACGATCTGCCTGCCTAACCTTGACCTTCTGAGATCCTGCAGGGACAAATTTGGCATGGACAAACTCAGGTGAAGCTGTGTGACTGCTATGAACCTCAAAGCCTTGACTTTCCTCTGCACTAGAGCTATGGGTCATCACCGGTCTTTGCCTGTGATCCTTCCTATCTTGCGGCCTTGGCTCTGGATTTTCTCCACATTGTTTGTCAGAAAGGCTCTTTGCTACACTGCCATACCTTTCTTGTGGTTTATCATTTGTCTTCAGCGATGAATAGGTGACCTCATCAGAGCTGTACTCCTTCATGGCAGCAGGATAGGAGTACTGCTGTGGCACCTGTGGGCCTCTCACTGACTGTTTATGGTCTGCAATATTGACTAGCTCTTGGCTGGAGTATGCCATGCAGTGTCTCTTCTCGGTGAAGTCTAATGGAATGATGTTTGTCATCTTAGTTGGAGGAGGCTGCAGCATAAGCACCTCTTTCTGAGCCACTTCAGAAAAAACACTTTTATCTTCAATGGGTTTCCTGCAATAGTCACTGTGTTTCTCCAGAGTTCGACTTCCTGCATCACTCTGGATTTTGCTCAGGCTGCGCTGGAGAAGGTTGTCAATGTAATGTGTCAGTGTCTTTGTCTCATAGGCCTTTTCTAGGGTGTTGTAATTGTTTCCTGGGGGTCCTTGACCCTCTAGTAGTCCATACATGCTTGCTTCACCCCCATTGGAAAAGATGGGACTCTGGAGAGCCACAGCATGCAGGGGGCTGGGATAGTGGTACTTTTCAGTCCCAATGCGGGACTCCAGATTGCGCTGAAACTTTGGGTCCCCTGTGGAGGTCTTAAGGTTTGGACACATTGGGGGTTTCTTTGCATCCGCAGACTTGTAGTAGCCTGGAACTTGAGCCAGCATTCTGTCAAGATCACCTGATGGAAACAAAAACAGACATTAACTTTCCACAGCTCTGGCTCCTTTTACAAGAAGAAAGACTGTCTTAATAAAAAATTAAGAGATGTCATTACCAGTTGACACAGGTCTTGGCCGCGCCTGTTCGGAGCCTGTAGCGCTTGCTCGGATCCTGCTGCTGCCCAGATGAAGGCCTGAACCCCGCGGAGGGTTAGGCTGGGTAGTGCTCTCATCAGCAGAACGTCGGCGGCATACATCAACTTGTGGTGGAGGGCTAACGTGACAATTAGAAGGGCTCATGGGAGCGAGGAGAAGGCTTGTTTGTGAAGATGACAGGCTCTCGCTGTACACTGAATTGCACGAGTTTGACAGGGAGCAAGAGCCGCCATCACTGAGCTCATAGAAACCTTGAAAGAAAAGGAACAATTCAATGAGTATCTGCTCAGTATTTAAGAGTATGTGTAGTAGGTTGGGTGTATGCTTTAATATAGTATGCCACCACACCTGAACTTGGCCTGCTGTCACTCTCCAGCTGCTCCGTGGAGGCCTTGCTCACATCCAGCTTCAGCTCACTGATCTGCTGGTCCAGCTGCTGCAAGTGAGTCTTCAGGCCCACATCCTGCTTTCGAAGACGAGACTGAAAAACAGGCAACACATACAAAAGTGTGAGTGGTACACCCTAGAACAAAGACTGTCTCTAAAAAGATTTCCTTAGAAAGGTAGAAGATTTCTGAGCTACACAGTAAAGCTTCCCATGCAAACAACGATTTCACTCAGAGTTTCTTTGTGCCAGTCTCTGAACAGGAAAATTGGTCTTAAAAGTCAAAGTCTATGTCAGTAATGCTGTAATTCCATTAAGATTAGGTCTGTTGTTTAGATAAAAGAAGCTCTAATGTAGAACCATCAGAAAAACAAAAGCGACTCAGCTGTGGCTGATGATTAACCCCAGCAGGACATGGGGGAGCATGGAAGAAGCAGTGGTGGGTAACTCATTTCTCCCCCACAGCGAGGGGCTGGCCATTGTGTAAACTACTACAGGAGGAAAGCTTGGGGGTTGGGGCGAAGCACTGCTTACTTTGCAGCTTGAGTGGGGTATTTACTGTTACAGTGGTTCTTAAAGTGAAATCCCTGGAGTCAGTGCCTGTAAACACACTATTTTATGAATGCTACATTCTCTTGGAAGATCATGTTAGATCATCTGGTTTCTATTTAAACTGAGACCATTCTTGGAAAACTCCCAGTTGTTATCAGCATGATTGCAAAACGCAATTTAAACCTTATGCTGTCTGATACATTTGACCAGTGCTGCATGTCAAGTATAGCACCCTAATCCCTTGCACTTCCTTTAAAATGCTTATAACAGCAGCCTGCATGGAAAAAGCTTGTCATGGAAAACTCCACAGAGCTCTCTGTCTCCACAACTCCTCTGAGGAACAAGACTCCCTTGATTCTTATCCACAGCAAAAGTTCCATTTTTTTTTTTTTAATTTCCCAGCATTAGTGGTTAATGATTGAGGTTTGACCCCCTGCGGTCCTCATGCACAAAGTGTGCGCGCACACACAGCTAAAAAGTCCTCGGGTCCTGCAGTGAACCTTGATTTATGACACCCATCCTACTTCCTACCCCCAGCTGAGGACATAAAAGTGTGTCTGGTAATAATTGAAGGCGGATTGCACATGAGCATCAGCTGACGGAAACCCCTTCTATACAAATAAACTGCTTTTAAAAATAAATAAAATAAATGTGAGCACAGTGAAGCTCTCTAATATTTAATGAAAATTGCAATAAAATATCACGACAGCATCAAGCTGTGCATAAGCATAGTATCACAAGAGATTCTGTTGTTTTTATTCTTTATAGCTTTTTAATTAAATGATATCTTACCAGCTGTTGCTTCAGGGCTGTCAGGGTCGCCTCCAGTCGCTGCTCCTCGGCCCCCATGAGCCGCGCACCTTCTGAGTCTGCGTTGACCGAAGTGACCGGTTCCTCTTGGTCGACTCTCAGCGCCCAGTTCACCATATCGCTCTGTCTGTCCCGGAGAAGCTGCAGCTCGTGCAGCCCTGCCAGAGCAGCCTGCAGCCTCTCTCCGACCCTGCTGCGGTCCACTACGGCTGCTGCGCTCAACATCCCCGTACAAGAGCCCTTCCTGCTCAGCATGCTGAATGATCAGCGCCGCCCGGGAACATCCAGAAACACAGTGCCGTTAAGGATAACCGCTTCCCTTCTCCCCCGGCTCTTGTTGTGCTGTTTGGATTTTAAACTACCTGTTAGAATAAATTTTGAGTAGAGAATAGAGACTAAGCTCCTCCCACAGACCAAACGGTCCTCCTCCTTATTGGCTGGCACGTCGGTCCCAATGAACATCTGGTTCTAATCCTCCCCATTCAAGTCCTCGCTGACTGAAGCTGCCCAGGCATGCGCAAAGTTCATCTGCGTAATACCACAAGATACCGCAGACACTTTATTATGCGATTTCCATCATTCTTTTGTTGCTATTAATCTCTCCAGTAGCGGAGCAAAACAAAGACCCGGAATCATCTTTGTGGACATCTGCCAATGTTTTCAGGGAAAGTAGACATGTGAATAAAAACGACAAGTATTTTTGTAGTCACGAAACATCGCATTTAATCCCATCAGAGGCGTGAAATTCAACAAATTTGAGGCAGAAAGTTCATCTTTAAATTGGTGTGATCTCGATGGCGCTTTAAAAAAAAGTCTTCTTCAATATAATCTTCATCGGGTTAAAACTCACACAAATCATAGTTGTTCATTTTTGTTTTTATTGTTATTATTTTGGAAATGGATACCTGCAAGATTAAACAAATGCAATAAAAGAGACTGGCCGGTTGATATAGACCAATGACAGATAAACAGCTCCATCGTGTGGTTGAATAGAAAGATACAGTTTATGACACTGGCTATTTTTTTAAGCTCATCATCTCTATAATGAGTTAAAAACAGCTGCTTTAAGCTAAGAAAATGACGAATAAACTCAATTTAGGCTTTTAGAAATTAAACTGCATTTTATTAAGGGATTATAAC
This sequence comes from Pelmatolapia mariae, assembly GCF_036321145.2. Lineage (NCBI taxonomy): Eukaryota > Metazoa > Chordata > Actinopteri > Cichliformes > Cichlidae > Pelmatolapia > Pelmatolapia mariae. The sequence continues at coordinate 18,490,573 of NC_086238.1, read as the reverse complement.
GACACAGCATTTAAGAATGACAAGCAATGCCTCACCTACCTCATGTCACTAAGTGTTAAGAGCCAGCTTAGCAGCACAAAGTGGGAAGGTGGTGATGACTGTGGATAAACTATGAGAAAATGTATACAGAACTGAAAAGAAAGACAATGATTTTTGATGAGACAGTACTGATACTGTAGGGTCTTACAATATAAAGCAACTTGGGGCAACTCTTGTTGTCAGTTCATGTTGTAGAAATAAAGTTTATTTGAAATGATATGAATCACGTGGAATGCCCACCAATTAGATACAGTGTAGTTTATACATATTTTTAATGTGTGGGGAAAAGCCAAAGTTAATAGAGTCAATGATTGGAACAAATCTATACATCCGAAACATTGGAAAGCACAACTTCAAATAAAACCTTTCTCTGAAGATAAACTCCATAGTATCTACTTTTGAGTAAAAAATGAAAATGTTGTGCCTTATCTGATGAATTTACGTTTACAGTCACAGTAAAAAGGAAGAAAACTCAAGCTTTCGTGTATCAGGACATAATAAAAATTTTCTGTTTCTAACCGAAAGAAAGAGTGTGTGGAAAAACTGCATGCGCCCCATGATTCATGACCTTGTAGAACAACCTTTGACAAAAAATTGAAGTACTTGTTTTCTGTGTGGCTTTATCAGTGTCTCACATTGTTGTGGAGGAATTTTGACCCACTCTTCTTTACAAAATTGCTTCAGGTCAGTGACGTTTAAGGACATTTCTATATACACAGCTCTCTTAAGGTCCTGCCCCAGAATTTGACTCAGATTGAGGTCTGGGATTGTTGTAGATTTGCTGCTGTGCTTGGGATCAGTGTTGTGGTGCACGGCCCAGTGTTAACCACGCTTTAGCTGTCAGGCAGATGGCCTCACATTTGACTCTAGTATACTTTGGTATACAGCAGAGTTCATGGTCAACTCGATGACTGCAAGATGCCCAGATATGCAATTGTCCTGAATGTTTTCCACTTGTGAATAATCTTCCTCACTGCAGAAATGATGGAATTGACATTTTTTGAAAATGGCCTTATAATCACTTCCCAGTCAGGTTGGTAGCAACTATTACTTCTTTAAGATCATTACTGATGTCTTTTCCTCCGTGGCACTTTCTTACCCTTTTAAGTGCTATTGACGCTCTAAGAATGCTGTAAGGATGTATTTACAACGTTGAATTCTCTTGATTTTTTGTGTGTTTGTCACACTTAAATATTTCAGATCATTAAACAACATAAATAAACATCTTTGGAAAGCTGATTTCAATTTCTCTAGCCACATGCAGGCCTGATTACTGCCACACCTGTTCTCGATCAAGAAACTTGAATTGGACCTACCTTAAAAGGCAGACATCGTGCCGCAATCGGAGGAAATTCAGAAACAAATGAGAAACAAAGTAATTGAGATCTCTCAGTCTGGAAAAGGTTATAAATCCATTTCTGCAGCAAACCACGGTGAGAGCCATTATCCACAAACAGCAAAAACATAGAACAGTGGTGAAATTTCCCGGGAGTGGCCGGCTGACCCAAATTACCTCTAAGACTGCAGTGATGACTCATCCAAGAGGTCACAAAAGACCCCAGAACAAAATCCCAAGAACTGCAGGCCTCACTTGCCTCAGTTAAGAAGAAAGAAAGAACCATAAGAAAGAGACTGGGCAACAATGGCCTGCATGGCAGAGTGCCAAGACGAAGACCACTGCTGAGCAAAAAGGAACATAAAGGCTCTACTCTAGTAAAATATCGTGGTGGTAGTGTGATAGTCTGGGGCTGTTGTGCTGCCTCAGAACCTGGAAGACTTGCTGCTGGTAAAGGGAACCATGAATTCTGTAAAGCGTCCTGAAGGAGAATGTCTGGCCATCTGTTCATGACCTCAAGCTGAAGCGCACTTGAGTTCTGCAGTAAGATAATGATCCAGAACACACCAGCAAGTCCACCAATGAATAGCTCAAAGAAAACAAAATGAAGACTTTGGAGCAACCTAGTCAAAGTCTTGACCTGAATCCGATTGAGATACTGTGGCACAACCTTTAAAAAGGTTCTTCATGCTCGAAAGCACCCCCAATGTGGCTGATTTACAGCAATTCTGCAAAGAAGAGTGGGCCAAAGTTCATCCACATTGCTGTAAAAGACTCACTGCCAGTAATCACAAACGCTTGATTGCAGTTGTTGCTGCTGAGGGTGGCCCAACCAGTTTAGTCCAGGTTTAGGGGGCACTTTTTCACACGGCCATGTAGGTTTGGATTTTTTTTTGTTCTCAATAATAAACACCTTCATTTAGAAATGTGCTTATTTACTTGTGTTATTTTTGTCTAATATTTTAATTTGTTTGATAATCTGAAACATTTAAGTGTGACAAACATACAAAAAATAGGAAATCAGGAAAGGTGCAAACACTTTTCCACAGCAATATATTACTTCACACACTGCTTTTGTATTTGTTTAATAAATTTGACATGGTTTAATATGTCATGTTTTTTTTAAGTTCATCTAAGGTTGTATTTATCTTATTTAAAATTAGGTGAATATTGCTCAAGACCAGATTATTATGATTGTGTCCTGATATCTAAATTTGAAAGGGGGTATGCTTTCTTGTTACCGTGACTGTATCTATTATTGTGCAGAGTCCTGAGCTGGATAAATTAAAGAAATCGGATAAGAAATAAATGACAGAAAATGACCGAGCCACCACTTCATGCTACGGGGGGCGGCATGCGACTGTTCATTTACAATTAAATAAATAATATACATTTATTTATTTAACAAAAACTACACCAAAATGAAGACACATTGTGTGGAAAAAATAAGTACATCGTCACTGCTTTTATAGGGATAACAGAATAAGTAGCATCTATTTGCTGCTAGTCACATGAGCAGTGCTTGATTGACTGATCATCATTAAGCGTGAGCAAAATTTTGTCAGTTTGCTGATCTGGAGCATTCAGGTGTGCATTAACTCAATGCCACAATAAGAAAAGATAGAGGGCCAATAATTAAATAAAATAGGAATTAATTAAATATATAAACATCCATCCATCCATCCATTTTCTTTCACTTATCTGGGGCCTGATCGCGGGGGCAGCAGCCTAAGCAGAGAAGCCCAGACCTACCTTTTCCCGGACACCTCCTCTAGCTTGTCCAGGAAAACCACAGTGTTCCCAGGCCAGCCGAGAGATATAATCTCTCCACGTGTCCTGGGTCTGCCTCCAGGCCTCCTCCTGGTGGGACATACCTGGAACACCTCACCCAGGAGGCGCCCAGGAGGCATCCTTGTCAGATGCCCAAATGACCTCAACTGGCTCCTTTCGATGTGGAGGAACAGCAGCTCTACTCGGAGCCCCTCCCGGATGGCCGAACTCCTCACCCTTCGGAGCAAACTCATTTCCACCGCTTGTATGGGCGATCTTTTTTCTTTCGGTCAGTACCCAAAGCTCGTGACCATAGGTGAGGGTAGGGATGTAGCTCGACCGGTAAATTGAGAGCTTCGCTTTTACACCATCAATTGCTACCTTATTGTGGTGGAGAGGTTTGTGTGTTCCAGGGATCCCAGGGGCTTTGTTGTTGGGGGCTTTTTGTCCTCTGGTAGGGTCTCCCGTGGCAAATTGGTTTTACCACGGGAGACCACACTGCCTGGGATAGCAGGGCCCTGTCCTGGAGCCAGGCCTGGGGAGGGTGCCCAAGGGTGAGCGTCTGGTGGCCGGGCCTCTGTCCATGGTGCCTGGTTGGGCATAGCCCAAAAAAAGGGACATGTGCTCACCCTCCTGTTGCCCACCACCCGCACACATTGTATGCTTTGCGGTGGGAGGGGGCAGAGACCCTTGCGGGCCAATCCCCAGCTACCAAGACTAGCGACGAGGACATGGAATATATAAGCAATTACCTTCAATTAGGCAGCAACTTTCATTAGTTAATTAGTTTCCAATTGTAATTCATTAATGATATATTTAAATAATTATTTAATGACAAATTTATTTAATTCATTTTGGCATTTGTGGCCCTTCAATGAAATATCAGGAATGTTTTAAAATAAGCAATTCTTGTAGTCCATCAGTTTGGGCAGAGTTAAAAGGAGGTGTAATGTGTTTTTACAATGACTGGTCATTGCTGCTGTTCACACTGAATCACAGGTGGAAAATCAGGCTGCCCGAATTGAAAATAAATGTTTGTATGTGCTAATAAAACAAGCCTCAGAATGAAAGCAAAATAAGGCTAATGAGGCTAATTAGTTCTTTGCCTTATATAGTGTACAAAGGTTGCAGCCTTGTTCTATCATGGAAATGTTAGTAGACTCCTTTAAAAAAAAATGAGTAAATTAATTAACTAGCTAAATATATACACAGTTAATCAAATATCAATTTATTTCATTTTAACATTTAATAAATTATTTATTCATCTGTTCATTTCAACTTTTAATTCATTAATGACACATTAATCAACTCTAGCTCCACCCATACTTACACATACCCACATGCATGCTACATGGGATTTAGAAAGCTTGACTAACAACAACATGGCTTAAAAAAATGAAGACACCAGACACTAGAGGGTGGTGTTACACAACTTCTCAATTGATGTGAGAATCCTTTTTACACTTTGCTATATTGTTGGTGCATACACTTTTATGGACGTGGCATTATCGCTCTCACCTGGAATTCTGATCCTGGATGGAAAAATAAAGCCATGTCACTCCTTCACTATGTAGCGGATTGTGAAACATGATTATTTTTAAGATACAAAGGTAAAATCATTTGTTTACCAACCTCTGATTGCACAAACACATCCGCATCACTTTGATAGCCCACTTTGGCAGGACCCCCATCAAGATGCTCACATTATAGCAAACATATACAGTGCATTGTGAAGCCCACTCCTTACAGGGATAGCGTCATGTCCTTGTGATGGTGCTGGAATAAAACACTGCTTTGTGATGCCTGGATGTAGCTGTGCCCTCATCGCCTTCAAAGCACTTCCTTCAATGTGACATCACTTGGGGTACTGCTCCAAAAAGGTCCCCCCTTTAGCAGGCAAGTATGTACCTAGTTTCTTATCCTCTTCCACTTGGACTTCCAAAAGCACATTTAACTACTTTGCCAGGCCAAGTCCAAAAATATCTATCTTTGTGTGCCTTTTTTTTTGCGTGCTGCATTTATCAGCATATTTTCCATCCTCCCTCTTTTTCCACACACTTAAGGTATGATAAAACAGACAAAAGCACATGGGTGCCGATCCCTTTTATGGTATCCGTGACACTTCTTGAAAACAGCCAAGACAGGACGAGTGTTTTCTACATGCTCAGGTAGATTTCAGAAACAAAGCAGCAGACGATGATGCCACAAACAGGATGCACGTGATGGTAGGGGTAAACATGAGGTGCTGTCATATGTGGGAGGGTGAGAGAAGGAGGACAGGAGTGGATCCATTGTGAGCTCTGTGTACATGGAAAAAAAGCTTTTTACATGTAGGCATTTTGACCTTTTAACTTCAAAAGATGAAAATCTGATATCACAGACAAGACACAGGCTTAAAAAAGAAGCAGAATTCCTCTGAAGGGAGTTGCTGATTTTAAGTTATTTCCTGGCCTTGTTGTATTGTCACATCTTTCTGTGTACTGTTGATCTTGTCAGGGGATTCCCATGCAGGCTCACTAATTGAAAATCCAGGTAACAAAGGCCAAGATGGGGACTTTCAGAGATCAAAGTGGCCCCTTGTATCTGACAACAGAGCCTCCCTTGCTTTGCCACCTCTGGCCACCGCAACACGAGTTGCGGTGGCCACAATTTATGTGACTCATTCATTCAGTGGACCGAGTGATGGTCCACTGAATGAATGAGTCTTGTAGAACCTCGCATGGCGAAAACTGCTTTTTTGATGTTAACACGCGGCTGCTCACCAGTCTCCTTCCTCCACTAGAGTTACTTAGAGAGATTATGGCATTAGATTTTATGTCCAAAGTGAGTTTTACTGGGAAAGTTAATGCATCTGTCCTTCATCTGCAGCTTCTTGCACATATATGTGCTCTTAAAAGAAAGGCTGGCAGTAGAATCGGTCTCTGCTGCGGTTTTGTATGTTATGAAACTGTTGGCTTACTTTTAATGCCTCAAGTGATTTTTAATCTAAAGAGATCCAACTCGATCTCGCCCATGAGACATGTCAGGAATTCCAGCGGGCTGCCTGGGAATTCATTGCTCTCAAAGTTCCAAAACAGAAAGCAGAACTGACATTTGTTGATCCAGTTTATGTTACTGACCACACTCAGAACAGTTCCCAGGAATTTTTGTTTTTTACAAGGTATTTGAGATATGTTCTGCTTGTGTCTACAGTTACTGACTTAAGAGCAAAGATCAGACAGTCACTACGCAATCCACCATGAAAGTTTCCAATTCATTGCCAGCGGAGCAGATCCAAGATTTTGTCTCTTGATGAAATCCCAGATTAGAGGTTTGTGTGTGTGTGTGTGGGTTTTTAGCCACGAGTTGTCCACGATAAAGCATATTGAATGGCCTGTCTAATATTGTTAGAATTCTCCTTTGGGTTAGTTTCATTACTCAATCGGGACATTTATTTAAATAATAAAGAGGGATATTCATTAAAGCAGGCATAACACGGGTTCCCTCAGGTAGAGCATTTAAATCCTGAAAAGCTTATATGAGGTTTGTAAAGATGTCATAGTTTAAGAAGACCCGGAGGATAATTTAATTTTGAAAGGTACAAAATAGATTTTGGGGGCGCATGGGCGTATCTCCAGTGTTGGACCGGACTGATGGTATCTCTCTCTATCATCTTGTCTTGTGTGCTGAACTAACTCTTTAGACTTTCATTTGATTTGCCCTCCGAGTGCAGAAACCCCGCACAAGAGAGAGACCTTTATACTGCAGGCTCGCAAAATTATCTCCTCATCAAATTTTATTTGGGTTGAGCAAATTTTTGTTTATTCAGCAAGTGAAGGAGACTGGCTTCCACGCTGTACTCCTGCAAATCATAAAGACATCAGTCTAAATTAACTGATTTAGTATTGCCTTACCTTTTGAATGCAGTGTGCTGCTTTCAGCCAAGTTCCACTGGATGGTCTATACCTCTTGTGTGACAAGCTGGGAAAGCTGTTTGGAAAGTCCCCCCCCCCCCCCCCCCACTTATGTATCCTCAGTGGGATTGGTCAAGGGGCACAGTGTGCTGTGCACAATCGGCACAAATGTGGAGTTAAAAAAAAATCATATTTATATGTTTACACCTGCTTCACTCTCACCCTCATATATTTTATAGAGATTTGAGATAACTTATGTGTACCTATGTGTACAGTATGCATGTCTGTTTGGGCTTCAGAAGGAGAAAAACAGAATTAAGACGTTAGTCTGAAAGACATCATTTACCAGGGGAATGGTTACATTTCACGCATGAATGTAAAAGTGTCAAAGTCCATACAAGGGACACTTATCATGGAGAGTCTCAAATGGCCTGTATCTTTTCATAGGCATGGAGACATTCATCCGAGCAGTGGAAGGCTTGGACATCGTACTTAGCTAACCCTGTCTGCAGTACCCTGGAGACCCATGCTACTCCACAGACTGCAGCATAGGGAATAAACTGAATTCCACATGTGCTAATAAAAAGGAGAATTTTATTATTGCTAATTAGATTTAAATTAGATTAAATAGTTTTAGACAGACCACACAATGTCACAGTCCACATATTTCCTTGCTGTCATCTCTTTGCTTTGTTTCTAGCCAAACAACAGCAGAGACCAGACACTTTAATTTTCTGCTTTTTTTCCAATTGCTGCAGCTGAAAAGATTGTTATTCCCATAAACTGTATATAAAAGAGAGATTTGGCCCCAGGGTCTGTGCTGTGAGCATAGAAGTGACCTAAACTTCCAATTTTTCCAAAGGCCTGCAGGGGGTGACTTCTCTGGCTGTGAAAAAAGAAAGACAGTACAGGAGTTCATGGGGAAAAACAATGTCTCAGTAAAGAGTTTATGGTCTCAATTGCTACCTTCAAGTCTTATTTCATAGAGCATGGTGTTGAATTTGTAAATTATGATCCCATTTACAGTAAAACAGAAGATAAAGCAGGGTATTATTTAGGGCATGACAACCTTGTGATTAACAAGTTGCTACTCGGTGTGTAATGTTTCTTGTTCTCTCAGTCAGATTCATCACTCGCATCTACATATGAATTAAAAAAAAAAAAGAAAGAACAAAGAAGATTAAATAAAAATATTTAAAATAAGGTTTTACAACAGGAGTCTACAAACCAATAGGCGATGACACAGTGGCATGTTTTTATATACAGTGTAGTAGGGGTGCTACTTCTGGACAGAGTTGAGCAATAGCCTTAGGATTTGCAACGAGGTGGAGACTGAAGGTCACTGACATTTCTTCTTTTTTACCAACAAAGATAATTGAACAGTACTGGTTGAAACAATAGCTCACTTCTCTGGTCCAACTCCTGCCTAGATTGAAATGAGCTGACAACAATGGAACGGTTTGCAATTAAAATTCGAACAGATATTAATGCAGTGAGCACCCTATATGTGACTCTTGTTTGTAGCTACAAGTCTACTGCAGAAGACCATTTGATTTTAGCCATTAACTGATCTATCGGTATCAACATTCATAGTTGCCAATAAATGAAATGGAAAAAAATTGAAGAAGAGATGGGAGAAACACCATTCAGCCATGTTATGAGTGCTGATGCTGTCCACTAGAGGGCACTCTGCAAGTTTGTTGTCAGCAAGACGTGTAGTACACCACAAACACCTAATTTTATCTGGTCTTTAAATCTGACGTCATTAGCCATATCTGGGCCCAAACTCTGCTGCAGGTCCCTAAGTCAAATGATCACTGCAGCATTACTGAGAGTTTAAAACTGTCTAAATTCTTTCATCTGTAATAAAATGATCAACTTGGCTGCTCTACCAGGTGTAACAGTTAAGTTTAACATCCAGGCATCCATGAAAACAGAATTTATTACATTTAACAGAGTTAGAGGTTAGCAAGGAGTTAGCTCCCCAGCTTCCATCTAAATATAATATACCATGTTCTGACTGAGAGATTTCTGAAACAAATTAAGACGTACAGCTCTGCTCTCACTTCCAACTTAAATGAAATCAGGAAAGTAAACGGCAGTGACTTTTGTAGGGTTACAGAAGTTTGGCTAGCTGGTATATAATGATGTGCTGCGTGATGGCTAGCGACACAGCTATGTTAGCATAATATAAAGAGTGAAGCTGGAGGACGAACGCTAACGAACAGAGGACTTTTTTCCACTTGATAAAAGTTAATGTGAGGGTTCCCAATGGTTAGGGGCAAATACAATCGCATGGCAGGATGCTGTAAACGGACCAAACTTCAGTCAGGAGAACAACTGAGATAATCCATCCACAATAATAAAAACTGAGCTTTAAAATGATTAGCGGGAATAAAAACCAAGCTGACAGTGATCACTGATTGTTTTTAGGGGGCTTGTTGAGATTAAATAGAACAAGATACAAAGCATTAAAACATGTTTAAAACACAACAGCCTCATTAAAAGCAGAGTAGTTTGGGCCTGGAAGCAGGATTAATCACGCCATCACTTAAAGACCTGGTAGCAGTTTTGTGAGAAAAATTAGAAAAGATTCTAACCCCCCAAAATTCTCTGATTTTAGTCCGAATATCAGCCACTAGCAATAATTTTGAAAAATTAAACATGTTCTGTTCAGGTCTAGGAAAGCCTAGAAAAATGGCAGCGAGGGACTGATATCAACAAGAAATTCTTGGCTATGGGTAACACAATAAGCCAACAGTCACAAAAACTTTCCACTGTAAACTGTCTGCAAGTTGTTCCAAGTTGTCCTGCTGTTTGAGCTGTCTACATTGGTTAGGGTAGTTTCTCACCGTTTCTCCTTGGCTTTTGAATGTAATCATTCTGTGATTCCATGAAGTACACAGTGATTCATTCAGTGCATGAAGCTGTAGTGATTGGGGGCTGCGCAGATGGCAGAAGACGGGCATTGTGAAGGAGAATAACGCAGACCACCTAATTTAAAATATATTAGAAATGAATGTGAGCTGCTTACATTTTCGAATTGTGAATTTGGTTCAGAATTAATTATTGTAAACTATGAATGGCAGCTAGCCCATTTTAATCTGTATGAAATTTACTTTAACACACACACACACACAATGTGTGAAGCTGCACAATCCTGACCATGACACACATTTGTGGTTCTGAGTCAAAAGTCTCAGTGAAATGATTGTGATAAATAAAAGCCAAATACAATCAGTGTGCCGCTATCACATTTCAAAAACTGATCAAAAGTGTAAGTATACAATACAGGCCTTTATCCACTGTCTCTCTATTGCACAAATGCTCGTGAAGAGAGGAAGTTTTGTTTTCCACCCAGCTTATGTTATCGCCATCCAGTGAAGGGAAGTTCTGTTGTTAAAGAGAGCTACGTGTCATTTGTTGTGTCCTTTCTTCTGCATTCGCTGTTTATGTATGTTTATCACAATGGTGGTAGGGACATAGAAGCTTCTTTTAGCTACAACAAGTAAATCTCCTCTCCTCCTTTCGGGGGGACAGAGCATGTTGCTTCTTGTACACAGGAACACCAGCAGACATTGCTTTAAGCCATCACAATGAAGTTACAAGACAAACTCGGGAGAACCAAACCTGCCTTGTCTAAACCTCCCTCATGTCCGATCGGAATCAGATTTTGGCATCAAATCTGCGTGAGATGAGTTTGTGCTGAGATCTGTTGCTGGCTTGATAGGAACATAACCACAGGCTATACAGGCTGAGTGCTGAAATGCTGCAGCATGCAGGTGTGCAGTTTTAAGGGGCCTCTTTATTTGCAGAATCCCCTCCTGTGGGGAGTGTGACAGAATTGCTCGTGCCCCTAGGCTAACGTTACAATACATCTGTCCGCACAGAATGGTTGAATTCATCAAATGTGCCCCCGACTGCCCCACTCCCCTCTCCCTTATACACAAATAGAAAAATGTGAGCCCCTGCTTCAGCTCTCTGCTTTTGAGACATGAGAACCTTGCTGTTTGTCAAGACAAATCGATGTGCTGTGTGATTTGTAACCACAACCCGCAATTCATCAAACTGAGGCAAACTGCCGCTCTCTCCCTCCTTGATTGTAGTCAACAGGAAAACTTCAGACTCAGGTGATCCTGTGCCCCTCGGACGAGCAGATTCTTCAGTGTGAATGTGAGAAAATTACACCTGATAGGTGGACGAACTGAGGCGGATATCGGTGCAATCAAAATAATACATCACAGCACATTAATTGAGGAGATCAAATCCGAAACCTGACCCCTAAACACTTTATCCTGAACCCTTTCCCTCCTCTGGTGTGCTAATCCTCCTAGAGCCCTCCACGGGAGCTCATGTGTTTGGGAGGAGATGGACCAGAGCCCAATGAGGCTGACAGCACCAACACAGCTGGCCTGCTGAATCAAAGGTTGGGACTGGGACCTGCCTTGGACGCTCTTTCACACAAGTGATGATTGCCAAGCAGAATAAAAACCCTCTCCTGCCCCATGCCCGTGTTGCGCTGGCCCCTTCAGAAACCACACTCCATAGTTAACATTATGTGCTAGCTAGTGATCCGATGGCCGTGAGAGGCATACGTGATTGTGTTTCATTAGACACGGGACCACACAAGACTGTTGTTCGGTATTTCCATAAACATTCGAAATAAAAGGCAAGATCTATCAAGAGCACCAGATTAAAGTTTGATTTTGCACAAACAAAGGCTCAGGGCTGCGTTCCCAGAGCCATCATAGAGCGAAAGTCCACTGAAAAATGTACCTTTTTGTTTTTGAGGTGTTTGCCCACAACCTCTGCGACTCACGTCTTTGAAATTATGAGCAGACTTTTACTGAGGCCCAAACGGGGAGGACAAGAGCCATTCTAGAGCGTCCTGTTTCCCAGGGCTTTAGTTTTATTGTATTTTCACTCCAGAAGCCCACTCATGAACACTAAATCAACAAATCTATCTGCCATTTAAGGTAGAACGAATCGAACAAAGAGCTCAGCACAGTAAGAAAAACAATTGCTGCTAACCACTCTCCGAGCTAGAGCAATTATGCTTCCCTCCTATCAGGAAAAGAGTAAGGATTAGGAGTGTTTGTAACAAGATAATGCGCAGCAAATGTTTGCAAATTCCTCAGCATTACTCCTCACATATCTAAAGAATGAGAGCTCTAAACTGTACTGGCAGGCCGTTACTCAGACCTTATATGCTGAATGATATCCTCTTTTGACCAGGACTTGACACCTAATATAGAGGAAGCCAAAGGTCAAGCTGTGGAGCACATGGAGTCATTTATAAAATGTCAGAGATCGGTTGTTGGAGGCTGTGGGAAAGTATTATCTGTTGGATGGCTTAAATCCTCCATCCTAGCTTGTCCTTTCTCCTCAGAAGATTCGGCTCACATTATGTTTATGGAAGCTGGAGTGGGGAGGGGGGAACATTCTGGTGTAGCAGATGATGGAGCTGTTCTTTTTTCCTAGTTATTATTTATTAGTAATTAATTTGCTGTATTTATTGGTCATGTATTTCTCCCCAAAAGACCTACAAATCATTAAATCCTTCTAGGATCACATATCAGGGAGAGTATTTAAAATGGAACAGCCAAGCGACTATTTAAATAAGCGTTCAAGCTCTGAATTAATGTATCACTGTGTTTGGTTGGCAAATAGATTTTGATGGAGTGGCTGATAGTGCAGACGTGTTTCTGGACAAGACTGGGTGCTGAGATCCCCAGCTTCTAGAGCCAAGAGCTAAAACACGTGAGCAGAAGAGGAAAATTTGGGGGTGAAATTAAAAAAAAAACCCCTCCATCCCTGACATTTTCTTGTGGTGAAAAAGTTGTGAACTACAGGGGAGAAGCAGAGGCCAAGGTGCCATAATATAGCCCTTCTCTCCAAGGCCAGGTCTGACGCAGGGAGTCCGACGCTTTGCAGGTTGGGACAGAGCAGGTCTGTGTGGTGAGCCAACCACAGAAACTCTGTCACCTCTGTGTGCCGCATGGAAACCCCTGTGTGCTGTCGCTGACAGCATCCCGCAACAGCCACATATTGATTCTGTCGATTTGTGAAGCATCAGCTGCATTTTGTTTCCCACATAAAGGTACTTAACAAAAGCTCCTGGTTTAAGAAACTGTAAGAACTCGCTTGATTAGGTGAAATATCTGCAAAACATCTCCCTTTAATTACTACCCCAAGTCCAAAAAAAGTTGTGATGCTGTGCAATGCCCAATTTACACTTCTGCTGGGAATCTTTGTAGAGGTTATGGTGTAGTCTAGCTATGTCGCTAATGTTGTTTTTGCTTGTGCTGATGCATTACTTGTTAAAAATGACTTTTTTCCTTCCTGGTTACACTTTGCTGTGTCCATTTTTTCAGGTGCAGATCTATTTGTCCCTCTAGTTTTTCCATTTCTTTGTGCATTCCCTCAAGTCCATTCCAACAATTTCAGTAATTTTCCTCTAGGAATTTGCTGATATTTTGAGTGCAGTATTATTCTTTATACTGGAACAACTGGTTGTTATTCCCTCACTGAAACATTCAAAATCTGTAGTGTAAAAGTAGCCAGAAATGCACAGAAGGAATTGTCAGATATGCACGTCAGGTTACATTGTAGGTTTTTGGCATAGGTTTCAAAACTGAGGAAAGGGGTTCATTTAAAAACACGTCTCAAAAAAGCTGGGACAGAGGGAAATATGACAATATCATATGATGTATGATCCATATGTTGTCAAATGGTGAAAGGTCTGGACTGCAGGCATCACCTGGACTCTTCTACTACGAAGCCATGCTGTTGTAATTAGATGCAGTATTTGATTTTGAATATTCTTGCTGAAATATGCAAGGCAGTACGTACACATGGTAGATGTATATATTAGTGAGCTAATGTTCCAGGCTGAAAATGCAGGAAAAATAAAAACAGTTAAAATTATAAACAGACAGAAGGTTTTGCACTACAGAAAGTCAAACTGTGTTTTTCAAAAGTTTAATTATTACATTCATCTGTGTCAGCGAGCTACTTGGTTTGGTAACCAGCTGTTCATGTTTTGTACGTAACCGGAATATTTTTTTCAGTTTTTCTTAAGTACTAGCCAAACAACCATTACTATTGATATCTAACATAGGTATTCAAGTCCTTGTAATTATATACATGTTGGAATCTATCAATTTCTGCTTGTTTGTAATTTTAATATTTAGCTCTGATCTTGCAGTGTTTTAGTGGTGAAGTAAAAAAAAAAAAAAAAATGTAAAATTTTATATTTTTGAATTTCTGATTAACCTTTTGCAATCAATAAATTGATCAGATCTTTTATCAGCTCTTAGGTGGATGTTTTCTTTTCCCATTTCATGCCTTTGATATACCGCTCATTTCCTGTAGTATTTTTTTTTAAATGTACCACTTCTTCTTTTACACTTTACACTCTTTACATTTGTCCAGTTTCCTCAACTTTTTTAAGGAAAGGATGCACCCTATGCTGAGAGATGCTATGTTTTCAGGTAATAACTCTTAGGAATGATTTTTTACTTTATGCCTTTTAAACTATGTGATCTTTGGCATTTTACACAGATTCAACTTAAGAAATTGGAACAAATGATTTTTTGATTGTTTTTTGCTTCATTTTTTTTGCAACAGGCTGCTTGAAACAAAGTGCATAAAGATATAATTTACAATTGGTTATTTGCAAAGTTGTCATTTATGTGTAGAAACAACACTGCTTCATTTGGATCAGGTGTTGAATGATTCATAGGTCAGTGTAAAATGACAAAAAAAACAAACAAACCCCAAAACATTTCTCTGAAAATGGTCAGATACATGGACTGGGCTGCAAATGAGTGAAAAAGCTGCCAAAAAAAAGTGCAGAGGAAAAACCTTCATAAAGCCTGGAGAACTATTTCTCAAGACCACTTTTAAAAAAAATACAATAAATCTGTCTCCTTGAACGGAAAATAAAAAGAAATGAGTGATGGCTCAAGGCTTCTGCAAAGTACTGAATTAAATGTGTAATTAAACGTGCTTTTTAGTAAAATACTTCAGGAGCTGCCACTTATGGTGACCTGTCATAACATTTTAATTTCTTTATGGAGACCCGGTCAAAGTTAGTGTATATCACCAAATATTTTGTTACGTTCATGACCATTAATTCCAAATTTACCATCATTTTACCTTTTACCAAGCCAAGATAAGGGAAACAGAATATATTAAAAACTTCAATATGCTAGCATTCTAGCATGCTAGCATTCTTATTATTGACGTGTTAGCATACATAGCATTATGTCAAAATACAAACTAATCAGTTTATAGCCTATATATAAAGACTCATGCTGGGTGTTGTAAGTGTATCACAAGAAATTACTGTCAAGAGCAATGCTTCTTCATACAGGGAAATAGAGCATGTTTTGTTGTGATAGAATCTGTCTTAGCTTCCGACAGCATGCTGGAGATACAGTGAGGTCCAGCTACGTTAGATCATCCTGCCAGGTTAAACCACATTTGCTGATTAGTTCCTATCTGCGTGATACGGATGTGCACGGGGAAAAGGCCAGAATATCTCTCTGAGCTATGTAAACTCATCACTGCTGGTCATGGCGCAACAACTCCTTCCCCCACAGATCTGCTCCGAGAGACAATGGCAAAGGTAAAGAACAACATGGCTCTATTTTGCAGGATGAGTCACAGATAGTGTCATCACCACGATGAGATGAAGAGGAAAGTGCCAGGGTGCCATGTCTTTATCGTGACTGCTCATCTCTCGCCCCGCTACATGGCTATGTATGAATGGTTGGTGATAATTTAGTTTAATCATAAATATGGGTAAAGATTGCCTCATTACCTCGTTATCTACCTCAATATCTGGCGGCAGGTTCTAAGAAATGAACGCTCATGTTGCAACTTGATGAAACTTATTAACCCTGATTTTGCGTTAGATAAGATGAGCACAGACTACAGCTGTGTGAAATGGTCAGTGTAAGTGACTCCAGCCCTTCAGAGGATCACAAAACTTAAATGAATTTTAAACCACAGTTTCTGTTTAAGCTACATTTCTTGGATTTTATACCGCACCGCTTGAAGTTACCATCATGCCACACACTCTGTGCTCTGTGGCACTGGATGGTTACGTCACTCAGTTACATCGACTTGGGTCTAACAGGGAAATGTTACAGCATTTTGTTTAAAAAAAAAAAAAAGTGAGTTTATGCGTGTGTAAGAGATATCCATGACTACAATCAAGAGCATGCAATAGGGGCTTTGCATATGGGAATATGGGCTTGCGTTACCTGGGGCTGAATAGAGTCTGCGAGGCATGTCTCGGTGGCTAAAATGAAGAGTTACATTTAAATGCTAATGAAAAACATTAATGATATGCAAAGAAAAATATCAGGATTGGAAGCAGCGTGGGGAGCCACACACAAATAAGTCACATATAAAAAGCCAATAAAAACTTCATGCAAAATGAGGCATGAATGCTTTCTTGTGCCACCAAATATTAGATTATGCAAGTAATCCTTTCAGTCAGTGATGGCTCGGAATTTGAGGAGGCACCGAAGGCCAAGCCGTGTCAAGCCATCGGCTCCTTTCGCCAGCTCGTCCCCACTGTTTGTGATTGATGACTATGGCTTGCACATGACCTAGCACAGTGAGGAGCCTCTTGAGCACTGACCAGCACTGAACAGTCCAGGGTTTTACTCGGTTTACATCATGGTAAAAACAGCCATCACCCTCCCTCATATTTCCAATACGTTGATGTTTTCTTGAACGCTGAAAAGCATCTTGATATCGCAGCCTTAGATCCTCTCTGTAAGGACTCATAAACTTTACATTTTCAATCAGATGAATTTAACGCAGACTTCCAACTAGAGCATGGAAAAATACGCTTTTGGTTGATGTCTCCTTCATGGTTTTGATTTCAGCTGTTTTCTTTTGTTGCCAGATATTCATCAGAGTTGCAACATAACCTACGTTGTTGATATTTTCATGGAGAAAAACCTTCGTTCTGCTGGGCTCAAACCCAGCATGGCAACAACTCTGCATTCACGTGCCAGCTGTGAATGTCACACCAGGTTTTATTGACAGCTGCAATGATTGCGTTTCATATATACTGTAATTACCACAGTCAAAATATTGTCTCAAGGCATGAGAAATGCTAAGGGGCAGGAATCTATGCAAAATACACACACAGCTGAGGGTTTGGTTTTTTTTTGCTTACACTGGTAATGTTTGCTTTTCAGTGAATTTTAGAGAAACCTGCATCATGCGTGCACGTTTTGGCGTGGAATTGTTCATGTTGAATCATTTTAACGTGACAAATCACTGGTGGAGGGACAGAGATGAAGATAACAGATAACAGAGCGGTGATATGAGAGTGTCGGAAGGGAAGACAAAGTGAGAGAGAGTGGGTAGTGTCTCGCGTTCTTTGGAGTGCATGTCTGAGCTCTGAATTATCTCTTGTGTCTCGGCAGACGAGGCAGAGGGCTAGGGTATCCGTGCTGGTGACTGTACATGAAACATTCCACGCCGGGTTCAGGACGGGGTTCCTCTTGACTCGTCGTCCGTCATTGCATAAAGCTCGCTCTCGGCTGCGAGGCAGCCAGTTCTTTTGTTAACGGCGCGGCGAGCAGTAAATTATCATGGTACTCGCTCACTGTTGAAAGCTCCATCACCTCCCTTTATCCCTGTCTCCCTAATCCACCTCTTGTGAACATCTGCTCCGATGGCCCACGGTGCACAAGCTCATGCCAGAGCTATTGTGCGCCACACAGCTGTGGCTGAAGCGTCTGTCTTCACTTCAGTAACATTGCAGACGAACTAAAGAAGATAATCTTTAAAAGAAATCGCAGGTAAATACCTGCATGCTTTTTTTTTTAAACCAGTGATTCAGAACAAGTCTCTTTCTGCTCTGCTGAAACTGAAGGCAAACTTGGACAAAATCAACCAAAAGCCAGTGAGACACACAAAAGCGCCTCATTAAAAAAATACATTCAGTGGAAAGTTGCTGAGCAGGCATGCTCTTTACAAAAATATCCACATTCACACCTGGGAGCCTTCCTGTATAAATATTGCAATTGCTCAGCAGATTTTCACTGCTGTGCTCAATTGCATCTCAAAGAGGAAGTCATTGAGAAGTATCTGGAGATGCGCTCAATATTTGGGCAAGACGCGATCTCCAGAATGCTGTATCTGCGCTGTGTCTGAGTCTCACTCTTAATTTGCATGTGTTTATGTGGCTAATTCTTCATAATGCTTTTTGGAGAGGAGTGAAAAGCTCTCCTCAGGGAGCGAACGGGCCCAGGTAGCCCTCACATCTGAAGAGTGGCCTAATGGGAAAGCAAACACGGTGATTACCAAGGCCCCTTTACAAGGAGCAGCCTGCAGCGAGAGTGCAGTCCTGCACCTGAGCAAGCATGGGTGTGTGTGTGTGTGTGGGTGTGTATTTTCTCGCTCATGTAGTGTATGTAGTTGGAGTTGACTGAACCACGTGGCTTCCTTTCTTTTGTTTGGGCAAGATTGCAAAACTACATTATCTATGATATGCTATTGCATAAAATAAATGTGGCATCAGTGCTGTGTAAACAGGATTCAAAGTACATTTTAAGCCTTTTGTGTTAGCATTATGGCAGCTGCCTTATACTTGTTTTTGTAATCTAAAAATGCATTTGGATGAGCTGATGGAGTTATCTAGTTGCAAGCTTGATTAGCAAGCTGCATCAATAAACTGTATGAGTCTGTGGGGATTAATTCACTTTTGGAGCGAGCCTCAAGGGGCAACTCCAGGAATGGAAGTTTGGGGCTTTGTTTATTGTTTTTAGCTCCCAGTGTACCCAAGCTTGAGGAAAAAGGATAAATGTGACTTGTTTAAAGAGATTTCAGAAATATTGGATATGATCTATGTAAAATCAAGAATCCTACATGAACAGGCCTGACAGTTCACCTCACAGCTACCCTATAAAATATGAGTCTTTGCCCTCGTAAACATGAAATGCAACGGAAATATGTAAAAATTTAAAATATGATTGGTTTATTTAGAGTTAGAGTTTTACTTTGTACCTATGCAAAATTATTAATGGAAGATTTACATTTAATGACTTAAAGTCAACCTTAATATGCTACTACTATCAAAACTAAAAAAAAAAGGAGTTCATGCAGATTTGTGCACAGTATGTTTACACATAGATGATAATAACAAATAGTGCAAATGTTTTACATGAAGGAATATAAATGTGGCAGGCTGATTCAATCAGCAATCAGGCTACTGATTACTAAGACTGGAAAACTAATACAAGCCAACACTGGTGACATGTCTTTGTATCATACTCTCATAGTGTATGACCAAAATTCAGTAAAATGTAATGGTACTGCTGCTAAGATTATTATGAACTCATACATAACTCAAACAAACAGAAATATGGAACTGGATGTTACAGAAATACTTTTTCATGAACCATTTGTGTACTTTTAATACATATTTTAAACATATACTATAACATATATTTATCATCTATTTACACTCTTCCTCTTTAAACAACAACAACAAAAAAATGATTCCCAGCATGGAAGCCTGCTGGTGTGGTGTGCCATGTCTCCTCGGGGAGCCCGGCTGCTGCATATAGAGGGGCTTTCTCTGAAAGCACACGGGCCCTCTTCACTCTGTGTTGACTTAGTAAATTACTTGGGATGTCAGGGCCCAACCACAGCTTATCCTCTGAGAGAGGGGGGTGGGGCAGGGGTGCGGGAGGTGTGGGGGCTGGGGGTGGTGGGTGCAGCGTGGCTGTGAGAAAACAAGTGAGTGTGAGAGCGAGGGAGGGAAATCATTGTAGAGGGCTAAGGTGCAGGTAGGAGCCAAAGTGTGCATTTACGAAGAGGAGGCCCGACTCAAGAATGAAAAAAACAACAACAACACAAGCAAAACCATAATAATAAAATAATTTTTGCACTTTATCTACAGCAGTATTAAACTTGTGCACATAAAATAATATTTGAGCAGCTATAATGGAAAAAGCATGCTCAATTTCAGAATAAAAGCTGATTTTCGGATGATAGCTATTACACAAAATTTCTTTTATGTCGTGTTTGAAGGTGCACAAAACGATCTGATCTTTTTCCCTAAGATATGCATACTGGTACTCTGCAATCATGACATCCTTACATTCACAAAACGTGTGCTATGTTTGCAGAAAAAGGCACCACATCTTGTTTTCTATCTCGTAATGGATCATTTTCAGAGTGCTGTGCTTCTTGTGCAGCCATCCAGGTGCTTGCAGGAGGTCAGTCAAAGAGAATCCTGCAGGACAAACTGCTGTATATGTTTTGTATGCCGGGCCCTTGGAACTGTCTGCAGTCTGCGCTCAGGTGAGAGGACTGCACACCTGTGGCAACTCTATCCTGTTTGCTTTGACACCTCGTATGCCGTCTCCTTCAACAACATATCTGTCATGCCCACACCCTCCCACACCAAACACCACACACGCATACACATTCCACTTTTTTTTTATGGTATATGCAGTTAACTTGAAAAGCACCAATTATGTCCCATCGCTGATTATTTTCTTGTCAGTTTTGGCAGAAAAATTATTAAAAAACAAATTAATTCCAAATATTTTACCTCAAGCAAACTGTGTGGCAACCTCTTTCTGTGACAGCAGAATTTCTTTTCTCACAGCTTAGCGTGCTGTTCTGCATAAAATGTGTTGAATTATGGGCTAAAACGGGCTTTCTGTTTGATGATGGCCTGCTTCCATCAACACTTGAACTGAGTCCTATGATCTGTTCTCTTACACTTCACTGGCTTCTTACATTTTTTTCCCTCTTTTTCCTAATTTTTTTCTTCAGAATCACATTTTCTCCTTCATCTGTCCGCAGATCACGCTAAGCCTTTGATAGAGATGGCAGTAGAGGGGGCATGGGAGCGACGGGGGTGGAGGTTGATGTGCGATTGTGGGTCGGGGTGTCAGTGGCTCCCCCAGGACCTACTATGAAAGGATGTGTCTGAATCCAGGGCCAAGTGAAGACAAAAAAAAAAAATGCTCTCAAAGAATAAAGAAGGGCTTTGTGTGTAACCATCTAGCCATGATCGTGCTACAATCAGCGTTTCTAATTTGTCATAACATGTTTTGCCATTTGTTGACATCCGTCATCCACCTTTACAGAGAAGTTTCCACACTTCCACGCTATTTGGATTACAATAAAATGTGGAAAATGTCCTTCAGAATTAAGTTTGTGTGGTAATTTAACCTCGATGTCACGTGTTTATCCCTTCAAATACAGTACAAAAAAGGAAATATAATGCTTTATGTGTGAAGATGGAAAAAGTTGATTGCCTCACGGTGTAAGGTGCAATAAATCTATTTTTCTTTGTCCATTTTACGTAAATGTACTGTAGATATATACATACATATTAACTGAGCCCCCAAAAAGTAGTGAAAGGTCCGAACAGTTTAATGTAACAGGTCCGGTATTTTCATTTAGTGCTTTCTAAAGTGGTTTTTAAAATAAATGTTCTTGTAGTGATGGATGTGTGCAGGGATCTGAATCAGCTGCAGCTATCTGGTCTTTTTTTGAAGAGTCCCATTCTCAGGCCTACAGATCTGAAGCGAAGCGCTAGAATGTCCTCTCTGATACAGACATTCAAAACTAACGCCATAACAGCAGCCCTCTGACACTGGACATTCACATAACGTGACTTCTAAGTTTTCCAGCGGCTAGAAGGAAGGGAGGGCAGCAACAAGAGCCTCTTTCAGAGGCATTTCACCGTTGATTACAGCGGCTGACTGCTCCCCGCGTTTGAACAATGCGACCACGAGGCCTTCGTGATTTGTAGCTTTGCTGGATTCGGCACTTCTGATAAATCATTAAATCACCTTTTGGGGAAAAAATGAGGTAGAAAGATTAAACCAGCATGAGAACCATATGGAGACACGGGGAGGAAAACAGGGTGCACAGAAAGAGATATGCTCAGTATGTCACTCATAAATATTAAATTCCCGATTTATATTCTTGTATAAATTAACTTTTGTCCAAATTTATAAAGCCGTCTCTCAAAAGACAGCTTTGTGCTTCAGTTACAAATACAGAGTTAGTCATAGCATGCAAGATTAATGAGGGAAATGATCACAAGACATGTTTACCGTTGGCCTGTCGAGTTGCTTTCCTGTTGCCTCTGGCTTGTTTGTGAGTCGTGTGATTTAGGACTCTATTAATCTACCTCTATGTTGTTCTTGATGTTTGCATCGAGTGACTGGCGGAGGGTTTATGTGAGGTGTACCTCCTTCGTCCTGGACTTGCTTAAAGCTAGAGCTCAGACAGGGAAAGTACAAAGCCTTGCCTGGTGGTCTGCACATATGCCTAGATGATCTGCCCAAAACAGCCTGGATGGTGGTGTGGCAAAGACACACCTGCTTTGTCAACACCATCTTCCTCACTACTGCGGCCAACTGAAAATCCATCCTGTATAATTGCAAAGACTGTAAGGCACCATAGATTTGAAGCAGATTTGATAGGAGAATACTGAATGCTTAATCTGAACACTTAAATGGAGTTTGAGCCATGTGTGGAGATCCTTTGTTTCCTGCTGTTTGCTATTTACAAGCGAAGGTTTAAAGTTATTAGATTAGCATTTCGGTATTGATTTATTGTGGGAAATTTGAGAGTTGTGTCACAAAAAGCAGTTTAGGTTATTGTTTAAGATGTTGCAAATTATGTAATTAACAAAAAAAAAGAGACTAAAGCTATCATTTAAAGCCATGTGAAAAAGAAGTTTTCACAGGACCTTCATAGAGTTCTGTAAAAAACTAAATACACCCCATGATTTAGTAGCTTGTAGAACCACCTTTAGCAGCAGCAACCTGAATCATTTTTACTGTCACTTTATTATCTCCCGCAGCACTCACCTCAAGGTCCTTAAAAGTGCTTACTTTAGTTCTTTGAGGTTTGCAGGCATTCATTTATGCACAGCTGTTTTAAGGTCCGACCAATGTTGTCAGACAGATGTCGTTACATTTGACTCTAGAATACTTTGGTATATAGAGGAGTTGACTGTGACGTGCCCAGGTCCTGTGGCCCTTCTTGCTTGAGAGTTAGTATGCGGTGTTGGGTGCTGATGTGTTTTGTTTTGGTGGCACTGTGCATTATGGTCAAACATCTCCACTTTGTTCTCAAATGCCAAAAGAACATTCAATTCAATTCAGTTTTACTTACAAAGCTCAAATCACAACCCCCTTTGAGCAAGCACTTGGCGACAGTGGGAAGGAAAAACTCCCCTTTAACAGGAGGAAATCTCCACCTCCAGCAGAACCAGGCTTAGGGAGGGGCAGCCATCTGCTGCGACCGGTTGGGGGTGATGGGAGGAAGTCAGGACAAAAGATACGCTGTGTAAGAGAGCCAGAGATTAATAATAATAACTAATGATTAAATGCAAAGTGGTGTATAAACAGAGTGAAAAGAGATGAGTGGGAAGGAAATGTTCAGTGTATCATGGGAAGCTCACAGCAGCCTAAGCTTAATGCAGCATAACTAAGGGAGGATTAAAGGTCACCTGATCCAGCCCTAACTATAGGCTTTATCAAAAAGTAAAGTTTGAAGCTTAATCTTAAAAGTAGAGAGGGTGTCCGTCTCCTGAATCCAAACTGGGAGCTGGTTCCACAGATGTAGGATCTGAAAGCTGAAGGCTCTGCCTCCCATTGTACTTTGAAATATCCTGGGAAGCACAAGTTACCTTGCAGTCTGAGAGTGAAGTGCTCTCTTGGGGTGTAATGGTACTATGACAACTTTATGATACGATGGAGAGTGATGATGAGGAGAAAGATTTCAAATTTAGTTCTGGATTTAACAGTATGGGGGAAAACATGGTCTCTCTTTCTAGTCCCTGTCGGTAATCTGGCTGCAGCATTTTGGATCAGCTGAAGGCTTATCAGGGAGTTTTTAGGACAGCCTGATAATAATGAATTACAGTTTAAGTAATAAATAGCATCACTCTGAGAAGTCCACTCCAGAAGTCTTGTGGCGTTCAGATGCAGCTTTGCAAACCTAGGTTTTTCTGCCATGCTCTGTTATGGCAAAGAGGCTTTCTCATGGCAACCCTTCCAAACAACCCATCCTTATTCAGTCTTTTTCTCACTGTACTGTCATGAACTTTAACATTTAACGTTCTAATTGAGGCCTGTAGAGTCTGAAATGTAGCTCTGGGGTTTTTGCAATTTCTCTAAGCATTAAACAGTCTGACCTAGGGGTGAATTTCCTGGGACATCCACTCCTGGGAAGATTGTGACATTGTGTTAACACACACAAGAATGTCTCAGACTAGCAAACTGCCAAAACTTCTACCATGAGTAAAATGATGAAAGATGAAATTGGCACACTCATCCAACACTGACACTGAAGCGTACAACCCTATTAAAAAAACACTGTACCTACAGTGCAAGTACCTTGAAGAGCAGTTGTGAATATTTTTACTTTATAATTTACTGCTTTACTTAAATGGAAGTACAAATCTTTTAGACAGATCCCTTGTTTTTTATTTATTTATTTTTTCCTTAGCAACTAACAAACCAGAAGTCTGTGATGTTCATCCAACAGAGTGATCCTGGTTCATCACCTTTGACCTCAAAACCTCACCACCTGAGTGTTGCCGTGCCCCCTCCACACACCAACGTTCACCTGATGTTGGGACAGACAACCTGGTTCTCGAAACAGGGGAGGCATGACAGGGCAGGTCACCGGAGAGAGCGCAAAACAAAGAGTCAGATTTCACAGACCCTCTATCAATCAAACATCTTAGAAGCACAGTCCCACTACCTTCAGGAATCCCACTGGCTTCAAAGGGAAATGTGTGAGGGATTTTTTTTCCTCGCTTCTGAACATAGGATTGTTGTAGATCAGCGGCAGTGTTTATTGTCCTTTGTTGTAACATCCTCGGGCACAACCTTAGGATGTCACTAAAACCCTTTTGTGTTTACCCATATGGTAATAATACAACGCTGAAATAATACAGCAAAAAAAAAAATCCTTTGTTTCCCATATTTGCAAAGTAATACTCAACGCTGCACAGCAAGCAGGGGCAAGATCTCGTACATTCCCAAACACAAATTAAGGCATGACAAATGAATTCACTTACGCTGTTGTGTGTGTTGCTAAATGCCAAGTCTGCTTTGTATACAGCTCGACGAAATGACTGGACTGAGACAAATGGGCATTGTTTTGGTGTGAAAAGCAGCCGAGACGTTTGTGCTGCTTTTCTAGATTCGCCACAGATTCAACTAAATCAGCTCAGGAAGGTGACTATAAGCATTGTTTGTAAAGTGTGTAAACCTCTGCCTCTATCTATTGTTTTTAGCAGTTTCTTTAAACGGTTATTGATTGGCACAGATGCCTGTTTTCAGGTGCTCTATAGGCTGATGTGGTTAGGCATGGATGTTTGCTTTGCTCCTTACCACCTTAGGCACTCTGTCTCCTTCGCACATCTACCCACCTCCTGCCTTGATTTGGCTGTGCACCTGTCTGGTGGAGGCAGCTGTGGGTGGGCGGGCCTTAGCTGTCAGTGGAACATTCCAGAGAAGAAGTCACCCCGTTAATCCCTTGGGTTTAGGCCAGACAGCTCCCCACCTCCTTCCCTCCCACCTTCATTACCTCCAGTACCCTCGGTTGCCTCCCTCTCTCTCTCTCGTTGTCCTTTGCACGCGGTTCCCACTCTCAGCCCTGGTCAGGCTCAAATGGAATACTGCTATGTCAAAGTTGGACACTGAGAATGAGATTAAAGGACAAGTAACCCCCCTCCGCATGCACACCAACCCTCCAGCTCCCAGGCCCAGAGGTTTTAATCCCCCCAAATATTCAAGAATGGAAAAAAAATCATGTCCAAATCTGTAGGCTTATTTTTGGGAAGGAAAAACATTAACAGACACAAAACTTATAGTGTCCATTTTAAGTTTATATGCAAAAATACTGTGACTTTATCAGTCTTGAATCAATAATTGTTGTCATGAACACACGTTTTTAGAAATCTGCTGTCCATTCCCTCTGTTCTCCGAATGTGTGCCTGTGTGTGTAATTAGTGGGTGTGTGTAGGTGCGAAGACCATGTGTATAACTCTGTCTACTGGAATTTAAAACAAGAGTCTCTTTATCTCCCTGTGAAATTCTGATGTCAGGCCAGATCCCGAACTTGGCAGCCACTCCATTCAGCTGGAACACATAAATGAGAAAAGTATCACAATTCACCCTAAAAGCACAGAAGATGATGTTCCCTTCAAGTTTTCCTTCGACTCTGCTGGCGCTCTATCTATAGCAGAACATTTTATCTCGCTGTGTGGAAGGGGTGACTAATGCCGTGTGTGTCTGTGTCCAGCAAGGAAGGCTGAGCTAGTTCTGGACAACAGCAACACTTGTGTTTTGGTGCAGGAAGTTTATAGACTACAGATGACTGATTGAAGCAGACAATTGAAGCAAACAGGGCCATATTAAATGTTTTGAAAACAAGTCTGATGTGTGTATGACAATACAGTGCATCTGGAAAGTATTCTCAGCACTTCACTTGTTCCACATTTTGTCAAATTACAGCCTTATTCCACAATGGATTAAATTAATTTTTCACCTCAAAATTCTACAGTTTCTGCAGCACTGAAGGTCCCAATGAGCACAGTGACCTCCATCATCTGTAAATGGAAGATGTTTGAAACCACCAATAAGGCCTGTATGGTAGAGTGACCAGACAGAAGCCATGCCTCAGTAAAAGTCACATGACAGCCTGCTTGGAGTTTGCCAAAAGGCACCTGAAGCACTCTTGGACCACGAGAAACAAAATTCTCCGGTATGATAAAACAAATATTAAACTCTTTGGCCTACATGCCAAGCATCATGTCTGGAGGAAACCAGGCACTGCTCATCACCTGGCCAATACCATCCCTACAGAGAAGCAGCATGGTGGCAGCATCATGCTGTGGGGATGTTTCAGTAGGAACTGGAAGACTAGTCAGAGTCAAGGGAAAGATTAATGCAGATGAAAGATGAATGTACTGAGACATCCTTGATGATAACCTGCAGTCTGGACCTCAAAGGTTCATCTTCAAACAGGGCAACGACCCTAAACACACACCTAAAATAACAAAGGAGTGGCTTCAGGGCCACTCTGTGAATGTGCTTGAGTGGCCCAGCCAGAGCCCAGTCTTGAACCCGGCTGAACATCTCTGCTAATAAGTCTGAAAATGCCTGCGCACCCACACTCTCCATTCAACCTGATGGCACTTGAGAAAGTCTGCAAAGAAGAATGGGAGAAGCTGCCCAAAAATAGGTCTGCCAAGCTTGTAGTGTCATACTCAGATAATTTGAGGCTGATGCTGCCAAGGGTACTTCAACAAGGTATTGACCAAAGGCTGTGAATACTTATGTAGATCTTATATATTCTTTATTTTGAATAAATTTGCAAAACTTTAAAGCAATATTTTTTCACTTTGTCATTATGGGATATCGTGTGTAGATTTTTGAGATGAAAAATTAATTTAATTCATTGGACTGAGGCTGTGACATGACTCAATGTGGAACAAGTGAAGCGCTGTGAATACTTTCCAGATGCACATTATGACAGAAAGCTGTATGAATGGGAAATAGATTGTCTGTCTTTGTATGAAGGAGAAAGAAAATCTACTTACCACTATTTTCCTATTTTATTTACTTAGCATTAGCATGTATTTGTCTCCAAAATGCACTCATACACTCTATGGACTCACCCTGCCTAAGCACACTTTAGGCTCCAATAAAAACAGTACACACAATTTATGCTTACTTGAACAAAGTAATCCCATTTAAATTGTATAATGAAAGCAAACAACCACTAAGAAAGTTGCACTAATTAAGCCACTGTAGCAAAAAGAAGTATGAAAAGGCCCCTTGTGTGAATTCACCTAGTCCTTTATGCTGCTTATTTTTCGTTTGCACCCCATCCATTAAAAAGTCACACCTCCTCTAGCAATTCATTTTCTTGAGTGTAATGTCAGACCGTGCCCTGCCATACTGGCTGGACTGCTGGGGAAGCAGTAAGAGAGAGGCTCCCAGGGTGCACGCTGTCCTCATGCTATTTACCCACAGACCAGAACCCCCTCTGAAGGCCAGGGGGAAGCCATGGCTGGGCCAGAGGCTATTAAAGCCCTGATGGCTTTTGACAGTAATTTCTTCATGAGTCCACAGCCCGCAGGGCCTGCCAGCAGTAAGATCGGGTGCCTCCTCTTGCCCATTAAAGCACACAAACTGTGCCCACAAATCACGCTCAATGGTATCTCTGTGCTCAGGGAGTGTGTTTGCACATATGCGATAGAGAGAAGTGAGGAAGCACGACTAAGGAGAAGAGGAGGGGGGAACTGTGAGAAGGTCCTGGTAACTGGGCCAAAAGGTTTGGATGCCTTTCTTCAACTACTCCATCAGTTCAGGCAAAAGTCCAAGCCATCAGGGAAACATATTCGGAAAACCACACCTTGACGTGAAGCCAAATCATAAACTGTGTTTACATGCATTTGAGCCCAGGGGAGTAGAAACTACACAACAAAGCTTTAGCATTGTGTTGGTTATGGGACGGAGCTTCGGTAGCAGACATCTGGCTTGCTATAGGTTGATGCATTTGCTGGTACACCTGCAACTAGTATGGTGACCTTAACAGATTGTATGGTTGTTTGAGAAAAGCAAATGTTTTCGTGGGCATGGTGCTAACATCACCTTCAGGTTGACAAACCAGGAACGTGGTTGGAAATTTAGAATTAGCAGACTGTATTTTAGTACATAGAGCATCACAGATGGCTGGAGCTAATCAAAAGGCAATTTTTAAAAATATATAGATATATAGACAGACTTGGTTGGATACTTTGTTTCTGGGAAACACAAATCTAAATATCCCTACTACTTTAGGCCAGTTGCTTCAGATATAACTTTTCCTTTGCTGTGGATGGAGAGGGGACTTAAAGAGGCCAGAGGTTATCTATAGCTAATCCACCATCGGTTATAATCTCTCCTCTGGTTCCCCCGTGGTGTTAAAACCAGACCATTGGGTCGGATTATATCAAAGAAAGGAGAGCAATGTGCTAATCATAAATTAGAGGATAAGCCTGAGTGAGCAGGTCAGCCTGAGGTCAGCCGCTGAGCCCTATAGAGGATTGTATGTGTGAAAAGCCACAGCTTACCACTTAGCCTCAACACAATAAATAATCAGGCAGGAACAATGTACAGTAGTGCAAAGCGTCACGGCTGCTCTGAGCTGAGAGCTGTTTCTAACAAAGAATCTATTCAAACTTTATTTTGACTCTTTGGGTTTGCATTTAAGTATACCATAATCAACCATACAAGCGTGTGCACACAAACAGAAACTCATATAATGCCCTCCTAATGGGCACTCATACTGTACAGAGCTGAGAATAGTCTATTTATCTGTCTTCAGTCAATATGACAAAACTGTAAAACAGCACCATCTATTTTTTTTTTTTTAATTCTCCAACGTTGCCTTAGGGGAATTGGAAAACTGTCTTTAAATGGGATGATACACGACCTCTGCTATGTATGACTAATACTTGGCTCTTAAACACTGTGTCAACAAGGTGTTTTATTAAAGACACAGCAAGAAAAGACAAAATGGCAAAGACATTACAAGATTTATATAACGAGGGAAAATACAGAAGACTAATTGGATCCAAAGAAAGTTGCTGACCTGATTCATCCTCTTTGACACATTAAGCAGACACAAGGAGCAAAATATATAAAAGAGTTCTTTATTTCTAGTAATCATGAATATATGCGAACATGTAGAATGTTGTTTATGATGCATCTTCCAAACATTCTTGCAAACTGCTTTACAAAGTACATGAAAAGATGAAATAGGTCAGTACGTGAGAGATGGTAAGGTTATTGTAGCTGTGTAGGAAACGATCAGTATAAACACCTCGATATCATTAACACAAGAAGAAAAGTAAACTGGGGAGAAATGGGCACAAAAATGTAACATCAAACATGAAAACTTAGACAACTTTCAAAAGTACACTTTTTAGACACAAAAGGACACATACATTGTATGTGTTAAATATTTTTTGTTTTGTCAGGACATAAAAAGCTAACTACATAATTCACAGATTCAGCAGTCTGTTTAAATACCTCATTTCTACAAAGTGAATTTACATTTTTTTTTTTAAAGTACAAAGTGCAAATACTATGGTTTCCATTTGCCGATTGGTGAGGGCGGATTCTCCAGATGAGAGGGGAAATCACTCTTTTAGGGCTTAGCCTTGCTTCTTTGAGGGATTCTGGAGAGAGGAAATTGAAGTTACTTCATTTGAATGTGCCCCTTTTTCAGAAATACACATTTTAAGGATTGCTTCAGTCAACACTACCGGAGACAATAACATTTCAGTTAGGCTGGAGATATGCAACGAAGGAAGAGTGTACTTACTAGTTTACTGGTTAAGCCTTCTCCTGGTATGGACCCTTTAGGATAAAAGAAATGTGACATGAATTTGAAGTATTATGGAGAAACATTTGCAGAGTACAATTGTGCCATGCAATTAAGCACTGCTGTTAGTGGATTCTATTATTTGCAAGTAGCTAGGTGCTAGCTGGCTAATTACAGAGTTGGGGAAGGTTACTTTTAAAATGTATTACACTACATATTACAGAATGCCCCAAAATGCATGTATTCTGGGTCAACACACCTGAATCAAATGATTAGTTCGTTATCAAGCCTCTGGAGAACTTCAGGACATGTTGAGGAGGTCATTTAGCTATTTGAATCGGCTGTGCAAGGACACATCTAAAACCTGCAGGACACCAGCCCTCGAGGCCTGGAGTTGCCCACCCTGTTTTATGCCGTCACTTGGCGTAGGTCACATGTTGCTGTTGGATTTTTGTTTTTGAAATGTGATTATAACTGCCCTTTGTGCATCACTTTGTTATATGGATGAACCCAAAATCTTTCTGGTGCCTCGTTGCCCCATTACTGGGCAATAACGTTTGGAGGAGAGGTTTAAAAAACTATGTAGCACAAATTCAGGGTGATTAGTTTACATTCATCTTACCTTCTTCCTTGGTCACCCCAAGGCAGCCCATGAGCTCCTGCAGAGACAGTGCTTTGTCATTGCTGATGTCGCAGTACTCCACGAACTTCTTAACACACTTCTTTGGCTTGGACTTCTTGCGCAGGAAGCGTTTGAAAGGCTTGATCTCCTTCTTTCCAATGTCCCCACTGGAGTTTTTGTCCAGCTGACTGAAATACCAGTGGACAACCCTCTCCTCCAGGGTGTGACTGGGGTCTGGCTCAGCCACCCTAAAGGTCAGGTACAAATCAGATTATCAGCCAGTAATCACATCTCTCTTTATGCAGCACCTAAAAAACAACTCAGTGAAATGCAGTCGCTCGCTTTCAAAGGGGAAAAAAAGCTTTTCCCACTTTTCAGTGCACTCAAAATTGGTGAGTGGCATACATTTATGTGTTTGTGGTGAATGATTGAACCCACTGATCCATAACTAACCATAGCATGAATATACACACTTTGAAATGTCATACCTTCCCGCAGATGCTGGATCTGTGACAGCGTGCACCATGTCTGTCGACAGCGCGTCAAGAACACTTGTCAGGAACTCTGTTTTCTTAGCCCCAGGACAGCCTGGAAAATCAACCACAGATACATGGATGTGTGAAAGCAGGAATTATGCCCTTGTATGAAAGCGAGTGTGCAAAGAAAGAGATTCTCTTGCAAAAAAAGCTTTGCAACAATGTTTAATGCTCTCATCATAGGTGGCCCAATAAATGTCTGGGGAGGGATGTCATGTAACAGCTGCCGTAGTTTTAATGTAGACGTCACATAAAAAGAGAAAAGAAACCCAGGACACTCGCAGTTGCTCCAATAAAGTATCAGAGCTCCCCTCCTGTGGAGGAGTAGAGGAAACCTGCCAATCATTGTGCAGTGTTTTTTTTTTTCCACAGGTATAGGCATACCTGTTACCATTAACAAGATTTTACTAATTACTGAGGTGTTTGCTTTAAAGATATTCAAGCAGAGAGCAACAGACAAAATTTAGAACGCGGTGTTCAACGTGTGGCGGGGTTACTCTATAAATGACTGACAGAGAATGGCAATATAATCAGACCATGGACCTATAGGGTGAAATGTGTCATTATCCACCCAGTAAAAACTAACAGTAAAGCATTATTGCATGCAGACTGATGGGAAAAAATTAAAATGAAGAAGAACACTGGGTGAATGACCCTAATGACAGTAATTGTCTGTGAGCCCATTTTAAGGGTGAGGAGACCAAAGTTATTCCTTTAGAGCTGAAGGCTACAGAGACCTGAGGGATTTTCTCCTTTCTCACAGTCTTGTTTCCCTGTGCCGTTGGAGAAGAAGAAATTGTCCATAGTTTTCTGCTCTTTTTTTATGGCCCAGGCCTGCGGGGCCCGATTCTCCTGTGTTGGAGATAATAGCATGCTTTGCGTCTCTAACAGGTGGCGACCAGCATCGGCATAAACATCCAGCCTCTGCTCCACCTTTCAGGGCTTTAGCAGCTTGTGCCGAGACCAAGGTTTTAAAAATTCACATCCAAACTCTTCCGCGGTCTCCTTTACACGTTAAACAGACTTGTACTTAACTTTTAGTAGGCCCTCCCTGGCTCTTGCCCAGTAAAATATCTGACCCACCTGATAATAGCCAAAATGGTGCCTTGTGGACCTTCTTGTGGTAAATTAGTCTAGACAGTCAAATAATTGCACCCTCAGAAGGCAAAGTGTTTTTTTAATCTGGCTTCTAAATGAAGAGAGGTTCGTGGGATGCAGTGAGACTTGTTTGAGGCTCAGTGTTTTTCATGGAGAGCACCGGCGCTCTCTGTAATGCTGCAGGAATCTTAGCACGTCTGCAATTCATTCAGAGAGGGAAGCCATCATGTAATGTTTCAGTCGTTTCCTCTTAGCAGCAATGCTTTCACTGTGGGGGTGGGACAGATCGGCTTCTGTATGTCTGGACACTGTTTAGCTGAAGGGAAGGACACAAATGTGCCTGCTGTCATTTGAGGGAAATTGTGTCTGGCCATTTTCCGTCCATTTCAAGGCTGCAGCAGTACACGGCTGCTGTCTTATTCCATAATAATTATAATTATGTAATACCAAAGTTTGACAGCTGCAGGACAGAATCAAGTTGAGAAAGCCTTCATGATTTCAATGTTTTTTCTTTTTGAAAAGCAAAGAGCTGCACCACCATTCACAAGCCTCCATATATCTGCGGCCTGTAAAAAGTTGGCGTGTAAGTGCGTGTTTACATGTGTGTGCCTGTGCGTTACTGTCAGTAAGGAGCAGTGTTTTTGTACGGAGCCACATGGGGCTGAGCCCTGTCAGCACTCGCGGCCGCAGCTCCCAGCGCCTGCCCCAGTGCTGTCCCATGAGCCTGCTGCGGGGATAGAGTTAGCCAAATACTCAGCTTTACTTTCCTGGCTCTTCCTGGGCAAGTTGCTCCTTTCTCAAGTCTCGCCCCATAAACCTCTCAACACCAGCTCTTCAACAGCAAATGGGTTGCAGCAATGTGAAGGCAACGTTTATAATTATACCTGGATTGTACAGTAACACGGTTTACAGCCATTGACGCAATTGCTCATAAAGAAAACAAGATGCTACATTTTTTTTCTTCTTTTTTTTTTTTTACTGCATGAGCATACTGACTGATCAGGTGCAGATTTTTTTGACAGGTTTAAAATTCGGTCTGTGCAACCTAACACATGCAGAGACATAATGTTTCGGTCTTAGGGTCTTTCTCACGGGATAGCATCGCTGCTTTTTTTTTCTTTACCCCCATTGCCACTGCATACTTTCTGGAAAGCAAAAGATGAATAGCATTTGGTGGTCTACCAACCATTTATGTGTGTCTATGTCCCTCTGTTTTATATTAACTGTACAAGAATCATTGATGCTTGAGCAGAGACAGAGTGCTGCTCTCCTGCTAAACGCAGCACCTGCGAGCAGAGAGCTCAGCTCTGGCCTGGCGCACTCTTACATAAACAGTTGTGGAGAGGACTGGAACAGTGGTGGTTCTGTTCACATGCTGCTGGACTATTAACATGTTTACCAAACCACCAAAAAAATTGCAAATTAGCCAAGCACCATTCATCTTTAAACTGTGATTTGGTTGTAGGTAGCGGCTGAACGCTGTATCTCTACTTCACCTATCATTGGCTTAATGAGAGGTACAAGTTGTGCAGTTATGTGATGAGTAAAAAAAGCGAGTGCAGCCGAATGAAAGCTGGCGCATCTTTAAAAATGGTTTAGTCATCTCAGTGTCGGTTTGAATGTGAGTTTCATCACAGAGCAAGAAGATCATTTTAAGATCCACGTGCATACAACAACTTTAACTACAACTTGACTTATTTTTAATGTAATATCTCCCTTGCTTTAGGAAAACTGGACATGAGACAGTTTTCCAAATTTTACTAACCACGGCAGAAGTCTCCTTGAAAAGAGTCCTGCAGCTGCATTTTCCTTCCAAAGTGACACATGTAAGTCAGATACTTTTGGCAGGTTACCGAGACCTGATTCTGTTTAGCGTCTCCAGCAGAAAGTTGTTAGTTCAAGTCCTACTTCCAGCATGAAGAGAAAGTGAGGCAGCACCAAATCATGTTTTACTTTGTCTACATATAGCAATAAATTAGCCAAATGTTTTAGCCTATGGAACATGAATGAACAACTTTTTTTGTGCGCGTGTGTGTGCTTGTGTGTAAAAACAGTGAATGATAGGATAATGTAACACATTAGCTAATTTAACTCTGAAAAACATCTTAAAAACCCCTCAGTGCTTAGGCCCAGTAATGTATTGGCAACTAGTTTGTTTTCTAAATCTGCCTTAAAATAATGAAATATGCAGTCATTTAATTAATATTTAGCCCTATATGTTTGTAAGTAACATTCACATACTATATGCACCCAGCACCAGCAGAGTTTCACCTGTAACTAAGTCCGCTACATGACCTCCACCCCCAAAGTGATCTTCTGCCCTCAATATAGTTATCTACACTGTTATCAATCCCATGATCACCACCTATCTCTGGCATCCAATTATCTATTATCACTCACCTCCCTGCTGTTTCACCTCTTTGCTTTCATCCCACTATGCTCCAGCTTCCATGTCACTCAAAGATGAATTCTCCCCCAATCTGTCCCTATCTCCCTGCTTATTGACCAACGAAGGGCAGGGTCTGGCAATCCTCAAC
The DNA here is from genome assembly GCF_036321145.2 of Pelmatolapia mariae. NCBI lineage: Eukaryota > Metazoa > Chordata > Actinopteri > Cichliformes > Cichlidae > Pelmatolapia > Pelmatolapia mariae. The sequence continues at coordinate 18,455,339 of NC_086238.1, read as the reverse complement.
TCTTTAACAAGCGTTTCCTTGACCAACAGCACTAATGATGGTTTTACACACACACATAGTTGCACTGTTATCACAACCTCGGAAACGAGGCAGCAGTTAGAGGAAGGCTGCAGAGGAACATCCCCGTGTGGTCTGGACACAGAGAAAAAACAGAGACTGAGTCCAGTTTTGAAAAACTTACCTTGGAGATGTCTGCTTTTATAATGGTCCTTGGGTTTAGCTGGGTGGGCCCTAGCATTGCCATCACATTTTGGCTGTTCATACCTGTGACAGAAAATGCATCACGTAAAAAAAAAAAAAAAAAATACAAAATCTGTTCAATCAAGGGAAATGGGTGAAAGGGACTGTCAATAACAGTGAAACTATCTTTACTGTAAAGTCAGAGAGGACTCCCATGCTTTCCAATTACCCATTGCAGTTAAATCTTAGGGATAGAAATAACTGTTTTGTGGCAAATCCAGGGGCTGTGAAACACATCCAATAAGAGGGGAAGGATTTGGAGCTGGTATGAGGATAGAAATGGGAAGGGAGATAGAAGTGTGGGAGACAGGGAGCGTGGGACACAAGGAAGCTTTCACAGTCTCCGTCGCAGAGCCCAGATTGCTGCTGTGCAAGTGGGCCAAAAGCTGGCCTGGGACAATGAAGAAAATCCATGCTTCCATATGCGTGCTAATGTGCTGTCTGGCACTCTGCCTGGAGCCTTGTTAATTTGATACCCAGCCATGCTGCTCAATAAGAGTGTACCAGTTCTCCAGTCTGCCAGGCTCACTGACCTATGACCTGCCACTCACCAGACCACCGAGTCACTCTGCGCCATCAGCAATGGAGATGTCCATGTGTGTTCTTAGATGAGCAATCTCACAAGTCTGACATTTATGCAGTTTTACAAATCCCTGATAGAAAACCTATTTTTAATCTCTGGAATTTAATTTTTTTCTAAGAGCTTCTTTTCAGTATTTTCAAAGTTTGCATGGTTGAAAGCCTGCAGATATTAAGACCTGTTGTAAGATAATTCCTAATCTAGTTTTAGAACATTTAACTGCAGAAGATACTTGCCAAAGGGCAAAATGCAAGGTCATCTAGTTGAGCAGATTCTCTTTCTTGTGACCTCTCTGCTCTGTTAAGCTTGGCTAATGATCACTTACCTGCTTTGTGTAGCAACTTTCTAGTTTGTTTCCCCACACAGAACAAGGCAATAAATGCCAAGGATATTTGTGCAGGGTAATTAAGTACCACACATAAAGGCGCAAATATCTGTATAGCACGTTGTTTTTTTTGTAGGTGATATTTTGCCCACCTTGTAGAGGTCCCAGGTATGGGCCGTCCAGTATCCACAAGCACACACCAGCAGTAGCCAGTAGAGGGGTGGCATTGGACAGGCTTGTAAAGTCCTCCTTGGGCACAGTCTGGTACAAATACAGCGTCGTTCTTGTGCTGCCTTGCCTCTTCTTGGGCAGAAAGCTTCTCCTGGTCACATGACGAGGCTGGGAAAGATCAGAGGTTATACAGGAATCAGAAAAGGTATTAGCGTATTGGTCACAAGAACGTAAGCACACATGCATGTGGTCTATAACCTGAGCTTTTGTTTTGATGGTCTGGGTTGTGTGACTTGGCAAATACTCACTCCAGAGAGGCACATTTGATATGAACAAGAGGGTATGTTTGAAGTTTAAATTTGGACTTAGTCCTAACCAGATCTGGCAACCACATTTGGAATTATACAACGTGCATTATGGTTGAATTAATTTCTGTATAAAAGCAAAACGCATGCAGCTGCTCTCTCATTCCATTCTAACCATTGCTGCAAATCCCCAAGGAGCAGGAGGAGGAGGAGGAAGACAAAGGGGTGGAGGACGAGCGCTCGGAGACAGGGTGTGTAGACTGCTATATCAGCCCCCCATGGCACTGTTTACGGACATTAACGGGCTAATGACTAAGCACGGGCTCCCCGTGCCCCAAGTTAAGTAAATATTTGGACACTCAACTGCCCTTTGTGGATGTGTGTGACAGCGAGAGAAACAGACAGGACAAAGGCAGCACAGTGGTCAGTTGGGGCTATGCTGTCAAACACCCACACAGACCGACACATAGCTGCAGGATACTGTAAAGTGCCACAGACCTATATGTTTACATGTTCAGAATTCCCCTGAAAATGTGCGCGTTCCTGTCTTTTATCCATACATACAGAAAATGAAGTGGCTTGATGGGATTTTACTGAGCCTCACCAGGATCTAATCAGACTTTTTTTTTCCTGCACAGCAGCCGCATTAAACAGAGGAATGGAAGGAGAGCTCTTCTGGCCATGAGGGATTTTTATCTCTTCCTCTTTTCGGTGCTTGCCTCAAGGCTCGCAGGCTTCTGCAGGATTATGGATATCCCTTTTCTTTGTTTATTTTCATTAGAGATCTTTACCCACACAAAAGAGACCAAATGAAATGCCTCCCCGCTTTCTCAACCAACTTTCTTCGCTCCAGTTGTTCCGTATGGGCTCTCTTTGTTGGAGCGGGTGGGTTTTTTTTCTTCACCCCAATACCCCAAAGAGCATGTGGTAATCAAAACCATCAATGCTGCATTTCTCAAGCTTTTTATTGGTTGTAAATTATGATAATGGGATTCACACACAAATGCACACATGCACAGAAGGTTCTCATCTCTAGGCTAGCCTAAAATACTATTGTTTGGTACGAAAAGCTGCACATTTCTGAGACAACTGAGGAAGAAGCTTAACGCGCGTGTTTGTAAAAAGACAGCAGGATTGACCAATCCGACTGACAGAAAATCGTCTGCCCGTGCCATGTGAGAATATTTACAGGAACGCTGCAATGAGAAGAACCACAGAGAAGCAGATCCTCAAAGCCTGACGCACTCCGACACCAAGATGTATTGGTTTCACAACCCGCCATCTGTCCTTAAAAGACAGGAACAGCCTCAAACCACGATTGCTCATACAAGCTGGAAAAACACAGCGGGCTTTCAGTTGAGGTTTCCAAACACCCGCTCGCCATCATTAAGTAAAAAGCAGCCTTTGAAAACTCACATGGTGCTCTGGTTCTATTGTTCTGTCGGCTGCGAACCTGCTCCGTCCACAGAGTGGGGTACTGGGAATTGCTATCTGAAAGAAATCACCAAGGCAGCTTCATTAGCTTCAGTCAAACACATGCTCGTAAATCATCTGAAGCAAACCAAAACTCACAGCCTGTAAAATGCACATGAAGGTTATCATATCTCAAACTGCTGCAGTGGATGCGGATAATAAATTGCATATGAAAGCTGTGACCAGAGTTATAGCATCAAAAGATGGGTGGGTAGGCTAGAATCTATTATTTATCAAATGATCGCATTAGCGTGACGCCATAAAACGCTACTTTGCTCAAAAAATATATAAACTAGTTATAAAAGTGCTCAAATGCAGCAGCTTTCCATTCTTTATCTTTGAAGTAAAATGTGGGAAGCAACTTTTCTACATATATAAGTACCACATCCTCCTGCTACTGCATAGCTGCTGGTTATTTAACTGACAAGTTCAATATTTCTGGCAGATTTCGATAATACTAATTTAATGACTCATTTTCTTATGCTATTGTTGGACTATGCTTTAGGATTAAATATGCCTCACTTGCTACTACTGTATACAATACACAAGGAAAAAAAGCAAGTGCTGAAGTTTTCCTTTCTATTTTCATCATATCTCATCATTACAAAACAGTGTTTTACTATAACGTTTTCCACAGCGACCTTTTTGGAGCGTGGTGCTGTAACTGACTCGGGCAGGCTCTTCTGCCCATTTAAGGGGTTTTTTCTTTTGAGTCAGTCAGCGGTATGTCAGTAAACACAGGCACAGTACCAAACATTTTTTACTCACAGTCTGACAAATAACAGCTCACCTTCTTCGTGTTCAGGAGGCTGAGGATCGATCACTAGGTCGGTGTCATCTGCATTTAGAATGGAGAATATTTGCAAGGAGACTACAATTACGAGAGTACGCTAGATTAGAGAACACTTGAACTATGTGAGATTTGCACATTGCCCGGTCAAGAAGGATGGAAGCAGAGTTAGAGGGATGAAAAATGACCAAGAGAGGCTGCACGTGTGCTGAAAACTGAAAGATGTGACTTGCAATATGAGAAAAGGAAAGCTAGGAATGTAGTGGTCACATATTCCAATGGTATCACGTCATGCAATGGAGGGAGATCACAGTGCTACAGAGGACAGATTGAGATCAATTATAGTAAATTAAGAGAGAATTAGGACTAATTGTCCCTGATCTTCTTCTCCAATCTTTCATTTCCTGCACTTGGATTGGGAAAGCTGTGCGGAGGTGGCGGCGGGGCAGAAGAGAGTTAAAATGCAGTAGCCAAGTTTCAGATGAACCAATTAACAGCGGGAGAACTGAGTATGTTTGTTTGGTCTCCGTTTGTTTGATTTGTGGTAGGGGAGAGACAGGGATGGAGGTTTTGGAGCGCTTCGGGTGAAACCATGGCTGTAGGTGTGGTTAACCTCAGAACTGGTCACTCCTCCTGCTTGAAGTAAAGCCCCATTAATGTATGAGTCAGAGAATCTCTAATGGTTGGCTCCACAAACAGGGATTAGGCTCAAACACATTTTCTTTAACAATGACTTTCCATGGCAAAGTCAAATACAGTTATGGCAGCCATTCATCTTCTCAAACACGTAAGGTGGATAAAAATACGTAGAGTCTGTGTGCAGTGTAAATAACTGAGGCAGACGTGTTATTACTCTGCTCACTTCAAGGATGGAAATGCCATTTCAAAAAGTGTATTTATGATTTGGATTTATGATAAACCACTAATGGCCTATCTTTACTTTGTGGCCTTTTACATGACTGTAACACCTCTTTAAGCATGTGCCAGGAAACCCCCGTGCTATTTGTGGTCATATGGCATTAGTTTTACTGCTGTTTGTCAGTCGTCAGCTGCATATGATTCCAGCATGTGAATTTGTTAAGTCAAGTAACAGAAATGGCTTTATTGCAAAATGCTAAGTGCATATTCTTCCTACTTTAAGAAATGCTGCAAAGGCAGCTGTGAAATGGTTTCTTTTTTCTTTATTTTTTTTTACTGATGGGCTTTTGCTGAATCAAAATATTGATGCAATCACTGCTATTTTGAGCGCTGGCACACCACAAACCTACAGTTTATTCTGCTTTTCACCACCCTGTTTATCCAACCAGTTCAGATTGAACCACAACCAACCCCTCCACCTCTTTTCCTCCCTCTTTCCTTCTCCCACAATCCCACCTCCTCTCTCAAATTTTGCATTCCCACTTGATCTATGCGTAATGACTTGGCTGGGTTCAGACAGACGCTATACCCAAGACTGTTTACACAGAGAGAGAGAGAGACAGAGCGAGAGAGAGGCACAGACATGAATGTCACACTGACAGGAATAACCCATGTGACAAACACAAGTGGATGTACACACACTTTCTCTCTCTCTCTCATGCAACCATGTGCTGTCACATACAATCACATAATGAGTCAATCTGAATGAACCCAAATTGGACTTTTTGCGAGTCCTCAAATCACAGCAGTTAAACAAATTGTCTCTTAAGAGATGAGAAAGCTATACAATTTTTGGAGCGCAGTCACAGGGAAGCTTAGTGGTTCTATATCTGGAAGAGGGAAGATGCTTGATGAGAGACACAGAAAAAGTAGACTTGAGTGTGAACATTTCGCTGTATCTTATGACACTGTGGCTGAAAAAGGAACCAAAATGGAGAGAGGTTAGTGAAGGAGAACTTAAGATAAGTCAGCGGTCCTCCAGTCTTGCTCCTGCTGCTTGCCTGGTAAAGACAACAAGCAAGTTATGGGCACCAAAGCTGCCGGTGGTGTGCAAAGTTTATCACACACTCTTAACTCAAGACAGCTTTTATATCAGCCTTCAGGCAGCTCGAACGTTCATGAATTGACAAAATATTAGTGAGGCAAGCCTAAACAGGCGACCCGTCTTGAACATCTCTGACAAAGATGAAGACAAATAGACAGATACAAAGGAACACACACACACATTCTCAGTGCCAGCGTTGATAGGTACATACATGCACACGAACAAACACAAAAGCAAACATGCATCGCCAAGGAGCCAGCGTGCCTATGAGGGGGAACTTTTCTTGAATTCTCACCTGATTTACCAGGCTCTCTTGTAGTTGTCTTCTCCTGCTTTGATCCTGAAAAGCAAAAGGCTCAAATTAATTAAACATTCACAACCGTGCTGCTGATTTTTCCTTTTTGACAGAGACAACAGATTGGAAATCTTTGGCACACTTTAAGAATAAAATAGCTACCAGGCTGACACACGGCAACTCTTAACCCCCTACCCACTTTTATTAAAGCCACCTAATTTAAAAGTAACACACTGCAAGTCAGCTGGAATGTGTTTTATGAAATATTTAGGCTTCATATCAGCTTACCCCCATACCCTAACCCTAACCCTGCCAAATGCAGCAGAAACACTGCTGCTGCTAATATTACTTCTGCTGCTACTTCTGCAGGCTTCTTACTATTGAGACAGCAACAAACTACAAGGCAGCCCCTTAGATGGAAAGGGATTTGATTTTTTTTTTCAATTTCACTTTTATTTATACAATGGGAGAGACAGTGTCTCATCTTCAAGACTGACCTGTTTTAAATATGTTAAAACATACAACATAGTCATTACAATTCATATAATCAGCTAACTGGAAAAATATAACTAAAACTAAAATAAAAGACAGTAACAATAACACATCATGAACAGGAAGGGCCATCCAGTAATCTTTTCTCCTTTGTCCTTAGAATTTGTTTAAATTCCTTGAGTTCAGTTCAACTGCACAGCTTCAAATCCTGTTGCAATTTGCTCCAAGTATAAGGAGCATTGCAAGAAAATGCCTTTTCCCCAAGTTCTTTATGTGGTGAAGTGGAACAGTGAATGTAATAAAGGCTTGTGAACGGAGGCTGTAATTACTCTGTTTAGGTGACATACAGGAAGTTAGATACACTGGTGGCAATTCAGTTATTGATTTATAAATGAAAATAGACCAATGTATAGTCTGTGTGTAGACAGTGAAGGTAAGTAAACCAAAGAGTATAGAGTACAATGGTGGGTAAGAGTTTTACATCCTGTGATGAATCTCAAGAGGATAAACCACATCCAACATCTGTAAAGAGCTAACAGCAGTGTTCATAGTGTTTGGCAGATGCTACCCTCCAATGACATTTACATTCCTCGCAGCTGAACTTTGTTTCTCAATTCTGCAGCACAGATTTTCTGCCAGGCTTATTTTTACTAATGCCCCATGCCTTGAGCAACACTCAGTCCTCGTATAGCCCTCGAACCCTCTGGCCGTCAGTCCACTCGCTGACCGCTTTCCCACAGGACTGAATGCTACACCCCCACACAAACATAAAATGCCATTTTATGCTGTGCTGACTTTGATTTATCATCATTGCTACACTGAATTACTGAAACCAAGTGTCATACGTCAAGCATATTACAAAATTAGATGCCAAGAGCTGAGAACTGCAAATCTGAAAAGACTTGGGTTTTACTGACCTTGGCATCGAGGTTTCTTATTGGCCACTGCTGAGCCACTGATTGGCCGGCCATTGGGGGTAACACACCAGCAGTATCCAGTGTAGCTATGGCACTGAACCTGCAATTAAAACAGCATGCACACACAGAGTCAGTACAAGCTGCATTTAGAAACCCATCATGTTAGAATCAAATGAAATGAAAGAAGAGTTTTATTTGTGCGGAACAAATGAGAAATTTTAGAAAAATGTTGACTGCTGGTATGGTTGTTAGCTTTGGCTTGTGCAGTAAAGTTAATATAATTTATAGAGTGTTGTTTGTTACCTCGCTGTACGTGCCATCAGGGTTGCAAACAGGCACAAAGACCTGTGGGAAGAGCTTCTTGGCCTGCTGCTCTGTGTACTTCTTCTCTGCTACACATCTGGATGTATCTGAGGAGCATCACAAATCAGCAAAATCACTAGACACGCTATTTTCTTATGGTCCACAACTATGTAACCAACATACTTAAAAAGTCAGAAGAAGATGTCGAATTTCACAGAAGATGAAGAATAGAAGAAACATGCAGGGAGAGAGCAGCGACGGAGGGGGAAACAATTCAAGACATTTCGGAAGCAGCAGATACTTGTGTGGCTGGGAATAGAACCAACACCCCCACTCTTATTAGGACAAGTCAGGCAAGCCTGCACACCGCCTGGTGGTAAAGCCATTACTGAGCGAGACAGCTCATGCTGCTCTTGTAAGAACATTCCAGTCACCCAAGAAAAGGGCTGATGCACGGGGAAAACCTGACCCTTCCTTAATGTCTGAGTCTGTCTCACTCTCCTCTAAAAACCTCGACCGTCTGAGAGGTTCAGCCAAGGTTGTCCCCTCAAACTCAGCAACTTTTCATCCAGGTGTGCCTCCAGTTTTTGCACATCCCTCATCCCATTCTTCCAACGCTGCTTTATCTCACCTGGCCAGCAGCAGCAGCTGTACAAATGAGTTTGATGGTAACTCAGTGTAATGCAGTAGCTACTGCAAAGTGCTGGATGGGCTTCAAATCGCACTGAAACAATAATTAATGCCAAGTTTAAAAACATTCACCAGTTTGATGGCAGTCTTGTTGCCAGCATGGCTTCTAGGTAGATTAGCCATGTGAGGTGGGATGTGCACTGCTTTCTCTTACTCTAGTGTGCACCCTTTGTGTGTGTGCGTTTTGCTGACTGGTGAGGCGAGCAGGCAAGATTCTGGATGCTCTGGAGGGAGGAAAACAGTGAATTGAGGAGCTCTAAAGTTAGCTGCAGTGGAAAACCCCAAAACCATCATCCTTCTCCAGGGGGCTCTGACCAAAAAGCTGACTGGAAAAAATGACAGGACACTTGAATCATCCTAGCACAGTGATAGAAAACAAATGTGGTGCCACTCTCACCATCTGCACAATCCCATCTCTGTGCTTTTAGGCAAGGCGAGACCTCTGGTTTATTTCGGGTGCTGTTGCTATGTCTATACCCCCCCCCCCCCCCCCTATCCAGAAGCAGTAGGGGGGTCCAAACTCTTATAGACCCGATGTTATTGACGCATACAATACGACTTTCATGGACCCTCGTGCCTTTCAGCTTCCTGGCTGGAATCCTCTATTCTGCGTCCCGGCGCTGTCCGCCACATCCAGATGTCCGCTTAGAGACGTTGCCATGGAAACCCAGCACGGGCATAAAATTGTGGAATGCTTTTCCATCATATGACACCTCTTTTTAAGCAAACTTTTTTGCTCACATTCCCTGTATTAGAGGTCTAATGTAATGCAGTAAGAATGGGTCATTGTCCCTAGTCTACGGAGCGATGAACTAGCAGTATAGAGTGAGCCTGTGGGGCAGGGGTGAAAGGGTTCGGGGCTGAAGAACTGGGGTGTATGGGTTCTTCTTCCTTCCTTCAACGACTAACAATGAGAGAGTCTGTGAGCTTCCTGACCTCACAGGCTCTCCTCCCCTTTCCCTCTCTTCAACTTATCATATATATAAAGCTTTACATCCAGGATGATGAAATCTTTGTCACGATTTGTCAAGATATTTCTGCATTTTCCATAAATGAGGAAATCACTCATGTAATCAAAATAATTCATGAATTGACAAATTAATGATGCGTCTCTCATCACACAAATGGTGTGAAATTATAAAACCACGCAGGCAGCAGTAAGCCCCCACTTCTACAGTGTCAAACCCACTTGTCCTCCCACCACTCAAAGAATCAATTATGCTGAAATGAATTTAACCCACAAGTTTCAACTGTGACCCCCCTCTGTGCATTTGAGAGCATCAGGCGGCGATGAAGCGTGACTCATGACCTGACCTTTGCATGGCCCTCGGCTGACCTCCAGCTGGGAGTCGCGGCACTTGGCTCGGAGGTACTCGCAGCGCGATGTGAAGGTCCTGCCATCGGAGGCGCACAGGGGCTTGCGAGGAGCTCCGCTGCATTCCATGTTGCAATCCTTATCCTGATCCACCCGCAGGAACTGCACAAGTGAGAAGGGAGGAGATAAGCAGAGAAATCAGTTGCTAAATGAGCCATTTCTGGGAATAAGTGTACTCTGCACCAAAACATTTTAATCTGCACACCAACAGGTAGGAGTTTTGGGGAATTTAGGAAGGCTGGGAGCTGGCGCTGGTGGAGCAAAATGTATTTTTGTGAAAACAAGCTACAACAGAAAAAAAAGACTATAATTAAAAAGCAAGCGCAAGAAGACACTGATAATCAGTACAAGACACAGACACAAAGATGGGGCAGTGTTGCTGCAAATCTGCAAAGGTGCAGCTGTGCTTTGTCTTTGTCTAAAGGGCTAAAGAGGACTTGACTAACACTTCCTCTTTTCTTTGTCTGTGCCAACACCTGCACAGGTATTCACCTGAAATCACTGCTAAGGATGTTTTACTCAGCCATGAAAAGAGGAACAAGGACAGGAGAATCCAGGCTCAACGCATCGGATCACCTGTGTCAATGCCACCATTGTATCTGCCACCATGGTATGAAACTCCCTCGCCAGGCCACACAATGGGGCCGTGGTGGTGGAAAAGGTGGGGGGTGGCAACAAGCTGTGACGGCTACAATGAATTAAAAGACAGCGAATGGGTACCTGAATAAACTAGATGTCAGCGAGCTTTGTGCTGCTACAGTGTGAGCGGTTTCATAAAGTTTGCATGATTCATTCACTTTGGGCAGACTGACAAAAACAACAAAAAACAAACAAACTTGATACTCATGCAGATGCAGGTGCACTTTCAGTCAGTCATATCCACAGAGAAATACCTCGGTGAACTTTTGTCTCCTCTTTTAATAAAAATAATTGCACATATGAGACACTGTTGTTTTGTTCTAGTTTTCCTAGATTCACAAACACCCCCAAAATCTCTGCATGTCATCTATTATACGGCAGACAGATAGACACACAGGCGGGAACTTTCATCCACTCCCACTTATCAATCTGTGGCAAAAACCATTTGCTAAAAAGGCTGTGGTAATGCCAAAGACAAAATTTGTTGTGTCTGACATCTTACAAATATACTGAGGAGTAGGAGGGGCAACTCCCCCTCCCCACCCCCCGCATTCTGACAGGCAGAGCTGCAGGGCTGCATGCACCTGGAAGAGGGTTAACAGGTAAGGTAAAGTTGCCCTGGGCCAGTGGGAGGGAGGGGTGGGGGTCTACACAGATACACTCTGTCAACCATGCTCATAAATCTCCCAATAGGTAGATCAGAGATGGTAGGCCCGTTCAAACACATTAGAAGAAGGAGCTGTGAGGGGGAAGATGAATATGTTGGAGTGAATCAAAAATTTTCGAAGGGTAAGTATAACACTGTCACGAGGAAGACAAGAAGCTTTATACAGTGTCACAATGTAGAGGAGAGGAGAGGAGATGAACTGATTTCTGGGGTTACATTTATTTATAGTCTGTTGTTCTGAAATAAACAAGAGGTCTTACTCTTACTGTCTGTAATAACATGTCACAAATCATCAAACAGTTATCCTTTTAAGGCAGAACTGGGGAAATTATCCATTATATGTTTGCTCTCTCTAATTGATACCTGATCAATATAGAACACTTTGCTGTCAGACTCCAAGCTCTGATGTTCTTAAGGTATTTAAAAGTAGAATGGGAGGCAGAACCTTCAGCGTTCAGGCCCCTCTTCTGTCAAATAAGCACCCACTTTGGATCCCTTTCTACTTTTAAGATCAGGCTTAAAACTTTCCTTTTTGATAAATCCTATCGTTACGGCTGGATCTGGACCCTGAACCCTCTCTTAGTTATGCTGCTCTAGGGCTAGACTCCTGGGGGCTTCCAATGATGCATTGAACATTTCCTCCTCTCTCACATCTTCTAACTCTGTTTATACACCACTTTGCATTTAATCATTAGTTATTATCAATCTCTGGCACTCTTCCACAGCGTGTCTTTTGTCTTGTCTTCCTCCCCTTATCCCCAACCAGTTGTGGCGGATGGCTGCCTGGTTCTGCCACAGATTTCTTCTTGCTGAAAAGGAGTTTTTCCTTCCCAGTGTTGCCAAGTGCTTGCTAATGGAGAGTTGGTCTGATTGTTGGAGTTTTCTCTCTACCATGAGGTGATGGTTGTTATAATTTAGTGCTATATGAATGAAAAAGAATTTAATTGATCTGTGCAGAAGATAATATTAGTGAAATCAAGACTGAATTTTAAACAAACATTTCCACTTTTTATCTTCAACTAAACACTTAAGAGGTTCTATTTTTGGTTGCTTATGTATTTGGCTCGCTCTCTTGATAAACACAAGATCTTACATGTCCTGCCCCTACTCCCTCATTGTATCTCTCAGCTGTTTGAATTAATTGCATCATTGCATTTAACTGACAGAGTCCCATTAGTACAATCCTCCCTTCCTTCTGTTCCTCTTCTCTCCAGTGCTACTAGCTTCACACACAGGTAAAGAGGGCATACTTATTCAACACAGAAAGTCTCTCATAGCTCCCCCTTCACATTCAGACAGTTCTGAAGCCAATTACTACACTGATGGTGTCTTAGAGCATCCAACCCCACTTGGTGGTGACTGTCCAGCACTTGCCACAGCCAATGTACTCCCACTACACCAGCATTAGCCCCTGCCAGCCAGCAGACTGACATCGCAAACAGAGTAATTCAGTGGCCCAGCATCCTGCTAGAAGTCTGCTCTCCAGCACACACAGCATAGTGCCAAGCTCCAGCAAGTTTACAGTGAAGCTCCAAGAACGCAGCATGGAAAAACACAGTTGAAATCATGAAATCAGCCACCCATGAAATCAACCACCCAGACTCAGTTTCAGACATCCGAGTATTTATTCCTAAGTCGTTTCAAAGTTGGCCACACTGAAGGAAGTACAAAAAAATAAGATGTGAAAGTGAGGGAGAGGAAGAAACTTCAGAGACTAATGGTGCTTTGAGGGCTTCTTCCTCCTGTGTACACCTAATTGTAGTAGCTCTCTGCTACAGATCTCTGTGTGTTTTTTGCCTGTGGTGATGGATGGGTGAGGCTGAGGCAGAGCCCCGACACTCCCCTGATGTCTCATTCCAGCCTCTCCGAGTCGACACCATCATCCTGCACAGGAACATGGTGGAGAGTGATGGATGGCCTCTGCCTCAGCTACATGCGGCACAGACTTCCACCCTGAATTATCATAAAAGGAGACTCGTGCAAGTCTGAACACGCATTTTGACTCAAATCAATTTATTGCTCAAATCCCACTCCCGTCTACTTGCAGACATCTGGCACTCACTTTCTCTGTTTGCCTTTCTCTTTATTTGGCCTCTCTCATGATTTTTTCCTTTTGTTCTTTGTGGGATCTCTCTTGGAAGATGCTTTTTGCATCTGCTCTAATAATACAGGAGGTTGGCAAAAGAACAAGAGACAGGCAAGAGAGGGCGAGGCGGGTGGAGTGTAAGGGAAATTTTTTTTCTAAGATCAACCAGCATACAAATCAAATCCTATTACCTCCCCCTGGCTCGACGGCATTGTGGGATTGAATGGGGTATGGAGGAGGCGAACCTCCAGCAGAGAGCGCATTGTAGGCTGATAAGAGCCTTCTGGGCTGGGAGGCCCCTGCGTCCAGCGCCTTGAGAGGCCCCTCACACCACAGCCTCACGGGGTCAATGGGGGCCCCAGCTGAGAGCTGTGGCAAACGTGTTAAATGCCCTTGCCGGGAGTTTCCTGTGTGGATGCTAGGATGCAAAGGGAATCATTAGTTTCCAGCATGGTGGAAAGGGAAGAAAGTGTCAGCCTTTAACCAGCCTACTAACTCAATCAAAGGAAAAAGGCATTTAATTGCTTTGAAAGATGTTAAAAAGAAAAGGAGGTGTCGCAAAAGGCCAGTGATAGTCATGTGATAAAGAAACCCGCCTCTTTGAGCAGGTGGAAAATTTTAGGAAAGCACTTGGGGGGCAACAGGGCCCGTGTTAGATCAAGATTTCTACATAAAGATTTGAAAATGAGGCAGCCACTATTCTGTGTGCCCTCATCTTTTCACACACTATTTCATATTTCCATAAACAATGGAAAAAATCGGTCTCATGAATAACCCTGGGCAAATATCTCATATATTTAACTGCCTGTCTGACCTCAAATATGCACAAAATATAACATGAAGACATTTTCTTTTAACTAGTAATGGTCTCCCCTGTATATGTTAGACAATAAGCCATTGATCACTTGCAACCTTCTTTGTAAAAGAAAGTTTCATATGTTATTCCACTAAAAACAGTCTGATTAGCCCATGTTGGGAGGTATGGCACACAATATGAAACAAAATTAAACTGAGGCACGCAACAAAGTGTTTCTTGTTCTTACACTCATCTCCAGAGCACAGCAGATAATGTGTCATATCCAAACAACCACAAACACAGCTACACCTGTGTAACCTTTCATTTAAATGACAGGTAAATGGTATCAACCATGGCACATATAGAGAAACGCTCTTCACACTAATTATCTGTAGCCTTGGTCTGTGTGTGTGTTTGTGTGTATCAACTCAGTGAAGCATCTGCTCAGTACAACGCTTCCTCCCACATTCCACAACTCTGTAGTGCCGTCAGGGAGAAAGGATCTCCGACCCTTCACCTGAAGGTTAACAACTCATGGCCATTTGTTTCCAATTGGATACCGAGGCATCTTCTCCAGAACCATAAATACTGGTGCTGGGAGAGGTGGCTGTCACATCAGCCTCTAAATCAAAAGGGGGAGCCTCTGACAATGCACATTCCACTCTCTATTGAGTGTCCTGTAGCACTGTACCTGCACTTGATCATGGCCATGAAATTCCCCAGAAGATGCACTTTCTGTCAGAGTTTAATGTAAGATGGAGAGGATGCTGCTGTAAACAATGCCATGTGCTTTAATGCAGAAAATCCCGGCAGCTCAGGCTCTGAAGAGCAACTAGAACAACAGGAGCAAACCAGACAGGAAGGCAGCAGAGCCGAGAAGCTGGCAGGCAGGTTACAGCAGCAAAACCAAACCTGCAAAGGATCTGCTGCACACCCACCAACTGCTTACAAACCTATAGCCTTTGCTGTGCCAACACTCTGAAAAGCTGTGGCGCTCAGTTTACATGACTGACAAAAAACACAGAGCCATTTTCTCAGTGCACAGCTCTAGTTGATGCTCTCTTGAGCTCTAAAATGGATTTCTGCCTCATATAAAACATCCAACTAATACAGCCCACTTCTTTTAGAGCGAGATAACCTCAGACTCAGACTTCGGTGTAAGAATGTGGCAGAGTGTAGTAGTAATTGACTTCAAATGCGTCATTATAGGTATTGACTATTTTATTATTTCAGATTCTTAGACTAAATAGATCACAAGAAGCTTGACTTTTAAGAAAAGGGTGCGTAGGAACTATTTCTTTTATATTAAAAAATATTTTCCAGATTGTGAATTTTGGAATTTTATTCATAGAAAGCACAAGCACATCCTTTCCCTTTAAAACATCTTTTACTCATGAAATTGAATGACATTCATTCCGGGAGTTAAGTGCCTCCTCATACCTTGAGAGCGGAGAACTTCTGAACGCCTCCAGCGCACTGTAGACAGAGGAAGACCAGCAGTGGACAGATGCGCATCCTGACGCAGCGTGGTAATATACTCTCCAAATTACGCACGGTCCAAAATCGTGTTGGCAGGAGTTCACCTAGGCGCAAAACTGTCTATGGGAGAAGTCAAAAATAGTTTAAAATCCGCACCCGTCCTTTCGAAGAAGTCACTGGGGGTCGGTGGTGTATTTCACGTCGTTTCCTTGGTTTCGTCTGCCAGCCCGTTTGTGTAGACACGCTCCTTATTTCTGGCAGTCCGATAAACCCCCCCGTGTCCCTGACCTTTTCCCCTCCCTCGGTGTCTCTTTCTCCCTCTCTTTAACTCAACTTCGTTTCTCCACACCCCCTTTTCTGCTACACTTGATTCTGTGGACTAGATCCCTTATCGGATGCAGGCGGTTCCCCTAGTCAGTCAGGTAGGCGTAAGCTTACGCCGTCAGCTGCTGGTAGTTGAGTCAAACACGTCAGGTATTCTTTTCTTTCACGTAAGAAAGTGGTGTGAGGATGCTCAACCCCAGTGAAGAAAACACACAGGAAGGGGTCAAGAAAGCGTCTGCTAGGTGGATCAGCAAATACATTTTCGTTCTGGTGGACGCATACACAATCACATTCAAATTTTTGATTATACGGCTATATACAATTCTCAAAACAAAGTTAGACAAGCCCCTGAGTTTCACACAATACAGATTAGAAAAAACAAGGGGCGACTCGAATAGTAAATATTTTGGCAAAAGTAAAATAATCTAACAGTATGTCCCTTTGATCACACATATAACACACAATAGCATATTTATTGGCCAAATTGTATTAAACCATTCTCAGTTTTGTAACTATATGCTGTATGAGCACGAATCAGTTTGCAGTTTCTTCCCAATAACTCTCCATTCGCCGAGTCCACGGCCACTAATGCAACGTTTCAGAGCGTCCCATTACGACTATAACGCCACCTAACGGTAGATGATAGTCTTCACAGCCTGCTCAATACACTCCATATGGTCAAATAGCTGTCGGGGATTTCGAAATTCTACACATCAGTTCTGACTTTTGCGTTTGCCAGAACTCCGCGTACTGTATTCTCCACAAGTTTATTTTATTCTCCACGAGAAAAATTAGGCTGAGTTTTCAACATACATTTTTTGTGCAGGAATCAAAGAAACGTGACAAATAAGAACATAGGGCCTATATCAAATTATATCTGTTCCTCTTGGTGGTTTGTTTTTCAGTACCTGCACAAGAAGCCCTTCAGTAGAAAGGCATTTCTCGCCAAGAGTCCGTTTGTTTCCCGAATATATGTTTGGTCAAAACTGGTGTAGCCTAATTAGTATCATCAGTCATCTTTACAATACATTATGGTGAGTAAAAAGCACAGCTGTAAACAAATGGACAGATGCCGTATCACGAACAGACACTAGCAAAACAATGAAGTTCATAAAATACATTTATGAAACCCTAATCAGAGCCCTAGCTTGCTCTTGTTCTCAGTTACATAAGTTTCATTCCCCAAGAGAAACTTAAGAAGAAAAAAAACGCGGAAAGAAATGGTTATTCTTTTTTAAATTCACCACCCTCTACATCTTTTTTGTTTGAAATGGCTTTTAGAGGAGATATGCGAAAGTTTGAGAATCGAGTGTTTCTTTTCGTGAACAACAAACTCAATTTCCCATAGTGCTCCAATTACAACGCGTGTCACTCCTACGTCACAGCTACTTCCTTCCGCTTCTTCTTGTCTCTCCACCGCCAGCTGCGTGGTTTAGCGGCGGTAGCTAATTGAGCACACATTCTCCTTTTTCACTCCAGCATCTAAACGAGTTTGGACTAATAGCTAATACAATGTCATACCACGACGAAGAGGATGTAAGTACACATTTACTCCTTCAGACATTTGTACGTTTTGACTGCAATAACAATGACACACTGTTAGCTAGGTAACACACACTGTTAGCTAGGTAGCTGTGTAGCTAGCTCGACTCCACCGGCATAGTATAACAGTGGCTTCAATGAGTTAGTGTCATATAAATTTACTCTTAAACCCTGCTTTAAGACAATGCAACCAGAACAACTAGCTAATTGTCTGTAACTCTTTTTAGTGCATTTTTATTATTGTAAAATATCACTATATAATCGATCAGTTGGTCGCTGGGCAGATCAATTTCAGATGCTTTAGCTGTATCAGTAACAAATGCCTGACTGCTTTGTTTCCTTACAGTACGATCCTTACTCCTACACAAACGACTACGATCTGCACACTGGTAAGTGTACAAATAACGATCCCTTTTATACTCATACTATCTCTTTTTACAGATACAATCCTCTTGTTTAGTCAGTCAGTATATAACACACATACACAACATAAGTAACTTTTAGAGCAGCTTAAAGGATATTCTTTTAATTTTCCTTGCAGGTGACCCTAAAGCAGACCTTGCCTACGAGAGGCAGTATGAGCAGCAGACCTACCATGTCATCCCAGAGGTGATCAAGAACTTTCTGCAGTATTTCCACAAAACCATTTCTGACTTGATTGACCAGAAGGTTTATGAGCTGCAGTCCAACCGGGTGTCTAGTGAGAGCATTGAGCAGAAGATCTATGAGATCCAGGACGTCTATGAAAACAGGTAAACTTAACTCTGTGCACATAACTCTCACACCGTGTGTGTTTAATAAGCTGACCTTTTCATGCTCTTGCCCATTCAGCTGGAACAAGTTGACTGACCGTTTCTTCAAGACCTCTCCCTGGCCAGAGGCTGAGGCCATCGCATCACTTGTTGGCAATGGTCAGAGCGTTATCCATTACTTGTTCTACTTTTGATTTTGTATGGATCATTGTAGTATCCATAGTATCATTTTTATTCTTTAATGTTTGAGTGTGATTATATTTAAAAAAAAAAGATAAACCTGCACTGCTTAAGATTATTATTTATTTTATATATTTAAGATTTTAAAGAAGTTTTAGCCCTCTTTTGTCTCGTTCAGTGGAGATGTTTCATGTTGTTTTTGTCTCTTGTGTTTTGCAGATGCCGTGTTTCTCATTCTCTACAAAGAACTCTATTACAGACACATCTACGCTAAAGTCAGCGTGAGTAGCTGCTAAATATGAACAGTTGTTTGGGTCTTTTTTTTTTATCACTGTGCAAAACCTTTTATAGAATTTGGCTGAAAAAAATATTTTCTGTATA
This sequence comes from Pelmatolapia mariae, assembly GCF_036321145.2. Lineage (NCBI taxonomy): Eukaryota > Metazoa > Chordata > Actinopteri > Cichliformes > Cichlidae > Pelmatolapia > Pelmatolapia mariae. The sequence continues at coordinate 18,436,574 of NC_086238.1, read as the reverse complement.
ATCAGGGTGGACCAACTTTGGACCAGAGATTTGAGTCCTACTACAATTACTGCAACCTCTTCAACTACATTCTCAGTAAGTAGCACAAATTGTCCATACATTTTCTCTTATCCGTTAGTGCAAGAACAGCAGCTATATGAGATCATTGTTGACTCTAAACAGATGCTGATGGGCCGGCCCCCTTGGAGCTGCCAAACCAGTGGCTCTGGGACATCATTGATGAGTTTATCTACCAGGTACATTACAGTGTTTTTAGAGTGCATGCTCAACAATCAATAAGATCAAAATAAAGAAAAGGGCTGATAGCTGTTGTTGTTAATGTTATCATTGCTTTAAGCACCAAATAGGTGACATATTAATAAAGATATTCATGGTCTTTAATGATCACTAGTCCACGTGGCTAGAAAGCATATTTAAAATCCACTAACAGACATCTCTTCCACCTTCAGTTTCAGTCATTCAGTCAGTACCGCTGTAAGACAGCCAAAAAGTCTGAGGAGGAAATTGAGTTCCTGAGGAGCAACCCGAAGATCTGGAACGTCCACAGTGTCCTCAATGTTCTCCACTCCCTGGTGGACAAGAGCAACATCAACCGTCAGCTTGAGGTCTACACAAGTGGAGGTAAAGAAGAGTGTTTTTTATGATATTTATAGAAACGATGGAGTATTCATAGAAACCTAATTATTTTACATTCTTGAATTATGTCAATTTAAGGCTTTAAAGTCCAGGAGTGTATAGGTCGTGAACATGTTATGTGTAATGCAGGAGACCCAGAAAGCGTGGCTGGAGAATATGGACGTCACTCCCTGTACAAGATGTTGGGTTACTTCAGCTTGGTCGGGCTTTTGAGGCTTCATTCTCTGCTTGGTGACTATTACCAGGCCATCAAAGTCCTGGAGAACATTGAGCTCAATAAGAAGGTACGACCTTATTTAAGACCTCATGTAGAGAGAGGTCTGGTCTGCCCCACTGGTGATGTTGAGCGCTGGGATTGAGTGTCAATATGGAAATATGTTGTTGGTGTTGTTTCCTCTTGTCCTAGAAGGAGTGATACAATGCTGACAGATACTGATGTTTTTAATTTAAAACAACCAAACGATATTCTCCGAGGATTCTTGTGATAATTTGACTCGGCACAGTTTCTGCTTTATTAGTCTTTATGCTCATGAAATTAAATGTGGGCAAAGTGAAGTTGCAGTAAAAAAGAAGGAACTCATTAATTTACCTGACACATTAACAATGAATAACTATTATAATACTAACATTATAAAGTAAATACATAATTCAAAGTTCTCAGTTCTTCAGTAGCACGGAGTCATATAGTTCATTTCATCTCAAAGTTTAAAGTTTCTATTAAATCAACCTTTGTAGCAACAAATAAAGTTTGGTTGATCTGTTGAAATTAAACATTAAAAAAAGAAACTGCTCGTTTGCTCTGTAATTCATATTTCTGCAAAAAAAAATTTCTCCCTGTCTTTCAGAGTATGTACTCACGTGTTCCAGAGTGCCAAATCACCACATATTACTATGTGGGTTTTGCCTACCTTATGATGAGGCGCTACCAGGATGCCATTCGAGTCTTTGCTAACATCCTGCTCTATATCCAGAGAACAAGAAACATGTTCCAGAGGTCAACGTATAAATATGAGATGGTCAGTGACAGCAGTGGTTTTTAGACATTGTCTTATCTTTAGCTGTAGGTTCTTTTACTTATACCTGTACAGAACGTGGTGAGAGAACTTGAGATCCACAGCATTTGGGACGCGCTGATTTGCTTTAAAATGCTTTGACACATGAATAATAATCAGGCACTCTCATTGTGTTGGATGATCAAACAGTATTATGTTTGGAACAGGTGTCATAATACCTGTATGTTTTCTTCAGATTAACAAACAAAATGAGCAGATGCACGGCCTGCTGGCTATCGCTCTGACCATGTACCCGATGCGCATCGACGAGAGCATCCACACCCAGCTGAGGGAGAAGTACGGAGATAAGATGCTCCGTATGCAAAAGGGGTAAGACCTACAGTCACTGCCTTGCTTTACAACATATTTGTTTAAGTTGTGCGTCAGTCCTTTTCTGTTTTACTGTTATGATTTTGTATTATGTAGAATGTTTTATAAAGTGTGGAGCTTTGCTTATGGGATATGGAATCAGTAATTTATGATATCATCAGCATTTGTGCTCGTAGCCTCAAACATTTCTTTTGACGCAAATGTTACTTTTACCATCTCAGAGATCTGCAGGTGTTTGAGGAGCTGTTCAGCTTTGCCTGTCCCAAGTTCTTGTCACCTGTAGTGCCAAACTACGACAACGTCCACCCAAACTACCACAAAGAACCTTTTCAACAGCAGTTGAAGGTCTTTGCTGAGGAGGTGCAGCAGCAGGCCCAGCTCTCTACCATTCGAAGGTGAGTCCACCAACTTGTGAGTATGTGGAGGTTGTAGTTTTACCTGTAAAAGCTGGAGTAATGTACAAAAATATCCTGAATCTCCTCCAAACGTTTTGCCACACTTTACATATTTAAATCCTTTACGTGAACTATTAGATTGCGTCTGAGTGCTTATACATGTCATCTAAGTCACAATATGTCATTGTAGCTTCTTGAAGCTGTACACCACCATGCCAGTAGCCAAGCTGGCCGGATTTCTGGACATGACAGAGCAGGAGTTCCGCATTCAGCTGCTCGTCTTCAAACACAAGATGAAGAATCTGGTGTGGACCAGCGGCATCTCAGCGCTGGACGGAGAGTTCCAGTCTGCGTCCGAGGTCGACTTTTACATTGACAAGGTGAACATCTTTTAAATGAAAGTGCTCCTTTTGATGTTTCTGTGCTGCCGTTTAAATAGCATGTCACAGGGCTGGATGGCTCTGAGGAATGCCTCTGGTGTTTAGTTTGGGTAAAATTAAGCATAAGATTTAAATTAAGTTTTACAGAGGTTAGATATGTGGATGTGGCTTGTTGTACTTTATATTTGATGGTGTCTTTCCCCACAGGACATGATCCACATTGCCGACACCAAAGTCGCTCGTCGGTATGGAGACTTTTTCATCAGACAGATCCACAAGTTTGAGGAGGTAAGCAATCATCCATAATACCTCTGAATGGGAAAATATTTAATATGTTTCAGGTGCTCACTATTACAAGGTTTAACAATCTAATTTGAATATTAAAAGTTTGGAAATTGAACAGTTGTTTCTAATATTAAAATTAAAAACATTACCTGCTCCTTTGGTTTGCTCCGCACTGAAAAGATTTTGAATACAGGACTAATGGTCACTTCTTGTGTCCCTACAGTTGAACAGGACTCTGAAGAAGATGTCAACCACTGCTACCACTGTGACATCAGGAACCGCTACTAGCCGATGAGACAAGACATCACATCAAGTCTTCTAATGCCTCCTTCCAGTTTTTTGACAGCTATTATTAATGAAAAATTTTCTATGTAATCTAATAACAATAAAAGGATGGAGTGCAAACTAATTACTTGTATGTTTTTGCTCCCTAATACCAGTGTGTTCCACTAGGAGGCAGTATTTACCACCTCACCACAGTTGCTAAGTCTTTTTTTGTAGTTCAAAGACCTTCCAGAATTCAATATTATTAGTATTATGTTCCCACTTAAGCTTTTGTTTGCGGGTAGAACAGACGTCAACTGTGAGGTAACTGGGGGACTAATATTTAGGCTTATTAATGTTTATTTTCAGATTCCCAGGCTTTTGTTCCTGCCCGAGCTCGTTCTGCTGCATCAGACACCAGACTTATGGCAACATCTACTGAGGTCAGAGGCCATTGCATAAGTCTTTTTATTACCACAGACCATCCCACAACATTTCCCAACACAGATCTCAGGGCTGGTGACAAAAATGACAAAGAAATAAAAACTTACAAAATGGGAATATAAAAAAATCATTATTTTTTTTAAAACACACCACTCATCAGAAACAGCATTAGTTGTCCTGCAAAGGAAAACAGAACGACATGTCACCATAGCACAAAATACACATACTCCAAACATCCAAAGTTGTTCCCTACCGATTTTGGTAAGCCAGCATATTTTTTTTTCTTCAAAAATATCTTTTAATTCCATCACATATTCTAGAAAATAAAAAAATAAAGCAAACATTGCTCATTGGAGCATGACTTTTACTCCCTCAGGTGGCAGTGTAAAGTCTCAGTGGGCACAATGCCTTCATTATGTCTATAAAATGGGATAATTCATAGTTTCCCCATCTATAAGTCTTTATCAAGGCTTTCTCTAACTGCCCTTAATATCAAAGATTTATTTTCTCCCTGTAACCCCAGTACCAGATAACAGTCATCCTTCGTCCACCATGTTCATCATTTGAGAAGTCTTCCTCTTCTTATGCAGATTCTTGCTTTAACACAGACACAGTTATGCTCTAAAAAGTGAGCTGGACTAGAGTCTGAATGTTGTCTGCTGCTCTTCAGACCTTTTTGTGACGATCAAAAAGAGCTCAGGCCTCCTCATCCCTTTGTGTGAGGCGAAAACGCCACTCCGTGAGCATCACTGGGAAAATACAGCAGTTCCCCTGTATCCATAAAGTGTTCATCAATAAAGTCCCAACAACAACATCTAATATCTCATTCAACACAGACATAGGCATCTTTCAATAAGGAAAAATATCAGCGTGATAAGGAATTGTTATTTTCTCAGTCTCCCATTGACGGCCATCCGCTGGTCTGAGTGTGTGTAGCATCATTTTTATTCTGTTTATTTATTTTGAGTGTGTGTGTGCATTTGTGTGAGTGTCTGCAGTCCAGGCGTGACTTCAAAAAGTTTAGTGAAAATGAGGCACCTTCTGACGATTTTAAGGTCGTGGTTCAACAAGCTTCTCCCACAGGGAGGCTTAGTCTCTCTTTTCCACTCAGCTCTTCAAACAAAAGCTGATGAAACCAGTTTTTTTTTCTGTCTCACTGAAGGAAAATGTCGAGCTTGTCACTTTTCTTTATTAATATGTTTTCTTTTTAAATAAACCATCTCTTGACAAAATCCAACATGGGACCGTTTCCAATGTAAGATCCACCGACGCTAACCCAGTGCTGCGTTCGTCCTTTATCAGGATGTCTCAATGATGCACTGACGTTCGATGATGTTCCCTAGACTACACACACTCCTCCTCCAGTCCTTCCCAAACTTATCAGGGTGGCGGTGTGGAGGCACAAGGACACACACACACACGAGTCGTGGTTTGCTCTCAGACCAGCGAGGCCTCGGCTAGTCATAACTCTGTGATCTCCAGCGGACTCTCGGACAGGGTGTCCCCATCCTTGTGGCGGTGCATCGGGGTGGACTTTGCAGACTCTGTACGGGCGTTGCGCTCAGAGTACAGCACCCCATCAGAATTGAGTGCCTCCAGAGAACGTGCCAGGGCCCGCTGGTCGTCCTCAGGGAGGCTGTTGAGGTCAGACGTGAGGAGCGTGCCTGTGCTGCCGTGGACCACGTGCACACCCTCAGACCCTTTCAACTCCACAGGAAGCTTGTGCTTGAAACGGAGAGTGCCCCGACCTCCACCCATACCCAGATGCTCATCGTCCTCGTCATCCAAATCGCTCTGGATCAGCTGTTAAAGGAGGACAGGAGAGGAGAGGGAGAGTGAATGAAGCTGCTAGCTATTAATGCTGGGATTAAAATGCATTAGGTTGATAAAGAAATAGCTTTGACAAGGTGCTGGAAAGGAGTAAATCAGTGGAATGAAACAGAAGTGAAATTAGTAGGTCACTGGAAGAAAAACACTTGAAACAAATAATCAGCAAATTTTAAGCTTAAACTCGGTTTGACCTGAAGTCTGGTTCACAGTACACGAGAAAGGAGAACCAGCAAGAAGGAATCACGTCAGAGTACGCAGACAAGATGTCAGAAAGGGAACTGAGAGAAATAGAAGATCATTCTCCAGCAGACAGGAACACCTTCAGCAGGTGCAGATAGATCATCCGTTTTTTGTAGCCCACCTCAGTGACAGATGAGATGTCTCCTTCGGTTGTGGATGCTGTGACAAGCCGTGCTGCAAAGAGCTTTTTCAGTCTCAGGTAGTCGTCCAGGACCACCTTGAGCAGGGAACCCTGACAGGATGGCAGTCATGATCAAACATAGTATGTAACACCATCCACCTTTGCACACCCGCGCTGTCACAGGACAGATAAGTAAGAATCCAGAGCAGGAAGGCCTATCCCGGAAGGCATGTTAAAAGCCTATAATAGAGTCCTCAGGGTCTGCCTCTATATTTTATACTCAGGACCTCCTCCACTTCTTAAAAATAGGGGAAGGCTTGAGTTCTGGGACAAGAAGCTGTCCCGACAATTATGAGATGGATGGAGCAAAAATAAAAAAGAAAGCATGTGTGAGTGCATTACTCCTGGTCTCACCTTGATAGGGCCCTCCCTCATGATATGGCCCAGTTTAGCAATGTTGTCGTACTCCTGAATTGCTGCCCTCAAGTAACGATCATCCTCAGGTTTCGCTTGAGGCTCTCGACCAAATGTGCCCTGTGAGAACAAATGGTGAAAACGTTATGGTAGAGTATTTCATGGTAAACGATACAAACTCCCATACTCAACATCTCTGAGTATTAAAACACATAGCAAAATTGTATCTATTAATATACTTGGGGTGTTGTTGAGAAATACAAATGGATGTTGGTACTGACGTGAGTGCGTGCAGGGCTGTTCCACAGGTCAGTTATCTCACTCAGGTTCTCAGGCAGGTCATCCTCATGGTCAGCCTGAGCAGCCAGCTCCAGGTTGCGACAGAATGGGTCCAGCCACACTGGATTGGCCCTGCAGAAGCATTAAATCCATCAGTGAGAGGTTACACAAAGGACCTTGCCTTTGAAAGCATCAAAATAAGCTTCAAGAAAATGGTTAATTCAAATGAACTTCCTTATCTATGGAGAAAGGAAAGAAATGATTGGATTATGTGTTTCTTTTCTCATAATTTGTTGTGCTATAGACACGCTGAAGACACCTAATTATGGTGAAAACAGCTCAAATAGTCATCTCAATGCAGTTAACTATGATTTTTACAACTCTTTTGTCTGTAAGCTAATTATAAAGCTAATGCGCAGTTAGCTTAGTTTGATATAATGACACTGGAAAAAGCTAGCCCGGAGCTATGCAGAGATAACCTTTAACACTTACTAATTAACATGTTAGTCTTGCTGTCACATGTTAAAACAACACTTTACGGTTTTGTGAGGAATTAAATTCTGATAATATTTCTTGGGGTTGCAGGACGATGATTTTTAACTTTCAACTTTTTAGGTTGTTCACTAGTTTTGTAGACTGGTCTTTATATTTTCTTGAGCATTTTGGAGCATTTCATTCAGCTTACTTCCTGTTTTATTTTGATAAAATCTAGTGGTGACTAGTGTTTAGTTTTACTTCCCCTCCTGTATCACTGTCTTTCATTATTGTCAAGTGTCTTGTCTCCATCCTGTGCCCTGCTCTTCTTCTGTCCTTTGCTGCAGTGTCTGTTAACCTCCTCTGTTATATAATTAATAAATATACTTATTAAACATTTATTTGTTTATTGTTTTCTAAGTCAAGGAGAGGCATGCCTGAAAAAACAGAACTTGTCAAACAACAAAACTCAAGTGAGAACTTGGTTGTAAGTGAGAACTTCTTGTAAATAATGTTAGCCAATAAAGTGTTAAAAATAAAGCTATTATCTTACCCCTCAAAGGAGTACTTGTTAGTGTTGGGCATGTCCAGGATATCCATTAGACCCTGGTTTCCTGTGAGGTAGAGGAAAGTTCGATATAATGGAAAAACAGCAACTGATATTTTGTACTGTACATCAGCAGATAGCAAAGTCATTTCCTGATCAACAGATAAAGGGACCGTCCCATCAGTCAAGCTGCTTCTCACCTGTTGATCCTGCGACAATTGCTTTCAACTTCCTCTCATGTCTGCATCAAACAAAAAGACACATTATGAGATCATAAACATGTTGATCAGCTGCTCAGACTGGTAGCGTGACTGAGCGAGTTTCAAACAATGTAAACAAATGTGCCTTAATACAAAATTCTTACACTCTGCGATAATGCCAATTCATTGTGACAAACAAAATCCCCGCAAAGCACAGCAGCACAGCCAAGATAATGATGACCAGCTGTGAAAGAGAAAAAGAAAGACACCTTAAAAGCACTAAAACCAAATAACATCTGCAGCAGGTTGGAGACTTCCAGAGTTGGCAGCTTTGCACACCTGCAGAGTAGAGATGTCGTCTGGCAGTTTGTCCCCAACAGCTGGCTGAACGTCCACAACATTGTATTTTCTGAACAGGTTTCTCAGCTGCTCTTTGTTTTCATCGATCATCTGAATAACCCTGCAAAGTATTAAAAACAGGAAATCGGTTCAGAATGTGTAGTCCTTATATAAAAGAGGCCTTACTGCATTGGCCTTATTATGCCTAGTGAATCAAAGTGCAACCACGCTGCTTTGGAGCGCTAGTGCATACACGACCTTTCAACGTCTAGGATGGTGTTGGTCTGATTGTTGACAACGTGGATGAGCATATCAGTCTGAACATAGCTCACTCTGCCCTTCTTGTCCACATGAAACTGAAAAAAAGGGTCAAAGATGTCAGATATCTACACACTGCAAACAAATCAAAGCATTTCTCAAGAAAGCCTAACCTGTATGTCGTCTAAATTGACAATAGCACCGGTGATGTTGGAGAGCAGGTTGATGAAATCTTCCTGGTTTGCACGAACAAAATCGGGAATCTCATTGAAGACTATCTTGACCCTCTGGTCGTCCCGGAGAATATAGATATTCACATTAGTTGTTGTGCTGTGTCCAGCGAAATCACACGCCAAAATCTCAAGCTGAAAGTAGCCGGGATTAAAGGCTGTGAAGAGATCGTAAGTGCGGATGATGCCATCTGTCAAACCTGTGGAAATCAAGGGACAGCATTGTTTCTGTGTAAGAAATTTGCTTCACTCAGGAGCAAATAAGACTTTTGTCACTGTATGTACACCAGTACAACTGAAACCATGCAGAAAAGATCTGAAAATAGGCGGTGGTTTAAGTAACTTTCTCTGCGTGGGAAAATGGTTATGGGAAGCAAAATGTTCATGTGTGAGGACACTGTTACTATTCGTTAACTCGGTTTTAATAAAGCCATATCAATTCCTATGATTTGTTTGCAAACGAGTTCAAAGTCTGAACTTACTCATTTGTGACAGAGTCCGCCTTATCTTTTAAAACAATATATGAACAGTTTTTCATCAAGTTTTTATTATGAGATGTTTGACATCTGCATTGTCTTTAAATCTCTAGCCATTGCTACACAGTGTTTTTGCCCTGTAGAATTCCCAAATACTTGTTGTGCAAGTTTCTTAAATTTCTTTTTTCTCACAGGTCAAAATGTACCCAAGATTAAAATACAATGCATTTCGGTTCCCCCTTCAGAGGATTTGCATTACAGCAATGCATTATAGAAACGCACCGATGATGAACATATTTCCAACATCCTCACTGCCGTTGTTCTGTGAGTGGAAGTAGCGGATCGTAACAATGTGGTACTGGACCACGCTGTTGTTGCCTATATCATTATCTATAGCCACCAACTTGATAAGCTCTGAGCCCACTTTGGCATTTGCTGCAACTCCTAAAACAAGAAAGAAATGTATAAAGTAAATGTCGGCATCACATAGTCCATCATACAGATTTATGCAGGAAAGCAGGTTACCTGCAGTGTACTCTGTCTTTATGAAGCGTGGTGTCTGGTCATTGATGTCTTCCAGTTCAATCCGGACTTCCAGCAGACTGGGGTCTTGAGCCGGATCCAGAGCTTTAGCCCGTAATGACCTCTGACCCCTGGGGGGAGTCCAGCTTTTGTTGCTGGAAGCCTTGATTATGATGGAGTAGACTGGGATCTCCTCTCGGTCCAGATCTTTGAGCACTTTTAACTCTCCATCTAGACTCAAGCCAAAGTTTCCATCGCTGTTTCCTCCTTCAGGAAGAGACGCATTTGGCCACATTAAACACTGAAGCTTCAAAGAGTGAACAACGACAGCTAGATCCATACAAATGTCTTCATTATTCTCAAGCTTTTGAAGTACAAGGACTTTCATATGGCCACACAATAGAGATACAATAAGTTAGGAAAAACTTGTTTTATAATCTTCCTAAATTCAAGACTTTGGCTAAATCAGTTATTGAACTGACTGAGAAAAAAAATCACAGTTAACAGCAAAAACATGCTACTGTGTGTAGAGCACCGAGTGACCTGCAATAAAGTAGTAGACGATTGCATTGGAGCCCTCATCGGCGTCCACAGCTCTGGTTATGTTGCCCACAATGGTTCCTGGAGGGGAGTGCTCAGGCACTGTCAGCTTCTGGTAAGGCAAGCCACCACGCTGGGAAGTGCACACACACACAGACCATGGGAAAATATTACATAAAAACACATGAACACGATCTCTTATGTACAGATGACCACATTTATGATGTATTCCTAGATCTGTGCGCTCACAGGCGGTTTGAGGAAGACAGGCTCATTGTCGTCGATGTCCGACAGCGCCACCTGCAGAGGCTGTGTGGTCTCATAAGGCACTGGCTGGCCCATGTCACGGGCCACAATAATAAGCTGAGAGAACAGTTTGCACAGGGTTAACGTCACATACCTACAATTACACCAACTGAAAACACAAACAAACTCTGGTGACTCACGCTAAGCAAGGCCTGCTTCTCTCGGTCAAGCTTTGCAGTAGTAGTAATGACTCCAGTCACGGCATCAATGTGAAAGTTTTCCCAGTCTCTGTTACCGGCTCCCGTCTGCAGGAAGGCATAGCGCACTTCTCCATTGAGCCCCTCATCAGCATCTGTAGCATGCACTTCATACACCACCAGTTCTGGACGTTGTTCCTGTACAGAGCAAAGAAGGGCAGTGTTTGTGTGACGTGAACTAAATAACCTATCTATATTACTCAAATGCAAGAAATCTGTGGTTTATGAGAGGTTTCTATATTGTGATATGGTATGATGTCTCTCAGTTGGAAGATAAACAACTCTTGAAAGACCACAACCAAACCACAATAAGGGTTCTTTATTAGAGCCACTTATGATACTGATGGAGTGTCAGACAAATATGACTAATCCACATGAAATACATTTTATTAGCAGTGTATTAAAAAGGAAGTAAAAGTATAAGTTCAACTCTTCACAGTAAAACCACTGACTCATTTCTTTTGAGCATCATAGTAGCACTAGAGTAAAGAAATCAGGACATATATATCCTTGACAAAAGCACATGCTGACAACAATGAATTAAACAAGGCTGTGAATGCAGATAGTACCTCTAAGATATGGATGATGGTTCCATTGGCTGGCCTAACAAACACAGGTCTGTTGTCATTGACGTCTATGACTGTGATAATCAGGTCCGCTGTGCCCCATAGGGGGGGACGCCCCTGGTCTGTAGCCACCACAGTCAGGTTGAAACGTTCCGACGACTGAAGTAGACGTCGAGATCGCACCAGTCCTGTGTTTGGATCCAGGGAGAATGCATCTAAAAAAGCGCAAGAGAAGACAAAGTTGTAATTCTATTCTCTTTCCACCAATTATATAAGTGATTAAAAAGTAAAGTGTGGATATTTATTGGAAGAATTCAAGCTGTACCTAAGGTAGTAACTTTTAATTCAAAGCATAGTTCATTGAAAAGATTTAGTCATGTGACCCTATTGAGGATTTTATTGCATCTTGCGTCTTCATACCTGAATGGGGTCCCAACATGTTGTAGAGTACTGCGCCATTCTCGCCTTCATCCAGGTCAGTAGCCTTTATTGTTATCACAGAAGTACCACTGGGCTCATTCTCAAACACACTGGTGTTGTACACTCGCTCTGAGAAGCGCGGCCGATAATCGTTGATATCGAGAACAGTCACCAGGACCTAATTTAACACATTATAATGCAAAAGGATATTAGGGATAGTATTAGCTTGGGCTTTAAGATCTGCAGAGTTTAGCTCAGCACACAGTTAAAATAATAGTTCAAATTATAAAAATTATATATATATTATCAGATAAGCATTGGCTTCAAATTCATAGATTCCCCTGGTCGACACCCTTATTAAGTATTTGATTAAGTGTTTGCATGATTTGCTATTTTTTGACTTTGACAACACAACTTGTAAAATTGGCCTATTTCTCATTTCCACAAGGGTTCAATGAATCACCCAAATACTAAAGACATATTTACAATATTATTTATGTGTAAACCAAAGATTTTTGCCATCACGAACTACGATTTCTACCTGGACAGAGTTCTCTCGTCTGTTGTTTGGACTGCCGCCGGGATTGTCTCGGGCGACAGCTGTTAAAGTGTAGTGATCCTTTGTCTCTCTGTCTAGAGGGGACAGGATGTAGATCTCTCCCTAACGCAGAAGAGAAAGAATGATGAGGGGAAGAAGTAAAAGTGTTGACTGGGAGAACATTTAGTTGACTCTGTGTTTATGACAGAACAGAAGTCAAATACGGTCAAATATGTACTGTAGATATTTTTAGGTCATTAAAATCCTTTTGCATAAACTTGTGTTTCCTGGTAGTATGCTCCTCAGTCCTGCCAGGAGAGATAACACAGTAAAACACTCCTCACTACTCAATAAATGTCTATTTTTTTCCCCAGAGGACAGAAATTCCACATTTTCAGTGGAACCTGCTGTTCAAAGGTTATGGATTGCTTCGCTTTAACCTTTCCACTAATATCTCACACAGTGGAATGTTACTTTTACTGTAACTACTCTGAGATGTTTTTGTTACACTTTAAGCAAAGCTTTGTCATTTTGGATTCTCTAGGAAATGCTAAAACAAAACTCTAATTACAGAAACAAAAATAAAGCAATTTTATTTACACTAGATCAGATTTTGCTGGCGTATGAGTTCACTTACAGTAGATGGTCTGATTCCAAACTTGCCCTCTCCATCTACCAGGCTGTACTCAATCACTGCAAAGAGGCCAGAATCAGCATCTGTAGCACGGACGCGAACTATGGTGGTGCCTAAGTCTACATTCTCAAACACAGGCTCCTACAAACAAGAAAAAAAGAACAACAAAAACACTCTTGCAGTACAATGCTTGATGACATTGCAAAGCAAGCTCATTTTTACAGTTAATACACTGGTGGCAGTTTACGGTGGTGAATTAATTTCATGGATTTTGTGTGCTCTGATTCATAATTTAATGACTTTGTCATTTCTCGGTTTGCTGTGTTTTGTCCTTTTCGGGCTCACGTGTGCTGGTACTTTATTTAATTTAGACATAGATGTAACTAATGACACTAATAACACTGGCATCCTGAGGCTTGTACTTCTCCTGCTGTAGGCTCTTAAAATTTCCACAAATATCAAGTTTAAGCAGTGATCACAGAGAATATAGAAACATTTTAAGCAACAGTCCTACACAAATTTGCTTCAGTTGTGTTCGTGTTTCTTAACATCCTCTTTAATACCTGATATGACGGTTGTACAAAGACAGGGTTGTTGTCGTTGACATCTACAATACGCAGATAAACTGGCAGCTCAGCAATCCTGGGAGGAGTGCCATGGTCCTGAGCACGAATTGTAAAATTCAGCCATTGGACCTGCTCAAAATCCACCGTCTGGTTGGCTACGATCTTACCTAGAAAAAAATGGTATCACAATGATAGTCACAGTCAACATTCATATACTATAGCCTGTGTTTATATTTTAAACTTGCATGACAACAAGTATGGAAAAGTATAATAGAAACACAATTACAATAAAAATAAGTCAAATAAAAAAATAAATCTAGTAAATAGTCGCTTGTAAATCTCATAAACCCATATTTTCACAGTATAGAACATAGAAAACTTATTTAAACTGAGAAAATGTACCAGTTTAAGAGAAATATTTTCTTATTTTGTTCTGTAGATTATGAGACATTGAAAGTGTTTGCAATTTTACATTATTATATTATTCTGAAATCCTTTTACAGATGCAGTTTTTTTTTTTTGCCTCTGCCCTCTTTACTCCTGAGCTTACTCTCAGTTTACTTCATTAGTTGCAAAATGTTTCAAAATGTGGCACCATCCCAAGTTTTTTGAGACATGTCAAATTCAAAATGAGCTAATATTTTTCATTAAATATAAAAAATATTTCAGTTCAAACATGTGTTTTTGTTGTATACTGTGAATAAAATAAGATTAGCAAATCATTGCATTCTGTTTTATTTGATGTTCCAAGTAACAGCACACAGCATCTTAAATGAAAGCAAATCTAAAACTGGTGCATGCTGCATTTGTTGACAGCATGCAGCCAACGACAGCCCACCAACTGAAGGGTCCTCTAGTCTAACGTATCCCCCTCGAGGCAAGTGAAGCAGTTGGTAGATGATCTGGCCATTGGGGCCCTTGTCTGGATCTACAGCTGACACTGACAACAGCGTTGTGCCTGGCTGAGCTCCTTCTAAAATCTTCTCTGTGAAGTTAGTCACTCCAAAAGGCCGGAAACGAGGAGCATTGTCATTTACATCCAACACGTTGATGGTTAATCTTGCTGTAGAGGAGATCATGATATGAGAGATAAGTGGAAACTGGATAAGTGGAAATCACTTATAATAAACTGAAGGTTAAAGAGTCACTTACCATTGGGAACACTGCCTGACCTGTCAATAACATCGCTGGCATTGTCATGTACAGACACAATGATCTCAAATGTAGCTACCAGCTCTCTGTTGAGAGGGTTGCGTACAAATACCGCACCTGAAAGTCCATATAAAGACACAAAAGACCTGATATAGCCAGTATCCATCATCATTACTCAAAGTAAAGCTTTTTAGATCTAAACATACATCGCGGTAGAAATATATGTCTCACCTGTGTGTAGATCAATCCCAAAGGACTCCTGGAGCCCATCCACTGGGTTGTTCCCATCATCCTTTGCCTCCACGGAAATAATGTAATACTCCAGCCGCGGATGCAGATCAGGGTCCTCGGCGGTCAGCGTGGCTACCACCACACCGCGTGGAGTGGACTCATTGACGTTTATCATGGTTACAGGCTGTATAAAACGTGGCCGTGAGTCGTTGACATCATCCAGGATAACAGTCAGGGTGGCCGTGCCAGACAAAGGGGGTGTGCCACGGTCAGTTGCTATGATGACAAGACGGTAGGATCCGCGCTCCTCTCTGTCAAGCGTGGTGTTGCCCACTAAGACAGCGCCAGACAGTGCTTCGACCACAAAACGGTCCTCGGCGCCACTTTCCAACCGGTACGTCAGCCATCCGTTAGAGCCAGAGTCAGCATCGGTGGCAGACAGCTGAGTCACCACAACACCTGGAAGAGACAAAGTAATGACTGGAGAGCAAACACACTGGCGTATACCCACACACACACATTGTGATCAGGTATTGCTACCCCGAAGACAAAAAGCCCCTAAACCTCATACAGTGGAGGGGTAATACTTTTGTTTCAACGCCCCTCCTCCCATCCCACTCACTGACCCAGATCTTGGAAACAAAGCAAAGCACACACCAGTGGGGCTGTTTTCAGGAAGTCGAACGCTGAAACTGGACGGGCTAAAGA